>NC_079191.1:213406508-213774008 GCF_029499605.1 Hyla sarda
GCCACTGACTGTCCAGGCATGCTGGGAGTTTAGCAACAGCTGGAGGCACCCTGTTTGGGAATCACTGGCGTAGAATACCCCTATGTCCACCCCTATGCAATCCATCATTTAGTCCTCAAATGCGCATGGTGCTCTCTCACTTTGGAGACCTGTCGTATTTCTAGGAAACAGTTTAGGGCCACATATGGGGTATTTCCGTACTCGGGAGAAATTGTGTTACAAATTTTGGGGGGCTTTTTCTCCTTTTACCCCTTATGAAAAGGAAAAGCCTGTTAGTGTAAAAAAATTGCATTAATAAGAGGTAAAAGGAAAAAAGATCCCCAAAATTTGTAAGACAATTTCTCCTGAGTACAGAAATACCCCATATGTGGGCGTCAAATGCTCTGCAGGTGCACAAGGCTCAGGAGTGAGAGCGCACTATGTACATTTGAGGACTAAATTTTTGATTTGCACAGGAGTGGCTGATTTTACAGCGGTTCTGACATAAATGCAAAAAAGTAAATACCCACATTTAACCCTTTTAGAAACTACACCCCTCACGGAACATGACAAGGGGTATAGTGAGTCTTAACACCCCACAGGTGTTTGACGAATTTTCATTAAAGTTGGATGGGAAAATGAAAAAAAAAATGTTTTAACTAAAATGCTAGTGTTACCCTAAACTTTTCATTTTCACAAGGGAAAATAGGAAAAAAAGCCCCCCAAAATTTGTAACCCCATTTCTTTTGAGTAAAAACATACTCCATATGTGGATGTTAAGTGCTCTGCTGGTGCACTACAATGCTCAGAAGAGGAGCGCCATTGGGCTTTTGGTGAGAAATTTTGTCTGGAATTGAAGGCCATGCGTGTTTACAAAGCCCCCACAGTGCCAAAATAATGGACCCCCTCCCCCACAGGTGACCCCATTTTGGAAACCACACCCCTCACAGAATGTTATAAGGGGTACAGTGAGCATTTATGCCCCACAGGTGTCTGACAGATTTTTGGAAAAGTGGTCTATGAAAAGACCTGTCAAATGCCAATGGGATGTAAATGCTCACTGCACCCCTTATTAAGTTCTGTGAGGGGTGTAGTTTCCAACATGGGGTCCCATGGTGGGGGTCAACTGTTTTGGCACCACAGGGGGCTTTGAAAATGCACAAGGCCCCTGACTTCTATTCCAACCAAATTCTCTCTCCAAAAGATCAATGGTGCTCCTGCCCTTCTAAGCATTGTAGTTCGCCAGCAGAGCACTTGACGTCCACACATGGGGTATTTCCATACTCATAAGAAATTGGGTTACACATTTTAGGGGGCATTTTCACCTATTACCCCTTGTAAAAATTACAAATTTCGGGGAAAAACAGCATTTTAGTGAAAAAAATAATTCATTTACACATCCAACTTTAATGAAAAGTCGTCAAACACCTGTGGGATGTTAAGGCTCACTGGACCCCTTGTTACATTCCCTGAGGGGTGTAGTTTCCAAAACTCACTCTCCAAAATCCCACTGTTGCTCCTACCATTCTGAGCCCTCTAGTGCACCCACAGAGCACTTGACATACACATATGAGGTATTTCCTTACTCGAGAGAAATTAGGCTACACATTTTAGGGTGATTTCTCTCCTTTTACCCCTTGTAAAAATTCAAAAACTGGGTCTACAAGAACATGCTAGTGTAAAAAATGAAGATTTTGAATTTTCTCCTTCACTTTGCTGCTATTCCTGTGAAAAACCTAAAGGGTAAACACACTTTCTGAATGTCATTTTGAATACTTTGGGGGGTGCAGTTATTATAATGGGGTAATTTATGGGGTATTTCTAATATGAAGGCCCCCTCAAATCCACTTCAAAACTGAACTGGTCCCTGAAAAATTCGAATTTTGAAAATTTTGTGGAAAAATTGGAAAATTGCTGCTGAACATTGAAGCCCTCTGATGTCTTCCAAAAGTAAAAACTTGTCAACTTTATGATGCAAACATATAGTAGACATATTGTATATGTGAATCAATATATAATTTCTTTTGGATGTCCATTTTCCTTATAAGCAGAGAGTTTCAAAGTTTTAAAAAATTTAAACTTTTCAAAATTTTCATCTAATTTTGGAATTTTTCACCAAGAAATGATGCAGGTATCGACAAAATGTTACCACTAAGATAAAGTAGAATATGTCTCGAAAAAACAATCTCGGAATCAGAATGAAAGGTAAAAGCATCCCAGAGTTATTAATGCTTAAAGTGACAGTGGTCAGATGTTAAAAAAATGGCCGGGTCCTTAAGGTGAAAATGGTCTAAGGGGTTAAATAAATAACCATTACAGTGCCATAACTCAGGAAATATTCTACAGATTTAAGTAAGTTACCCCTCTTTGTAAAGCTGTTCACTCACCCTATAATCCTGTATATTGGGTTTAATGCAGGTAAACAGGGTGTCAGATTCTCTTTATTAGCCCCTTTACTCATTATCCTGTTTTGACCTTAGTGACCAAGGTAAATTTTCAAAATCTGATATGCGTCCACTTATTTGGTAATAACTTTGAAATGCTTTGACTTATGAAATCGATTCTGAGATGTTTTTTTCTTGACATATTGTACTTTACATTAGTGGTAAATTTTGATTAATATTTGTAGAGTTTTTGGTAAAAAACAATTGCGAAAAAATGAAAAATTGGCATTTTATTACATTTTATATTTTCTGCTTGTATGAGAAATAGCCACGCCGCACCAAATTAATTATTAATTTACAACTACAATATGTCTACTTTATGTTTCCATTATTTCATTAACTTTCTTTAACTTTTAGAGGGTTTATAAGTTTAGTAGCAATTTTCTAAATTTTCAAGAAAATTGCAAAATCTGATTTTTCAGGAACCAGTTCAGTTCTGAAGTGGAATTGAGGGGCCTGTATGTTAGACACCCCCATAAATCACACCATATTATAAACTGCACCCCTTAAAGTAGTCAGAATGACATTAAAGAAGTTTGTTAACCCTTTAGGCATTTCACAGTAATAAAAGCAAAGTGGAGTTGGAATTTTAAAATTAAATTTTTTTGTAGATTTTTTATTTTAATCCAATTTTATTTTCTGTAACACAGTAGGTGTTGACAAATAAAACTCAAGATTTATTCCCCAAATATGCCATATGTGCCTTTGTGCGCTACGTGTCTCTCACACAGGCCTCAGACATGAAGGCGTGATGTAGATGTTGGGGCATCCTTTTAGGTTAGGATATTTTGTTGGCATCAAATAAAATTACAGGGACCTTGGAGTGCAAAAATATTTTGGGGGGACAAGTTGACACTTTCATTGGTACCATTCTGGGGTACATGTGACACTCTGATAATTTTTTATTTTACTTTTTATAAGGTGGTATACATAAAAAAATCTTTTCTGCAGTTGTTTTTTTAATTTTATTTTTTAAGTCGTATGTCGTGCGGTATAAATGACATGTTAACGTTACACTGCAGGTTGATGCGATTACGTTGATACCAAATTTATATACTTTTTTTATATTTTAGTTAATTTATGGCATAAAATTATTATAATTTTTTTTTCAATCATGTTTGTAAGTCGCAGAATTCTGTGAGCAGTAACTTTTTTATTTTTTCACTGATGCAATTGTGTGAGGATTTTTTTTTCTTTGTGACATGTTGATGTATTTGGGGGTACTATTTTTGGGGGTGTATTATACACATTTATAATTTATTTTATTATTTTTATATTTTTCTCTCATTTTTTTCTTTTATTTTTCACATTTTTTTAATTTATTTTTTAACTTTTTTTATTTTCACACCTTCATTTTACACACTTTTTTCATACTTTTTTTTTTTTACTATTATACACATAATTCAATGGAGTACACACCTGTATGCCTATGTCTGTCAGTACTGACAGGCATAAGATAGATCAGTAACAACAGTGTAAGGCCTCCGGTTGCCATGGCAACTATCGACGCTCTGCTTTCACTTTGCAGAGCCCCAATCAGTGACAGAGGGAGCCCCCTCCCTCTGTTACCCTAATAAACACTGCGGTCTCAGTGACCCCCAGCATCTACAGGGTGAACCCAGGACAATGGGGCCCCCCTGACCACCGATCGCTTCACATGATGAAGCGCGGGGGAGAGAGGGAAGGAGGAGACCCGCACCAGATCCCTGCTATTGGTCTGTCTGTACTGATGGACCAATAGAAGCAATCGCTGGCTGGGGACCGCTGAGATTGGTCTCTGGCCAGCTTCAAGGAAGTTCGGCTGTGCAGCACAGCCGAGCTCAATAAACTGTCACAGAGCCCGGCGGCGCTGTGACAGTTTATTCTCATCAGGTACATGTGCTTGGATGTCATCCCTAATCACCACATACATGTACCTGATTTTGCGGGAAGGGGTTAAGATTACAGTTGATCAATGATAAGGTTTTTTTTTATAGGGTGGGCCTTTCTAACTAAAAGGAAGTGTCCAAAGTAGTCAGCCTCATCAAGGAACAAAAGAGGGTCATTCCACATACTGGCCCTTATATACTAAAAGTGGAGTGTAGTTTTCTTTGTGGGTTTTAATTCCCTACAATGTTTTTTTTCATGGCAGCCACGCCCCTTTTTTGTTTTTCTCAGTAAAATGGAGGGTCAGTTGGGTTTTTCAATTCTGGCGCAACTTCTGGCACAAAACCAGAAAAAAACATGTTGGGTTTACAATAGCAAATCATACTTTAAAAAGACATGAAATGCTAAGCATCCAGCAAACCTATTATACCTCAGCCACCCAACTGCTCCAGTGGGTAGCAGATGGAATAGCTTGTGCTGGACCACCACACCAGTCCTTCTTATTGTCATTGATCCCTGATACTGAGGTAGTGTATGATACTGGAGGGGGGCAATAATAGTAGTGGAATAATGCTAATAAAGAGATGATATTTCAAGGCTATAATACTGAGAAAGGATGGGGGTGTGATTGTGGAGGAGGGTAGATGATACTGGAAGAGAGTAGAACTAATACTGTAGGTTGGGGGAGATTCTTCTGCAGAAGGAATTATAGTGATGGGGGTTATAATACTGTAGAAAGAGAGACAGATATAAACCTTATGGATGCTGAAATGGAAGTTTTGACAATATCTGGGATTGGGAAAAAAACAATACCTTACAAAGAGCAAGAGATTATATCTCAAGAGTAGAGTTATTTGATTTCTATGTGTTTTTTACATCTTGGGAGGGATGGGAAGAGATGAGATCTAGGATTGTATTAAACCCAGAGAAGTGAAGGTGACACCTAACAAAAGGAGAGGGAGATTATACCTGGGAAAGAGGAGGAGAGGATACTGAGAAGAAGGGGAGGTTATCCTTAGATGATACTGAAGGGGGGGGGGGGTATTATTTTTATTCAGAATGTTTGCATTAAATGCTTTGTTCCTCCTTATAACATCTTTTTCTCAATGCACCTAACTAAAAAAGACTAGGAAACTCTGCAAACAAAATCCTCCTAGATGTTCTATGTACAGATCCTATATTGAACAGGATTCTCACATATGACAGTGAACTCGGCACAAAAACAGCCATAAAAACTGACTTCAGTTTTTCCATAGACTTTTATAGAGCCCACTAATAGATAAAAAAATATGACTATAATTTTCTTTTGATTTTACGATGTGTGAACCCAGCCTTATGCGTCTCCATGGTAACAGACTACAGACAATCTCTGCACAGTCTCCTCTGTGCCAACAGTGGTAATAGTCAGTTGCAGACTGGTAAAACATTTGGAAACACTTATCTTTCTAGTAATATTCTATAGCCGACTCTTCCAAATTTTTACAGAAAATGTCCTTAATGCCTTGTTGTAAGGCTCTTTTCAAAAGTTTGGTCCACATTTACCAATCTAACTGAAACCAAAACTAGAGTGATTTGCCTAGCAACCCACCACAGCTCAACTTTAATATCTCAAATAGCTCTAGTAAAATTAAAAATGAGCTATGATTAGTTGATATGGAAAAATGTCTTAAAGGGTTACTCTGCACCCCAGCGACCTGAACATTGAGTTGCTGAATGCTGCGTGCAGGCTTCCGTGTTCACGCCCGCCCCCTCATGATGTCATGGCCTGACCCCCAATGAAAGTCTAAGGGAAGGGGGCGTGGCGGCCATCACGTCCCCTCCCATAGACTTGCATTGAGGGGGCGGGACGTGATGTAACATGACGGGGCGTGATGTCACGAGGGGGCGGGCGTGAACAAGGAAGCCTGAACACAGTGTTCAGGAACTCAATGTTCCGGTGGCTAGGGAGCGGAGTAACCCTTTAAGTTCTGGTTTCAGAAACGCTAATAAACCTAGGTCTATATGTTTTCTTTAACCATCTCTACATTTTTAGCCATGTTTGTATCTTTATAAACAATAGGCTTGTTTTCACCATATATTGGGGTTTATTTACTAAGAGTGGAGTGTAGTTTTCTTTGTGGGTTTTCATTTCCGACAGGTATTTTCCCAAGTTGTTTACTAAGGTTTCCCTACATTTTGCACTTTTTCCTGCGTTTTGCTTTTTTTTTTTTTACAACTGTTCTGATCTGTCGGGTTTTCCACAGCTCAAATCCACCACATTTTCTGTGGAAACCTTAGTAAATATGTTGGGATTTTTCAAAACTGTCGGGGACACTCCCATTTTGTCAGGACCACGCCAATTTTCTCCTGTGACCACACCCCCTTTTTCGGGTTTTACTTGTGTGACACAATTTAGGCGCAAAACCAGAGAAAAAAGAGTTGGGATCACGTTAGTAAATAAAGCCCATTACCCTTCTTATTTTCACCTTATTACATTACTGTGCTATCTACTTCTTTCCTCTATACAGTTACTTTTTATTTTACACTGTTACTATAGGCATGTGTTATGTGTCTCTTTCTGGGGGCAATAATAAATAAAAAGACAATGGTCACTCACCAAATAGTCCTCAACCAAAAAAGTCATAAAGGAAATAAAGCATAAATAAACTGGCAAACAGTATTTCTTCAATAATCTTTATGTGTAAAGCAACAAAAATATCATTTTTCCAAATAGAAGTTTGTTCTACTGCATCAACATTTTAAGTCATATTTCAAAGCTACATTATTATTATTATTTTCAACAGTTACAAGAATTTTTGAATGACCATCAATTGTATCTCTTCCTTCATAGAATGACAAACTAGATTTAAAGTATAGGAGAGAACATTGTAGTTGTACTGAAGATCAAGGCAATGCAAAACTTTGTGTAGAAACCCTGAAAAACACTGTAGAAACACTGAAAAGTAAAGCAGTCAAGAAAAGTTTAGTCTTGTGTGAACCAATCCAAGAAGATGAAATTGCAATAACTTTAGATAATCAAGAAAATCTTCAAAAAGGTACAACCTGGTTATTTGCAATATCTACCATTGGATATCTGTCAGTAAACATGCTATGTACTTTTACTTAAAGAAGTTATCTAGGAATGGAAAAAGAGAGCTGAATTATTTCTAAAACAGCACCACACCTGTCCTCAGGTTGTTTGTGGTATTGCAGCTCAGTTTTATTGAAGTAAATGGAGCCAAGCTGTTATACCGCACACAACCTGAGGACAGAGGTGGTACTGTTTTTAAAGGAAATTAGCTCTGTTTTTCTGTTTCTGGATAAGCCCTTCTAAGCAAAGCAAAAGCCTGCTCGCTTTTTTTGAACCTTTTCTTATATTTTTGACATGTCATCTGTTCACTGGCAATTTTGGCAGTCCATTGCAGGAGAGGTACCTGATTTTGCCATATAGATGTCAGATCACAGAATACATTGGCCAACAATTGTGTAAGGACAGACAAAAAGGCATCTATTTTGTATCTTTACCCCAAGCATGACATGATCAGGTAGCAAATGTGCACAGCATTTAAAGGGAACCAATCAACAGATTTTAGCATCTATAACACTTGTCAATGCGTTATATATGCTTAAATCATTATCCTCACCATCCGTTTGCGCCCCCAGGGATGGTGAAGATATTACGTTATAAAGTCCCCCCAGGCTGCCCGGCCAGTAGTCCCGTGGGCGGGGACTTCCACTTACCAGCTTCCATCGCTGCGGCCGTGGCCCTGCCCCGACGGCTTGAATGATTGCTTTCATCACCGCCCTGCTCCGTCTGCTTAGCTAGTAGAGCGATGATGCAAGGCATCATTCAAGCTGTAAGGGCGGGGCCACGGCCTGAGCAAATGGAGCTGGTAAGTAGAAGTCCCTGCCCACGAGACTACTTGCCGAGCAGCCCGGGGGTACTTTATAACTTAATATCTTCACCATCACTGGGGGCACAAAGGTCCCCGGGGATGGTGAGGATAATGATTTTAGCATATATAATGCATTGCCAAGCGTTATATATGCTAAAATGTGCTGATTGGTTCCCTTGTTCGTACAATGAGACAAAACACAATCTTTTAAGTAGTATACATAGTGCTATGAAATTGAATATTTTATACAAGTGGGCGGCATTTACATCCTGCCTTAGGGTATGTTTGCTCACCAGAAATTATTTTTTTTTATCTTTAAAATAATAAAAATAAACATTTATTTAATTAATTCTTACTCTTTTATATGTGATCATTGCATCTAATGATATATTTAAAGGGGTACTCCCATGGAAAACTTTTTCTTTAAATCAACTGGTGCCAGAAAGTTTAACAGATTTGTAATTTACTTCTATTAAAAACTTTTTAGGGGCTGTATACTACAGAGGAAATGCTTTTCTTTTTGGATTTCTCTTCTGTCACGACCACAGTGCTCTCTGCTGACCTCTGCTGTCCATTTTAGGAACTGTCCATTGCAGCATATGTTTGCTATGGGGATTTTCTCCTGCTCTGGACAGTTCCTAAAATGGACAGCAGAGGTCAGCAGAGAGCACTGTGGTCGTGACAGATCAGAAATCCAAAAAGAAAAGCATTTCCTCTGTAGTATACAGCCCCTAAAAAGTTAAGATTTTATAATAGAAGTATTTACAAATCTGTTTTCCATGGGAGTACCCCTTTAAATCAAATTTTCACTTAAAGAAAATAAAATATTTTTATTTCACTTGTAGCATCCAAGTTTGCTGATAGAGAAATGGTTTATTTGGACCTTCCGGATTATTCAAAACCACAGAAAATAGATGCAAGTACAAGGTTAACTCCCTTAAGCAATAAAGACCTGAATCAGCAAGATGTCCTTCAAGAAGACATCACAAATGTTGCAGAAAGCAAGAACTCAGAACCAAGAACCAAAGATCAGCACACAAAAGTCCAAAATCACCAAGTGCATGATCCATCTTCTTCTTACATAGTGAAGGCAAAGTCTATGCCTGTAAACAGACATGTTAATGATCTTCTTCCATACCAGAAGAAAGGAGTAAGACTTAAGGAACAGAAATCGGCTGTTGATAAGGTTCCATTTATTTGTCTCCAACATCAAGATAGAGAAATATCGGATACAGCACATCAATCCACGCTACCTCAACTGAGGCAACCTGGACTAAGAGACAATTTTACTAAAAAGGTTGCTTGGGTGACATCTTCCCAAAATACAAAAACTGGTCCTTCGCCAAGTGGCATTAATGTCATAAGACCCTCTGTGTTCCCAATGTTGGATGGGAGGAAGACTAAAAGGATAATGATTCAGTTGGTTGCAGCTAATAAGCCTACAAAACAGAATCTTCCTTTGTTATTGTCATGTCAGAAAAGATCCGAGAAAAAATAGGACATCTTAAGGTTAAATCCCTATATAGTCACACAGAGTGAAGTGACAGAAATATAGTAAACATGTTTCAATAAAATTAAAAGTTCTCTCAGCTTGTTGGCAGAGTCATTCATTATGTTGTCAACATAGATAGCTGATAATATGGATATTTGCTCTATGGCTTGTCATTAATGGTGTCTAAAAAATGATATATTTTAGACCAGCTATTGTTTTGGTTATAAATAATAATCCAGTGTGATTTACTGAACAGGTGAAATGTTAAAATACAGCAGTTATTCAAATTAACATATTTATTGAACTCAGGATGACCACTGGAAGTTCCAACAATTGTACCATAACTTTAGGGCTGCTTTCACACTATGAAAAGTACCCGTTATATAACACCCGTTATAAAATAGCTAGCAATCGCGGGGTTAATCAGCCATTAGAAAATCCTAAAGTGTAAATATTAAAGTGTAATAATAAAGTTAAAAAAAAGTAAAAAAATAAAAGTAAAACAAATGTGAAAAATCCCCTCCCCCAATAAAAATGTAAATTGTCAGTTTTTCCCCATTTTACCCCCAAAAAGTGTAAAAAAAATTTTTTTGAAACATATTTGGTATTGCCGCGTGCGTAAATATCCGAAGTATTAAAATATAATGTTAATTATCCCATACGGTAAATGGCATGAACGTTAAAAAAAAAGTCCAAAATTGCTGGACTTTTATAAAAAATGAATGATAAAACATGTATTAAAAGGTTTATAGATGCAAATGTGGTATGAAAAAAATTACAGATCATGGTGCCAAAAATTAGCCCTCATACCGCCGCTTATACGGAAAAATGAAAAAGTTATAGGTGAGCAAAATACAGGGGTTTTAAACGCACTAATTTGGTTAAAAAGTTTTCGATTTTTGCTAAGCGGTATAATAATAGAAAAGTATGTAATCATGGGTATCATTTTAATCATATTGACCCACAGAATAAAGAAAACAGGTCTATTTTACCATAAAGTGTACAGCATGAAAACAAAACCTTCCAAAATTTGCAAAATTGCAGTTTTCTTATCAATTTCCTCTCACAAATAGTATTTTTTGGTTGCGCCATACATTTCATGGTAAAATGAGTGATGTCATTACGAAGGACAACTTTAGATGAAAATATAAAAGAGTTATGATTTTTAGAAGGCAAGGAGGAAAAAACAAAAACGTAAAAATAAAATTGTCCTTAAGGCCCAAATGGGCTGAGTCCTTAAGGGGTTAAACTGTAAAAACAAATTAAATTAATGCCCCTTTCCCAATAAAACCCTATATTATCATCCAAAAAATAAAAAACTTCCAAACCTCTACATAATAGGTATTGCCACATCCATAATGACTTGTAAAATAAATTAATAACGGTATTATCCTGCACGGTGAACCCTGTAAAAATAAAAAAAAACACCAAAAAAAAGCAAAAAACACAAATTTTGGTCCAAAAGGTAGAATAAAAAAGATCAAAAGGTAGCATGAATTGCAAAATGGTATCAATAAAAAGTACAGCTCATCCCACAAAATATAAGCCCTTGCACAATGGCGTTGGACAAAAAATAAAAAAGTTATGGCTGTCAGAACATGAAAACACAAAAAACGGGAAAAAAGGATTTTGTTTTGAAGAACATAAAAAAACTATATAAATTATGTATCGCCATAATCGTACCGAGCCACAAAATAAAAAAAACATAATTTTTTACCATACAGTGAATGCCATAAAATAATAATTTAAAAAAATGCCAGAAATTTTCCAATTTTTCACAATTATTTGGAGTCTTTCACAAAAAATGCTGCATGAATCAACAAAGGTTTACCACTAATATAAAGTACAATATGTCATGAAAAAACTATCTCAGAATTGCATCACTGAGTAAAAGCATGTCAAAGGTATTACCACTTAAAGAGACACATGCCAGATTTGAAAAATTGGGCCTGGTCATTAAAGTAAAAACAGGTGGCATCCTTAAGGGGTTAAGACCTATACTAGGTTATGAATACCCTTTAAGATCTGTTTACACACAGTGATTATTTTTACAGTTTTAAGGTTTTCAAGCTTTCAAAATGAGAACTACCTGGTGGATATGCACAAGATGGTAAATGACAAACAATAAAACAAATGTACGGTAATTTGCCATAGATGAAAATTAAAGTTGAAATGGCATAAACATCCATTTATAGCTGTGACAATTTCAGATGATGATCAGGTGTGTAATTGTCACCTGGAAATGTACCATTATTTTTGAGATCTGAGGATGTCTATATCTCCGTAAGCCATTTGGAGAAAAAACAGTTCAGGATCGATTAGATTCTGAGAAACAAGCACATATTCATATTTCAACTCAATGGGGGACATGTATCAAAGATTTTACCTCTGTTTTATGTGTATTTTTTTGCGCAAAATTTTGCGCAAGCCCTTTTTTTGCGCATTTTTTTGCGCACGTTTTGGTAGAGCATGTCCTCCAGATGTGGCCGAATCAGGGTACCTTGGAGTGACATCTATAGTACACATGGATTTATTACCTGCGTACTTTTCCTTTATACCAAAAATGTTGCCGCAAGAGCTGTTTTTTTGCGCAAATATAAGCCATCTTGGACTTAACGTAGCAAGATGCTCTAAATCATCGATTCTATTTTCCAAAGAGTGGATTGAGGAGATTTCTACATTTACCCGCAATTTATGAAGCTCATTGCACTTGATTGACAAATTTAGAGCTTCTGTGCATAATTTAGAATTCAGGAAAAGGGGTAAACTGCTTCTACCATACACAAATAATGATACATGTCCCCCAATATTCATTTGTGTGGAGTACCTGTTCTTTCTAAATACAAACTTCCTTGTGTGTTTGGTCAGAAGTGCAAAGTAAAGCGTAGTTTCCCAAAAATGAAGGCTTCATTTTTTGCACATAATTCTATTTTATTTTGCAAATAATTTGCTGAGATTATTAGTAATACTAATTTCTGTAACTAAAAGATGATCAAAAAACACTAATTTCTTTGTTATAGCATAACTTTAGTAATGATTTATTTGCCACATGAATAACATATAGTTATTGAAAACATGAGCAATGAAAGTGTATACGTAGTTGTAAGTGTTGTTTTCCTTTCCACAGAGTATTGATGCCACAACAGTGCACTCTAGTGTTAAGAAGGAAGCATTAATATTTTGCTAAGCAAGGCTACTTTTAGGGAAAGTAGAGCCCTAAATTGTAGAATTTCAAATGCTGCATATTTACACCTAGTATTTACATACCATAAAACTATTTAAAGTGTACCTGTCGTTAACAAAAACTTTTTATATAATGTAGATAATACCATTATATGTATGTTTGTAATATAAAACAATAATTAAAAAATGTGTATACTTTTGGGTGAAAAAAGGCTGTTCCTGCAGTCATTGCGTGTGTGTCTCTGTGAGGAGACCAAAGACAGGAAGTGTGGGGAAGACAAGCAGGGCTTTTTGCACGCTCCTGAATTCTCAATTATCCTGCTGTTTGAGCCAGGCGTGTCATAGAGCCTTACTCCACAAAGTCCTGCGTGTCCTGCTTGTCTGTAACACCAGTGGTTGGCGTCCGCCGACGTGTACCTCAATTCAACATGTTTCAGGGACGTGCAGCACGCACGACTCCGCTTTCTCTCTGCAGACTGAGAACTGTGACTTCTGCATCTGATCCTGTTCCTGATGCTTCCAGCAGAGGTCGCACTGGGTCAGTTGCTCTGAAATTCCGTGCACGTCCATGATCCAGCCCTCTCACCAATCACACTGTAGTTCCCACCATATAAGGAGCCTCTGAACTTCCAGTCTTTGCCTGATCTTCTTGTGTATATTCCTTGAGCTAAGGCACCTACTACCTGACCTGCTGTATCCTGTTTATTGACCTTGGCCTGTTCCTGACCTGCAATTCAGATACTTCCTCTGTTCCTGTTTTGCCACTCCTGGATTGATTTGAACTGTCTGACCATTCTATTCCTGTGGGAGCTACTACTTCACCTGAACACTTATAGCTCTGCTACATCTTGCTGTTCCAGGTTCCCAGACCTGGTGCTCATCAGTGCCATCTGGTGTCAGCCTGCTCCTTCTGTGGTGATCTCTACTTCCAGAGTTCCTGATCTATTGAAGCCAGCTTTCACAAACCTAGGCCACTTCCACCATCAGGATTTGGCTAGAAAGAACTCGGTAAGTGACACAGAGGGTTCACACCCCGTGGAGCGTTATATTGTTCGCAGTGTACAGAGCCCTGCTTATCCATTCACACTTCCTGTATTTGGTCTAGTCACAGAGACACACAGACAATAGCTGTAGGGACAAAATATGCACATTTGTTAGCCAATGTATACTACAAATTTACATATAATGTTATTTTCTACATTATATAAAAAGTTTTTGTTAATGACAGGTACAATTTAATCCTCAAAGTGCCCAGATAGATGCCAAAATGAAAATAATGTTATATTTACCTCCCTCACTACCACACTGTCAGAAAATTATTGTAACTCCAGTTCCACTGCACAACACCAGGGTCAAGATAAATGCATGGAATTGCCCACTCAGCCAATCAGTGGCTAAGGGGGCACACACAGGTGCTCAGTCAGGCATCTTGTTGGCACCCAGGTGAGCATAATTCTTCATTAAATGGGACCTGTCACCTGGAAAAACTTCCTAGAGACCAGTCAAAGGTTTTGAATGGCAGGGGTCTGATTACTTAAACCTCCACTGATCAGGAGAATGTGCCAGGTGAGGTCTGCACTCAGCATGTTCTCTCCCAGCTGTGTCACATGATCAAGATACACTCTCAATGTAAGTCTATGGAGCATGTCTTGATCACATGACACAGAGCAGGGAGTGGATCCTGATAGGTGGAGGTTAAAACTTTTGACATGTCTCTAGGACAGGTACACAAGTTAAATATATGTTACGCCTAGCACTCCGGGTCCCCACTCCTCCCCGGAGCACTCACGGCGTTCTCCTGTTCGCAGCGCCCCGGTCAGACCCGCTGACCGGGTGCGCTGCGATTATGTCCCCAGCCTGGATGCGATTCGCGATGCGGGACGCTCCCGCTCGCGGTGCGCATCCCGACCCGCTTACTAGACTCATTCCCCGTCTGTGCTGTTCTGGCGCGCGCGGCCCCGCTCCCTAGGGCGCGCGTGCCGGGTCTTTGCGATTTAAAGGGCCGTTGCGCCACTGATTGGCGCATGGGTTTTAATCAGTATCTTCACCTGTGCACTTCCCTATAATACCTCACTTCCCCTGCACTTCCTTGCCGGATCTTGTTGCCATTGTGCCAGTGAAAGCGTTTCCTTGTGTGTTCTTAGCCTGTGTTCCAGATCTCCTGCCGTTGCCCCTGACTACGATCCTTGCTGCCTGCCCTGACCTTCTGCTACGTCCGACTCTGCTCTTGTCTACTCCCTTGTACCGGGCCTATCTCAGCAGTCAGAGAGGTTGAGCCGTTGCCGGTGGATACGACCTGGTTGCTACCGTCGCTGCAAGTCCATCCTGCTTTGCGGCGGGCTCTGGCAAAAACCAGTAGCAACTTAGAACCGGTCCACCGACACGGTCCACGCCAATCCCTCTCTGACACAGAGGATCCACCTCCAGCTTGCCGAATCCTGACAATATAGCCTAATACAGAAGTTAATGGACCACTGGAGTTCTGAATTAGCCTTGATTAATCACAATGTTTCAAAGGGATTTAAAACTTTGACCGTTAGAACACAGCAGGTTCTATTAGGCATAAATATACAAGGTATGCATACTTATATGGGTTGTCTAGGATTGAAAAACTCCACTTTATTCCAGTAAAGATACATTGCTTATCTCTGGTCTGATACTACAATGTATAGTTATTCTGTACAATCCCTTCAACAAGTGTGTTGGTATTGTGAGATATTATCTCAGTAGAACCAGTCAAATTAGCAGAGACAGGGACATGGAAATAACATTTAAACAGGGCTTCTCTTGTCTTTATTGACAAGACAAATAAAGCCTTCACGTAGCATAAACACAACAATAAATCCTTGTCCAGAGCTAGCTATACAGATCTCTTCTTTGTCTGTACAGGTGGCTTACTACTAGCCACCCAACACCACAGTCAACAAGTATGTTTTTCACACAGGTTACAATGTCCCATTTTAAGGCTGCAAACCTCCAGATTGAAATTCTCCCCAGTGGTACAGGTTCCTTACAGCCTCACTTGCAAACTCACTCTTACCTAGTTCTAAAGCCTAGTGACTACATGTCTTGTAGTCATGTGTGCTGTTCTAGGCTGCAAAGGCTGTACAGGCATGTACATGTCAGGCCAGGGGGCCTTCAGAAGGCTTCCCACGGCCATGGTACCCATAGACACATGATTCCCAGGTTGCCAATGTGGTCACAGAGCCCCGCAGATTCCTTACACATATAATTTGACTGCGGCATGTAAGAGGTCAAACTGCCAGGATCGGAGGTTTCTCCAGTTATCATACTGTCAACCAAGCGACCATGATCCCATACTGGGGGGGGGGGGGGACTACCAACTGGGGGCACCTATCTACCTTCTTGGGACACCTAATCACATACTGGGGGCACCTTCTTACTAAGCATGACATGATTTGTGTTTGAAACACTAGGGGAGGGGAGAAGCTGAGGATGATGTGCTGAGCATAAGATGATTGTGCAACAGATTCTGCAGGGGAGATGTTCCATGTGAATCACTGGGTGGAACTGCAATGTAATTACCTCCATAATGTGGTAACTGTGTAGAGGTAATATTGGTCTTTGTACTGTGACTTTTATTCACTAACAGTATAGTGGTATTATTATATTACTAGATGGTGGTTAAGGTGTTGTGACATTTTTTTCTTGTTGTTTTTCTTGTTCTTGATGGTTATATTGGCTTTGGCATAAAGGGTTTGATGCAGTAACAGTATAGGGATATTATTTAGTTACTATGTTATCAGTCATGGTGGTATTATTTGGCCTTCACATAATGTTTGTTTCAGTACAGCGGTTTTCTTATCTAATATTGATGGCCTATCTTCATGAACATTATATCTTATCTCACTTTATTCAAGTGACCACCAAGAACCATTTCTCATTTAAAAAAATATATGTTTTAATAGCTGCTGCCCACAAGTGTTCGAGGATTGCCATATTCTGGTAATTGTAGACAATATTTGGGAGCATATATGAGGCATCGAGTGTCTGTCTCAGATGTCTATCTCACCATCCATCTATCTAATAACTAGCTCTCATGTCTTTCATATATATATATTTTTTTTTTGGGGGGGGGGGGTGAGACTTGTACAGGGTGTCATATAACCTAAGGCCCCAAATATAGCACAGTGTAATTTGTTTCTAATGACTGTATATATCCTGCACAGGATCCCATCTAACCTAAGGCCCTGAATACAGCATTGTGTCATGTGTTTTTAATAGTTAAATATTTCTATTCATCCAGTTTGAAATCCTTTAAATGTAGAAATGTAACAGTCCACATAGATGAACTCTAGCTAAGTGATAACGAGTAATAGAAACAAGTGCAAAGTCAGTCTGTTCAGTTTTGCTCTGACCATACTGTTTAATAATTCACCAGGAACGTGACATTCAATAGCCTTTCCAATGTTCAGATTAGTTCCAGTATGAAGTAGTGTAGAGAGATTGAAATAAGTAAACTGTCTCCATGAGTCTCCTGTTACCTGCCCTTAACAAAGCAAAACTCCATCAAATTAGAAATAGGCATGGAAACAAAATGCAAAACATCTAGCACAGTCATGTAGTAAACAACTAAATGATTCCCAATGTGGGGGCCCAGTACGGGAGTTGTTGCCCCGTACCCTTGCTGCCCTGTCAGGCAGCCTCCCTGTATCTGTTCTACTGTAATTGTATATTATCCCCTATGTTATGTGTATAAGAATGTTGTATCTTTAAGAAAGGTTAACAAGTGATCATCAGTTGTCATGTGAGTTGTCATGTGATTGTTAACCAGGAAGTATCAGTGATCAGGTGACTTAAAGGGGTACTCTGCCCCTAGACATCTTATCCCCTATCCAAAGGATAGGGGATAAGATGCCACATCACCGGGGTCCCGCTGCTGGGTACCCCTGGGATTGCCGCTGCGGCACCGCGCTATCATTACTGCACAGAGCGAGTTCGCTCTGTGCGCAATGACGGGCAATACAGGGGACGGAGCAGCGTGACGTCATGGCTCCGCCCCTTGTGACATCACAGCCCGCCCCCTTAATGCAAGCCCATGGCGGGGGCGTGCTGTGCCCTCCCATAGACTTGTATTGAGGGGGCGGGCCATGACATCACGTGGGGGGGGAAACGTGACATAATGATGCTCCGGCCCCTGTATTGCCCGTCATTACGTGCAGAGCGAACTCGCAGCGGCAGCGGCAATCCTGGGGGTCCCCAGCAGCGGGACTCCAGCGATCTGACATCTTATCCCCTATCCTTTGGATAGGGGATAAGATGTCTAGGGGCGGAGTATCCCTTTACGGGTGATCAATGGGACCCCACCAGAGTCTCCCCCATAAAAGCCCTGAGAGGAGTCTCTTCTCTCTCTTAGTTCCCGAGTCTTTTCTGAGGTGCCATTGAGCCTAAGAGTGTGTCTGGAGTCATAGGAGACCTCAAGTCAAGTCTGCAGCCACAAGCTACAAGTCTACAAGTGAGCTAAAGTCACAGCTTAGTCTGTCTCCAGTCAAGTCAAGTTAGTCACTGTCATCTATTGTCAAGTCAAGGTGGCCTGCACAAAATTTTCCAAAACCACTGCAAGTCCCAGCAAGCCCTTAAGGTCTCTGATGTCACTGGTTACCTCTGTGGGCCTGGCTACACTGTATCCCCTTAAGGACTCTTTTCAGTTTTTACATTTTCGTATTTTCCTTGTTGCCTTTTAAAAATCACAACCCTTTCAATTTTCCAACTAAGGGTACGTTCACACTATCGAATTCCTGCGGAATTCCACATGCGGAATTATGCGAGTGGAATTCCGCGGAGTGAACTTAACATTAGTGTGAATGGGTCTCCACAAGACCCGTTCACACTGCGGAATTTTTTTAATTGTTCTGTGCAAAGAAAGAACATGTTAATTATTTGCACGGATTCCACGAGCACTGCATAGCCATCAATGGTGACGGCTCAGTGCCGCGCGGCCATAACGCTGAAGTATTTTTGGCGGTGGCCGCCAGATGGAATCTCTGCTCGCAGAATTCAGCGAGCGGAGATTTCTCAGTGTGAAGGCACCCTAAAAATCCATACTATGGCTTAATTTTGTGCCACCAATTCTACTTTGCAGTGGTATTTTACCCAAAAATACCGGCGAAACGGAGAAGAAAATCATTGTGCGACAAAATTGAAGAAAAAAACACACTTTTGTGGGCTTCCGTTTCTACGCAGTGCATTTTTTGGTAAAAATGACACATTATCTTTATTCTTTAGGTCCATACGATTAAAATGATACCCTACTTATATAGGTTTGATTTTGTCGTACTTCTGGAAAAAATCATAACTACATGCAGGAAAATGTATACGTTTAAAAATATCCTCTTCTGACCCTTATAACTTTTTTATTTTTCTGCATATGTGGATGTATAAGGGCTCATATTTTGCACCGTGATCTGAAGGTTTTATCGGTACCATTTTTGTTTTGATCAGACTTTTTGATCGCTTTTTATTCATTCTTTTATGGTATTATAAGTGACCAAAAATATGTTATTTTGGACCTTGGAATTTTTTTTTACATGTACGCCATTAACTGTGTGGTTTACTTAACATTATATTTTTATAGTTCGGACATTTACGCATGCGGCGATACCACTTATGTTTATATTTATTTTTATTTTTGTAGCTTTTTTTATGGGAAAAGAGGGGTGATTCTGACTTTTAATTGGGAGGGGGTTAAATCACATTTATTAACACTTTATTTTCACTTTTATTTTGCAATGTTATAGCCCCATAGGGGACTATAACAAGCATTACACTGATTTCCTACACTGATCACTGCCATGCATTAACATGGCATTGATCAGTGTTATTGCCGCTCAACTGCTCCTGCCTGGCAGGTATCTTCCTCGTGACCAGCAAGCTGTTCAGGACACTGCGATTTACCGTGGCGGTCCCGAACAGCCCGACTGAGCTGCTGGTATGGTTTCTGTTTCACTTCAGAAGCGGCGGTCAACTTTGATCACCGCGTCTGAAGGGTTAATACTACCAGGCATCACCGCGATCGGTGATGCCCGGTATTTGCCTCGGGTCCTGGCCATTGATGACTGCCGGGACAGACTCAATATGACGTGAGGTAGCCGCGTGACCCCGCGTTATATCGCAGGAGCCGGCGCAGGACTTAAATATACATCCTGCTTCGTTAAGGAGGTATAGACTGTACCATCTGTCACTCAGTAAAGCTACCATTGTCCGTAACTTGGCGTCGGAGTCATTATTGCCCTGTGCCTAGCACAGGATCCAGCGGTATACCTTCAGGTGGTATTGAGGATAAACCATGCCCTGGCATCATGAATACAAGGGGTTAATGCCATCTGCCCGTAGTGTAATTCCATCTGCCCTGCATCACACCCCATACCACAACTTTTCGCGTCACAAACAGGATACGACTGTGTGCCTTATGTGACAAGCCCTCCCCCAGTCTGAACTGTGTCCAGTATTGTCAGAAAATCACATGCCGATGCGAATAAAATTTTCGCCAGAAAGTGTACGGGACTTTACCAGTGAAAAGTGTTTTACCCAAGGCACTTGTGAAATAGAGGGGGAGGTAAAGATAAGACTGTTGTCCGCCATTGTGAAATGTTCAAGTACTGTTTCAACCATGTGCAAGATCAGGTCTGAGACTATGTTGCGTCACAAAGTGTTGCCTGTACCTGCAAGAGTTAAAGTTGTGCCGGAGAAGCGCGCACAAATATCCAGCGCTGGTCAGTGTCCTGCCCCTGAGCGTGGAAACCATGTTGCTGTATCGATGCCGAAGTTGAACTGTAAAGAAGTCAGTGCTGCATCACTGACGCACTTCCGTCTGGCGGTCATTTTCCTGGAGCCCTGTATAAAAGAAGCAACGCCTCCGGATCCTCTCAGTTTGCCGGAAGTCTGGAAGTGGAGCAACATGGCAGAACTGGCAAGCACGAGGTCAGAGAATCCCAAGATGGTGCCAGAGGTCCGGAAAGTTGCAGCAGCGCAAATGTTTCAAGAGTTGGATGACCATCTCCAGAGGATCTCCATCAGGGCCGAGGAGGCCTGCAACCAAGTTCCACTGCCCGAGGACAATGGAGACTGGCCAGTAACCCCGGCGGAGGGTACGCCGAGATCATCGAGAGGATCGTCACCGGTGAGGCTGTCCCCTCACCACCGGACCTGGGGGTCCTGGGCTGAATTCCACATTGAGGAGTCAGAAGTAAGTACCCCGGCTTAGGCCGCTTTCTCTGCCCCTCCTTCTACCCCTAGCCCAGAGAAGAAATAAAAACAGGTCCAAAAGTCTGCTGTACATCCCCGGTCACCACCATTACCTAAGCGGCTGTTCGGGGATGAGCCTGTACTGATACAATATATGAGGGAGCACCTTCTTCCCCTTCCAAGTCCCACCCCCCAGTTCTGATGGCCCAGTCTGAGAGGGCCAGAAGAGAAGCCCACATGGCCTAGATTGTAGAAGGGCTGAGGGCCCAAAGAGTGGAAAGATATGGATATGAAGCTGCTGCCATATGAGGTGCGACAGGCACAGCAACCGGACACTAAAGCATTAGAGGCCCTGCACATTAGAAAGCTGGAACATCTCTGAGAGGGAGAGCCACCGCTGCAACGCCGCCAAGCCACAGTCGTGAAATTTCGACAAAGTGCGGGGGTTTGGCACCCTCACGGACTGTCGTCATGGTGGGGCACTCTTGTTCAATCGTCAGTGCAGAGAGACTATCCCCCCCCCCCATCATTGCATTCTCTAGAGAGCGGGGAGATCATGTAATACACTCCTTTATAGAGCATGTGAGGAGAGTGGGCGGATGCAGTGACCTATCCAAATAATCCAACTCAAGTTCTGTTTGCATACTTCGCATCGGACGACTGGGACGCAGATCCCTTTGGTTTGCTGCCACCTAAAGTCAGAGGTACTGTCCAGAAGGAAGAGATCTACATGCCCGAAGTGCCTGTCACCAAAGTATCTACTACGTCTGTGAATGTGCCCAGGCCTACTCCTGTGGTTGAGGAGGTTTGGCCTAACCACTAACCGAATTGCCTCGGCCTACTCGTGCAGAGGAGGTTTGGCCGTGCCAACAGGCACCAACTGCTGTTCCCCCAGTGGCGCAAGCTGCTGTGGTGCAAATGGTGGTCATTACCTAGTCAACCTTGTCCCGGGTGAACTGGAACACCCGAGTGAGTCCATTATAGAGGGCACAGTCCCGTGGACTCTGTTACATGCCCCAGCCTCAGAAACAGTCTGACAGGTGAGGTTGGGATGGCAAATATCCAGGCTGAAGAAGTCTGCCAGTGATAACTCTGCTATCTACACACATTGGGAAAAGTGGGCTCAGCTATATCAAACACCATATAGTAAATAGGGGTGTTACTAAGTGCATCAGTACACTTACACTTCACCAACAACACCCCTCCCAGGACACCTGCTTCTCACAATATCATATACGCCTGTACTCTAACCTGTACAATAAGGCAATATTTCCACACAGCATAACAATCCTGGCTATAATCGTCGATACAACCTGCATCCAAGTAATAACCTTTCTGTATGGTGAAGTGTTAGTGTACTGATGCACTTAGTAGCACCGCTATTTACTATATGGTGTTTGATATAGCTGAGCCCACTTGTCCCAGTGTGTGTACTTAGTGCTCTTTAGGGGGGATCCCGATCTGGGGACATATACCCCCTATTTTCCTAAGTGGAGCTCGACTTATAGATTGAATTTAGTTGGCATTTACGGTATATTTATGGCTATTTAAGTTGGAACTCTATGATTTGTAGAACATAGGAGCTTTCTAGGAGTGTTCTTTGTTTTATTTCCCATTATGGAGTCAAGGGAGGTGGTTAGGAGCAGTCAAAAGGGGACAGTCTTCAGTCCAGATCTGGTTGCCGGGGGCAACAAGGACTTTGACCAATCGAGTTGTGATATTATTAATACACAGAAGCAAATTACAAGGTTGTGGTGGAACATTACTAGTCTGGAGGAGTATGCCAGATTGTCTTTGTACCCGAGGGGGTTTAGAGTACAAATATTCGCTGCCTGGGAGGTGACACCAGAATTCAAACAGACTTGGGAGACAAGATTAGCTTTGTGCTCCAAAATTTTGTTCACTATGTTATTGGAACATGACAAGGAGTTGCTGAGAGTAAAGAGAGGCTAAGGAGTTTGGAAGTACAATTGACGCTCTTTGACAAGGAAACTGTGGTAGCCCTGTTCCAGGATAAACTGAAGGAAATCATGGATAAATTTAAGAAAGAGGTCATGGAAGGGAAGAAGTGCAAATTCAGCTGTGATAGAGGGGACTATGAATGCCAGAATTTATATAGGTGGAATCACAGTGGCAATAGAAGGTCAAGATACAGATGTAGAACACTTACTGAAGAAAAGGAGGGAGAAAGAGTTACAGGTAGAAGCGATTTTTTTATCCACAGAAGGGAGCGACACAGATGGAGGAGGACTAGATGGGGTAAAGGCAAGAACAAAAAGAGGGGACCAGAGACTAGGGGGCCCACCGCCCCCCAACCTCCGCAAGAGGAGATACAAGTGATGGGCTCTGCTGAGCCCCAAACAGCACAGGGTCATATAGGTAGAGCTGAGGAGAGTCCAGAAAAGGAACTACAAATAATAAACCTATCGACACATGTGTTGACTGACTCAGAGAAATCGGTACTTAAAGGGGTACTCCACCCCCAGACATCTTATCCCCATCCAAGGATAGGGGATAAGATGTCTGATTGCAGGGGTCCCGCTGCTGGGGACCCCCGTGATCTCTCCTGAAGCCCCCCTAAATTTGCTTTGTAGCTGATGACAGGGGATGGCAGTTCGAGACATCATGGCTCCACCCCTCATGGCATGGCGCCTTGCCCCGTTAAAGCAAGTCTATGGGAGGGGGTGTGACATCATGAGGGGCGGAGCCATGACATCACGAACCTCCGGTCCCTGTATCGTGAGTCATCAGCCATGGAGCAAATGTAGCTCTGCAGAGCTGATGACTGGGGGGGGGGGCTGCAGGAGAGATCACTGGGATCCCCAGCAGCGGGACCCCTGCAATCAGACATCTTATCCCCTATCCTTGGATAGGGAATAAGATGTCTAGGGGCCGAGTACCGTTTAAACGTGGATTATCGTTCTCTCCAATGCATGTAGTGGATCACTTTGAACTCACTAAAGACCTATATTTATTTTGTAGGAGATAAAATTGCTGTATTCTCAACCCCTTCTTTTGAATGATGTACAGACTGAAGGTCAGCGAGTACTACATGACCTTATAGATCTGCTGAATGAAAGTGAGGTGTGTAACGATAATAACCGATGTCCCTGTTATATACCTTCATGGGCTGCTCCACCCTTATCATTATTCTCTGTGATACAGGTATTTTTTAACACCGTAAGGGATCATATTCAGCAGCTACCCACAAATTTTTCTACAGGAGGTCAAAACCTTTCCTGGGAGAAGCGATGAGCCTTACAAAATCTACAAAGAAATGATAATTTCCTAATCAAGGAAGCTGATAAAGGAGGGAATGTTGTCCTCTGGCCTGTGGACCAATACATGAGGGAAGCGGAGCGGCAGCTCAACAATAGACAATATTACCAGAAACTACCTGTGGATCCGACAATAGTGTTCCAACTTAAATTATTGCATCTTTTGGATGGAGCCAGGGAAGAAGGGATGATCTCGAAAAAAGAACACGACTTCATTCAGGTGAGGAATGTCGCTATGTGCTCCCAAAGGTGCAAAAACGACTTGTTGATCCACCTGGATGCCCCATAATTTTGGGGATTGGTAGCCTTTGTGAGAAGGCCTGTGAATTTGCCGAATTCTTCTTGCAGCCCATGGTCAAGGAGTTGCCATCCTATGTCTGGGACTCCAGTCACTTTATTGAGACCATACAGGACATCACAGTCTCAGGGGATATTTTCCTTGTAACTTGTGACATGGAGTCCCTTTATTGCAATAGAGCCCATGACCATGGGAACAAAGCTGTGTCACACTTCTTGGAGGAGTGGGGAGATGGAGAGAGAACTTTGGATTTTTTATTTTACAGCTTCTGGACTTTTATATACAGATTTCCGGTACCGCGATGGGTGTGCGTTGTGCCCCCTCTTTTGCCAACCTATTTTTGGATTGGTGGGAGGGGAAACACATGTATCCATGGCGGTATTTTAGGCATGTTTTATATTGGTTCAGATTTATTGATGATATTTTCTTTGTATGGCAAGGTTTGAGGTAGGAGTGTCTTGAATTTATCTCCTCCCTCAACCACAATGATTTGAATTTTTTTTTTACTTTCTCCATCTCCCCTTACACAGCTGAGTTCTTGGACTTATATATTCTGAAGGATGATCGATTGATGATGAAACTTTTCAGGAAGAAGACTGCAATGAATAGTCTCCTGCACTATACTTCTTTTCACCCTGAACACAACCGAAGGGGAATCCCGGTCGGACAGTTTTTGTGAGTGAATCGAAACTGCACCAAAGATGATGATTTAAAAAAGCAAGCATTAGACCTCACATCAAGATTCTGCAAACGGGGCTACCAAAAGAATACAATCTCGAAAGCCTACCAAAGAGCCCATGGCTCAGATCGGAGGACGCTGTTGCAGCCTGGCACAAGGACTAAGAAGAAAGACGATACCCCAAGATTCGTAACTGGATACAACAACCAATGGAATCATTTGAGAACAATTCTTCAACAGAACTGGGACATCTTACGCTCAGGAGTGATCTCTGATGTCCCCTTACTAGTGGCAAGACGAGCCCCTAACCTAAAGGATTTGCTTTCTAGTAGCCATTTCCAAAAACCTGTAAAGAGCTTGGGGAGAGGAGTAAAACTGAAGGGATTATTTCCGTGTGGAGGCTGCAATGTATGTCAGTACATGACTCCCACACAGCGGTTTGTGAACCATGGCGATGGGCGAAACTATGCTTCAAAAGGATATATCAACTGTAAGACAACCCAGGTAATTTATGCCATTAGCTGTACCTGTGAAAAAACGTGCATGTGCCAGACTGGTAAACAGTTGCGAAAGAGGGTGCAGAAGCCCCTATCAACCATAGCCCTGGTCAGACGTGATGCGACACGGCACAAACCACTTACCTCTGTTGCAGGTCATTTCTTGAAGTATCACACGTGTATATATATATATATATATATATATATATATATATATATATATATTTTACACTCAAGCCAGTGAATAGAAATTCTTCATTTAAACCTCGTAGTGCTTTTGTTCTCAAATTGAAGATTCATCTGGACTCAGCCTGGAGTAACTCTTTAGTGATGGGTCTGCCTCTGATGTTTATCCTTATTCTCTAAAGGCCTACCACTTTTAGGCCTTGAGAGAATAAGGATAAACACCATGGGTGGACCCATCACTAAAAAGTTACTCCAGGCTAAGTCCAGATGAATCTTCAATATGTAGATTGGAGGAAGAAGGAGGTACCTGTGGTCCAATGTGGTAGAATGTATGAGGTATCATGTGAACATGAACTCACCTGCACCTGCAACTAACCTATATGATGACAAATAAAAGGGATATATGGACAAGTATCACATGTGTAAGATCTATACAATTTTGCATTTGATGTTGTTTGGGAATTAACCCCTTAAGACAGACTCATTTTTACCTCAATGACCAGGCTCTTTTTCTTTATTTGACATGTATCTCTTTAAATGGTAATAACTTTAGAACGCTTTTTCTGAGCAGAGCAATTGTGAGATAGTTTTTTCGTGACATATTGTACTTTATATAAGTGGTGCATTTTTGTTGACACATGCAGCATTTTTCTTGAAAAACTTCAAAATATTGGGAAAAACTGGAAAATTTGTGTTTTTTTTATACATTTTTATGGTGTTCACTGTGCAGTAAAAGTGATGTTATATTTATTTTGTGGGTCAGTACGATTATGGCGATACCCATTTTATATAGCTTTCTATGTTCTTTTTCCTTTTCTGAGCAAAATTCTTTTTCTGCCATTCCTTTTCCAACAGTCGTAACTTTTTTATTTTTTGTCCGATGCCATTGAGTAAGGGCTTATTTTTTGCGGGATGAGATGCACTTTTTATTGGTATCATTTTTGCGATACGTGCTACCTTTTGATATTTTTATTCCGCTATTTGTACCAAAATTGGCAAATTTTGAACTTTTTTTATGGGTTTTTTTTTACGGTGTTCACCGTGCTGAATAATTTACATTATAGTTTTACTGTACACATCATTACGGATGTGGCAATACCAATTATGTTTATGGTTTGTGCTTTTGATCTTTTTTGGTGATAATATATGGCTTTTATTGGGAAATGGGCATTTTTTAAATAATTTTTTACACTTTTTACAGGTTATACTATGCTGCAATACATTTGCACTGCAGCACAGTATGACCCAATCAGCTGCACACAGCACAGCCTGTGCGATCCAGCCTGTGGCTGGATCTCACAGGCTTCCACAGCAGGCAGACAGGAGGTCATGATCTGACCTCCTGCTGCCATAGCAACCAACGGCAACCCGCCATTGTATCGCCGGCGCTCCCCCTGTCAACACCATAGATGCAGTGATCAGGATTGATCACTGCATCTAAGAAGTAAATGCTGCTGGGACCGGCGTGATCGCGGCTCCGGCAGCTGCGGCGGGATTCCGGCTGGGGTTGACAGCAGGGTCCGCCGCCGATCTCCTGCGCTGCCCACGGCAGTGCCGGAGATCGTTGTGATGTATGCATTCGTCCCCTCGCGCGAACGTGTCGGGTGCTGGGACGTATGCATACGTCCTATAGCGGTAAGGGGTTAAACATAATGCAATCTGTATCAATATGTGTCGGTTTAGGTACTGAATAAGATACAACCTGTGTTACTATGTGTTAGTGGCACAACCAATAAGGGATAGTATTGGACTTCTGTGATGTACTGGGCTTATGTGGAACTATATGGGTATATCATGCAGGTATTGGACATGTGTGTGATTATCAGTGTGGGTTAGGAGTTTAGGTATATTAATATATATTGAGTGTGGCTTTGATAAATATTATGTTATATGTGTAGGGTGTGTATAATTATGCACTTTAAGGTGGTGTGTGACACTAAGTATTGAACGGGTCCACATGGATCCACATTATACTATATACCGAGGACCCATATAATCATGAGTCTAGTGTGATTTAAGTTAGTGCTATATGATGATTGTGACCTACTGTTTGTTATACTATTATTGATAATAATAAGATCTATGAATTCATCTGTATTTGTGTAATAACAATATATATGCATGTATGGATCCATAGTATCTGTTAATGGTTAATAGAAATAGGGATATGCACTATACGGTGGTTTGGGATATAGAAGCATATTGCAATATAGCTGGTATGTTGTTGGTTGAAACTGGTTAAGTCTAATATCTGATATATGTCCTTAAAAAAGCCCACTACCTATATGATTGAGTTCTGTTATGTTGTGTGTTATGCAATGAAAGAGGGAACTATTGCCTATATGATTACCTATTGTTAATATATGTGTTATGTAGTGAAAGAGGGAAACATGATTATCATGTAGTGTTATACCTTATATGTGTTACAGAGACCAGACACTATATTAACGAATTGCCCTTTGGGAATATATAGTTTTCTTAGAACTGCTATGTGTATATTTTACTATCAGGTTACTATGTCTTAATTATGTGTATCATAACACGGCTATATTACTATGTTAATGTGTATACATGAGGTTAAGACATACAGTGGTTTAGTTTGTGCCATCCAGTGTATGGTTAAAATATCCTGGGTTTATAATAATTTGGCCCTGACTTACTAAGAGTGGAGTGTTTATTCTGGAGTGATTTCAATATCACTCGTCTTTTTTTCAAGCGTATTTACTATTCTGTCACCCATGTCGGTTATTTTTGTGTCGCGCGTTTTTTGTGTTGCACTGGTCAATTGTGTCGCACAAACTTTGAGCTAAAGAAATTATTGTGTGAGTCAAAATGATTTAGACTTGTTTGTTTAAAAATGTTTCCATGAATCAAAAATATTCATGTGTTATAATTTTTCAAACATTACAACAATTCTCCTTGTTTATCAGCTTGGGTGTTAAATTGATTTAAACCGAATATTGCAAATGTGTTAAAAAGAAAAAAATATATATATATAAACTGTTACGCCGACCGCTTCGGGTCCCAGCTCCTCCCCGGAGCGCTCACAGCGTTCTCCTGTTCGCAGCGCCCCGTCAGATCCGCTGACCGGGTGCGCTGCGATAATGTCCCCAGCCGGGATGCGATTCGCGATGCGGGACGCGCCCGCTCGCGGTGCGCATCCCGACCCGCTTACCAGACTCGTTCCCCGTCTGTGCTGTTCCCCGCTCCCTAGGGCGCGCGCGCCGGCTCTTTGCGATTTAAAGGGCCAGTGCGCCACTGATTGGCGCATGGTTTTAATTAGTGTGTTCACCTGTGCACTTCCCTATATTACCTCACTTCCCCTTCACTTCCTTGCCAGATCTTGTTGCCATTGTGCCAGTGAAAGCGTTCCTTGTGTATCCCTAGCCAGTGTTCCAGACCTCTTGCCGTTGCCCCTGACTACGATCCTTGCTGCCTGCCCTGACCTTCTGCTATGTCCAACCTTGCTCTTGTCTAATCCCTTGTACCACACCTATCTCAGCAGTCAGAGAGGTTGAGCCGTTGCCGGTGGATACGACCTGGTTGCTACCGCCGCTGCAAGACCATCCCGCTTTGCGGCGGGCTCTGGTGAAAACCAGTAGCAACTTAGAACCGGTCCACCGACACGGTCCACGCCAATCCCTCTCTGACACAGAGGATCCACCTCCAGCCTGCCGAATCCTGACATAAACATTAACTATCACAAAAGCATTCAATATTTTATTCATAAAAGTGTTGAACTGTACAAAATGTTTTCAGGTTATAAAACAAGTAACTTTCACACAAAACACAATGGCAAACAGTCCCTTGTTAGAAATCACTCCATTTTTTAAATTTCACCTGGCCTCTTGGCTGTTGGTTATTGTGTGACTTTTTCTCGAGTGATTTTGGCGGTAAAACGCCCATTTTTGCATAAAACACGCCCATTTCAGAGTGAAAGATAGAAACACTCCAAGTGTGTTCTAAAGTGTCGGTTGTGCGACTAAAATTAGGTCGCATAAAATTTTGTCGCAATAACCGAGAAAAAGAGTCGGTTGGACTTTAGTAAATGATGGCCATTGTGCGCAGGCGCAATAGTAGTTCTGTGCGCAGGCACACATCAATGATCATTGCAGGTATGCAGTTGCTGATGCGCATGCGCCGAATGGCTTTTTGTGCGATTGGCACGTGCACATACAGAGATGTATGTGAAATATGCGCAAGCACATGAAAGGACGGAGGCGCGGGTGTGGATGTGATGTTTAACTGCGCATGAGTGTGATTGAGATGACAGAGGGCATATGACCCAGGAGCAGCCCAAAAGTACAAGCGGACTTAGTGTCCGGATATGGAGACAGGTGTTAGGCACCATGGACCACCAGGTACCTCCTGCTGTATAGAATTTATGCAATTAAGATGAGTATACAAGACAGGAAATGTTGAGCAATTGCACAATACCCCTGAGGAAGTCGCCGACGGGTGACGTAATGCGTGGGGTCCAAGGGGGCACCTGCTCAAGGTACTCCTCCATCTGCCGTCCTTCCCTGTACCTTATCATTATTACCTGGATGCAGTTTGTATCAATGATGATAGCCAGGATTGTTATGCTGTGTGTAAATATTGCCTTATTGTACAGGTTAGAGTACAGGCATATATGATATTGTGAGAAGCAGGTGCCCTGGGAGGGGTCTTGTTGGGACCCCACCCCCCTGTTTGTGTAGTGGCCTCTTTTGGCCTGTTTTAATTGATTTTAAATGTATCTGTCTGTTTTGTATCTTGATATTTTTAATAAACTTTGGGATATATACTTTTGGGTGTGCGCTGGATTGTGTATCTCTTTCTGTATGGTGAAATTCTGCTTTCTGTCACTAACTTTGCTTTGTGAAGTACTTTTGTTGTTACAGGTTATGCAACGTTCAAGAAGAAGTGCCTGACAAACTTGTCAAGAAGTTTATTCGCAACCATATACGGAAGCATGTGCCCGGCTTTTAGCTGTGATTCTTTACTGAGAACTCAGAATGTAACAGAACTGTGGAGCGGTACTAGAAAAACATGTATATTCTGTCAGAGTATTATATTTTCATTTATTTTTTTGCACAAGTGAATGGACATGGTGATGTACTACAGTATATATATGTATATATATATATATATATATATATATATATATATATATATAATGTAAAAGTTTAAATCTACATACATCTACAGTATATATTATTACATATTATCCGTATGGTATATATATGCTCGATATGCTGGGTCCTGCAACAGTATTGAGATCTACTGCGGGTCCCACCAACAGTCAGTTTGCAAACAGTGCACAATTTATGTTTGCAAACTGTCCGTGGGTACCGCCAATCCCGCAGCATATCTCACCTGGGTTGAAGGAACGAGACCCACATCCTATTTGAGTACCTATGGACAGTTTGCAAACATAAATTTTGCACTGTTTGCAAACTGATTGTCGGTGGGTCCCGCAGCATATCTCAATACTGTTGCAGGACCCAGCATATCTAGTATATGTACCATATGGATAATATGCAATAATATATACTGTAAAGGTCTGTAGATGTAAACTTTCACATTTGATCATATATATATATATATATATATATATATATATATATATATACATATATATATTTGCCATATATATATTTGTCATAGTTACATAGTTAGTACGGTCGAAAAAAGACATATGTCCATCAAGTTCAACCAGGGAATTAAGGGGTAGAGGTGTGCGCGATATTGGGGAAGGGATGGGATTTTATATTTCTTCATAAGCATTAATGTTATTTTGTTCCATGAATGTATCTAATCCTGTTTTAAAGCTGTTAATTGTTACTGCTGTGACCAGTTCCTGAGGTAGACCGTTCCATAAATTCACAGTCCTCACGGTAAAGAAGGCGTGTCGCCCCTTGAGACTAAACTTTTTCTTCTCCAGATGGAGGGAGTGCCCCCTCGTCCTTTGGGGGGGTTTAACCTGGAACAGTTTTTCTCCATATTTTTTGTATGGGCCATTAATATACTTATATACGTTTATCATATCCCCCCTTAAACGTCTCTTCTCAAGACTAAACAATTGTAACTCCTTTAATCGCTCCTCATAGCTAAGATGTTCCATGCCCCATATTAGTTTAGTCGCGCGTCTCTGCACCCTTTCCAACTCCGCAGTGTCCCTTTTATGGACAGGTGCCCAAAATTGAACAGCATATTCCAGGTGAGGCCGTACCAATGCTTTATAAAGGGGGAGTATTATGTCCCTGTCCCTTGAGTCCATGCCTCTTTTGATACATGACAATATCCTGCCGGCTTTGGAAGCAGCAGCCTGACATTGCATGCTATTCTGTAGTCTGTGATCTACAAGTACACCCAGATCCTTCTCTACCAGTGACTCTGCCAGTTTAATCCCCCCTAAGACATACGATGCATGCAGGTTATTAGTACCCAGATGCATAACTTTACATTTATCCACATTGAACCTCATTTGCCAAGTGGATGCCCAGACACTTAGTCTATCCAAGTCATCTTGTAACTTATGCACATCCTCTATAGACTGTACCGTTCTACAAAGCTTGGTGTCATCTGCAAAGATAGAAACAGAGCTGTTAATACCATCCTCTATATCATTGATAAATAAATTAAACAACAGCGGGCCCAGTACAGAACCTTGGGGTACACCACTAATAACCGGGGACCAATCAGAGTACGAATCATTGACCACCACTCTCTGGGTACGATCCATGAGCCAGTGTTCAATCCAGTTACAAACTAAAATTTCCAAACCCAAAGACCTTAACTTACCTGTCAGACGTCTATGAGGGACAGTATCAAACGCTTTAGCAAAATCCAGAAACACTATATCCACAGCCATTCCTCTGTCAAGGGATGTCATATAGATATGTATTTGTCATATATATATATATATATATATATATATACACATGTATTTGTCATATATATATATATATGTATATATATATATATATATATATATATATATAGCATTCCATATATTTATATGTCATATATCTGCATATATATTATTTATTTTTTCGCTCACACAGCAGACAGATGAATGAAGAACAGCAAATAGGAGGGAAAGACCTTAATTGAATAATGACACCACAGCCAATTAAGGTCAAGCCACCTTTGATGTTGAATTACCTATTTGACCTTAATTGGCTGTGGTCTCATTATTTTATTAACTTTAATTTGCTCCAATTAGAGCAGCTACTGTATATTTCAAACTTTGTTTCTTCCACTCATACAGCCCCAGATACTGGTCCCCGCTGCAACCACTGTAATTGCAAGTGGGGACAATTGGAATTCAAGAATTACAACTCCCATCATTCCCTACATAAAAATTAAAAGATTTTTCACATATATGAAAAGGTAATCCCACATCCCACATCCATAGTTACATATTTCCTTCTACATCTAAATGGGGCATGAAAAGTAAAGTGAAAATAAAAAAAATTATTTGGAACAAAAACTAGAAGTAAAAACTTAGGATATTTTTAAACAGGGATCAATTTATGTGGGCGGGCAGGGACCTAAAAATGTAGCCAACAATAATAAAAATGTAGAAAGGGGTCATTTAAATGTAAAAATAATATATTTTTCATAATTAATATTGTGTTTAATAAAGTGTGTGTGTGTTGGTGTATGTGTGTTTCACTTTTTTTCCTCTATTTAAATTCTTTTTTAGGTAGTACTACTACTCCCAGCATTAATATAGAAAAGAGAAAAAAAAGCAACAAGAGGTGCGCCCCTAGTGAGGACCGTTTGGCGGGTGTATCCGAAGAGAGACAAAGATGGGTTCTTACCCTTGGGTGTTATGCTCAGGGCACAACACCTACAGCGTCTGGAGAGAGGAATGGCTGGGCTGCTGCCACGAGGAACTTCCCGGGGTGACGTCAGTCTATCCGGTGGAAGTGCAATGTGGAAATTATTGGAAATAAAGTTCCTCTGAATGAAGGCGCTGGTCCCCAAGTATTTTAAAAGGGTTTTATTAGTGATGCGTTTCGTTCCCGGACAGGGATCTTCATCAGGCATACAGTTTGCATTGAAACTGTATGCCTGATGAAGATCCCGGTCTGGGATCAAAATGTGACACTAATAAAAACCTTATTAAAATACTTGGGGACCAGCGCCTTCATTCAGAGGAACTTTATTTCCAATAATTTCCACATTGCACTGCTCCCAGCATGGAACAGACTGTTCCATGATGGGAGCTGTAGTACCTGTACTAATAGACAGATCATCCCGGGTGTCACTCCTGACACCCGATGCGATTGTCCTTTCTATTGCAGAGATGGAGCGGGTTTCTCCTGCACTCGCATCTCTGCACTATACTCCGGTCGGACAGTGATGTGAATAGAATTCACATCACTTATTTCTATTTCCCGCAGAGAGCTGTGATTGGCCAGATGGTTCCAGCCAATCACAGCTCTCTGTGGGAAATGTGAATAATAGGTATACATATGGCATATACTCATACTACAGTGGGATCAGAGAAGAGCGGCCGCCCGCCCACATCTATACATTATACAGGACGATCGCAGCGGGTGTCAGGAGTGACACCCGCTGGGATCTTTCGTTACCTGTGGGTACTACTTTTCCCAACATGGAACACACTCTGCTCCATGCTAGGAGCTGTAGTACCTGCATTAATAAACAATTTGCAACAGGTGACAGAAGTGACACCCACTGTGATCTGTCTATTAAGGCAGGTACTACAGCTCCCAGCATGGAGCAGAGTGTGCTCCATGTTGGGAGCAGTAGTACCTTCAGTTGAGGACAGATAACAGTGGGTGTCACTCCTGACACCTGATGCGATAGTCCTATCTATTGCATAGATGCAAGAAAGCCGCCTGCAACTATACATTATGCAGGACAATCGCAGGAGTGACGCCCAGAGCGATCTGTCTATTAGCACAGGTACTACTACTCCCATCATAGAACAGTCTGTTTCATGCTGGGAGTAGTAGTACTACCTAAAAAATTTAAAACATTAGACAAAAACATTAGAAAAAAAAAAGTGAAACACACACCCACACTTTATTAAACATTATTAAAATACATTACTAATTTAAAAAAATAAAACATTTGGCAAATCAGCCGAACCGAATTTTTCAAAAATTTGCTCATCTCTAGTTACTCTAATTTATTCAATATCTATTGTCCAACTTTATTAGTTGCATTGCTAACATAATCCCCACTCATCCTTTTCTTTAATCTGGTATGTAGAATATTGTCGCTATGGCTGGCAGCCTCAGTGTCCAAATGAGTACATAAAAGTTTTTCTAAAATTTAGTGAAAAAATTTGTTATTTCTTGAATAAAATCGCCATGGTTCAAAGAGCACATTTGGCACCCAAATTGAAAGGTGTACTCCAGGGGAGCACAATTTTTTTCATATCAACTGGCTCCATAAAGTTAAACAGATTTGTAAATTACTTCTATTAAAAAATCATAATCATTCCAGGACTTATCAGCTGTTCTATGCTACGGAGGAAGTTTAGTTGTTCTTTTCTGTCTGACCACAGTGCTCTCTGCTGACACCTCTGTCTGGTTGTTGTGGTGTGGTCTCTTTCCTCAGTTGCTCAAAAACCGGAAAAGCCACTGTTGTTTATTCACTCTTTTTTTTTTTTTTTTGTCCCTTCCGATGTGGACATAATTAAACCCTTGTACACCAAAATAAAACCCAATGTGAGACAAAATAGTAAATTACTAAGGGAAAACAGAAGAGGAAAAAAAAGAGGACAAAAAAACCTACACTATTAGTAAATGAGGCCCATTATGTAATCAAGTACAAAATAGAACTTACTAAAGTATCAGTCGTGATAGGTAGCTATAGTCGTGACTCAGGATGTGGCACAGAGAAGAACAGCTGGAGGGGTATGAGGAACCTGATGTACCCTCCACTAGACACTATCCTATTGGAGGGGAAATAATTTCTCAGCCATGCCCTTATTCTGGCTATATTTAGCAATCGATGGGGGTCTGAATACTCAGACCTGGACTGATCAAAACGTTTGACATGTCTCTGCAAAAAATGTTTTCACAATGACAAGGACACTTTAATATTGTTGGATGAATGCTTCAAATCTTCAAAAATTTTAGCTCCTGGAAGTGAATGCTGAAGCTCTGTCTTTTGTACTGATATTTTCTTATACTGTTTTTATATATGCATGCCCTCTAGAATGAAATCAGATAGTAATGGTTCCCTTACATTTACTTTGGCAAGTTTTGCTATAAATTGTCCCCTAAAAATATTTTTTTTTTCCTGATGGAGTCACAAGATTCATAAAACAAGCTGTAACACCTGCAGTCATACAGGGTTTTTTTTCTTTTTCTTTCAAATAAAGAAACCCTAACTATGTTTTATTATTTATGTAAAGTTGGGACAGTTCTAAAGCATTTATTCCCTAATGGTTCGATCACACTTTAGAATAAAATTAACCAGCAGTAATTGTTAGAAGCCAACAAATGATCTCAAGCTTCCCCAACATGCAAGTCCTCAGACATTGGAAAATATTGGATAAAAAAAAATTAAATCTGAAAATTGGAAACTTGGAATCTGATTTGTTTTTAATTATAATTTAATTTCATAAATTTATTGGAAACATTCCTTAAGTTTCAAAAGATATTACAATAAAATATATTATATGTAAGTACCGGTAAATATTTCAAAATAATTATTAACATTTTTTTTTCAAGAGGAGAGGTGGCCAGGGAGGCCAAAATCAGCTGGAGCAGGGAGGTTACATAACTGGCTACCATTAGCTTTAATGGGAGTTACACAAACAGCCTAGAAAAACAGAGCTAATTTCTTTCAATAACTGTTCCCCTTCTGTCTCCAGGTTGGGTGTGGTTCGGCAGCTTAGTTCCATTGAAGTGAAGAGAGCCAAGTTGTAATGCCACACACAACCTGGAGCAGTTTTTGAAAGAAATTGGCTCTGTTTTCTCTTCCTGAATAACCGCTTTCAGTAAACAAAGCAACCATTTGCATGACTCCCATTAAAGCCAATGGGAGTTAGGCAAATTGCGTAACTTCCTGCTTCGGCTGCCCCATCAAACTCGAGCCGCCGCAAACAAGACCAGAAAAAGACAATTGGTGAGACGGGACAAACCCTTTAAAAGAATTATCTTTCAAACTATTATATAAATTAATGGGACCATTAAGTAGCCCATACCTAGGGTTAACAATCTTTCTGTCATTTTCAGTTCTTCAAGGGGTGCAGTTTTTAAAATGGGGGATTGAGGGGGTAAGTGTTTCTAAGAAAAAGGCCTTTTAAAATCCACTTTAATAATGTATTCACATAAACAACATTCTGCGCAGATTTGATGCACAGGATTTTATACTGCAGATTTTAATGCAAACTAAATGACTGAACACAGCTTCAAATCCTGGGAATCAAATCTGCGCAGAATACTGTACGTGTGAATAGACCCTAAAGCTGAAATGGTGCATAAAAGTTTCAGAATTAAAATTTTCGGAATTTTTTTTAATTGCTGTTAACCCCTTAATGATGCAGGGTATTTTCCGTTTTTGCATTTTCATTTTTTCCTCATCATCTTCTAAAAATCATAACGCTTTCAATTTTGCACCTAAAAATCCATATTATGGCTTATTTTTTGCGCCACCAATCCTACTTTGCTGTGACATTAGTCATTTTACCCAAAAATCCACAGCGAAACCGGCAAAAAAAATAATTGTGTGACAAAATTTAAGAAAAAATGCAATTTTTTTTTACTTTTGGGGGGCTTCTGTTTCTACGCAGTGCATTTTCGGGTAAAAATTACACCTTATCTTTATTCTGTAGGTCCATATGGTTAAAATGATACCCTACTTATATAGGTTAGATTTTTTTCGTACTTCTGGAAAAAATCTACAACTATATGCAGGAAAATGTATACGTTTAAAAATGTCCTCTCCTGACCCCTATAACCTTTTTTATTTTTCCGCATATGGGGATGTATGAGGGCTCATTTTTTGAACTGTGATCTGAAGTTTTTATTGGTATCTTTTGTTTGTTTTGATTGGACTTTTTGATCACTTTTTATTCACTTTTTTATGGTATAAAAAGTGACCAAAAAGACGCTATTTTGGACTTTGGAATTTTTTTACGTGTACGCCATAGACCGTGCGATTTAATTAATGATATATTTTTATAGTTCGCAAATTTACGTACGTGGTGATACCACATATAATTATTTATATTTTTAGTTACACTGTTTTTTTTTTATTGGGAAAAGGGGGGTGATTCTGACTTTTATTATGGAAGGGGTTAAATGATATTTATTAACACTTTATTTTCTGCAGTATTATAGCTCCTATAGGGGACTATAACACTGCACACAATGATCTTCTACACTGATCCCTGCCTGGCAATAGACGCTTGACTGCTCCTGCCTGGATCTCAGGCACGGAGCAGTCATTCGGCAATTGGACAGCGAGGAGGCAGGTAGGGACCCTCCAGCTGTCCTGCAAGCTGTTCAGGACACCGCAATTTTATCGCGGCGGTCATGAACAGCTCCACTGAGTTAACCGGCAAACTTTACTTTCACTTTAGATGCAGCGATGAACTTTGATCGCTGCGTCTGAAGGGTTAATACCGGGCATCACGGTGATCGGTGATGTCCGGTATTAGCCGCGGGTCCCGGCCGTTGATGGCCGCTGGGACCGACGTGATATGATGCGGGGTCAACGCGTGACCCCGCGTTCTATCGCAGGAGCGCGCTCATGACGTATGCAGACGTCATGTAGCGGGAAGGAGTTAAAGGTTTAAGCCCACTTATATCTTAACAAAGTAATAGCATGTTGAACAAATGATGCCAACATAAAGTAGACATGTTGTAAATGTGAATCAATGTCTAGTATATGTGGCATAACCATCTTATTAACCAGCAAAAAATTTCAAATAAAAAAATATGCTTTTTGGGAAAATTTCCCAAAAATGCTTTTTTTTACAAATTTTTTTTTTTATGTAACAGACCTACATCAGCATGAGCATGATCCCTTCCCACATGCTGATATTGGTCTGTCCCGAGGGCCAAAAACTTATGTCATATGACCATGGCGTGGACAGAGGATAAATTGTCCTACACTGCAGTACTCCTTTAAATGTTGAACATATCACAGACATCAGGCTCTATGGTACCATATAGACTGTTAGTATTACTCCTAAAAAATCATATCACAGACGGAAGAAACTTTTAATTGACAGCTAAAAGATAAATCATACTAATCTGTGGTGATATGAGCAAGACCCTCTGGTCAGAAATACATGCAAAGCAAGACAAACGTCACAAAATGAATGATAATGCATCGGCATGAACCCATTAATATGATCAACGGTAAGGTAAGTGCCAACTGGCTAAATGCAAAGGGCAAAAACACAGGGGGAGATTTATCAAAACCTGTGTAGAGGAAAAGTGGTGCAGTTGTCCATGGCAACCAATCAGATTGCTTCTTTAATTTTTTACTGGTCTCTTTAAAAATGAAAGAAGCTAACTGATTGATTGCTTTGGGCAACTGCACCACTCTTCCCCTACGCATGTTTTGATAAATCTGCCTCACGGTCCTTAAAATACGACCCAACGCGTTTCCCCCCAACAATAGGTTCAATAGGAACATAGGTTCATCAGGGGTGTGCATCTACAAAGGGAAATAGTGCTGATGAAAATCCCCAGTAGTGGCTACTGGGGATTTTCATCAACACCATGACCGGCTGGGGCTGTACCTGCAGAAAGGATCCTGCTGCAATACTTCATCACTAAAGGAGTTGTACGGGCTCTTGGGTGTCTGAGTGAGTGGTCCTCCAGCAGACCGTGTTTTATTTATCAACATTCCATTTATAGCAAGAATTGCTGGGATACATATTTTCCTTTGTAGATACACATCCCTGATGAACCCTGTCTATTGTTGGGGGGAAACGCGTTGGGTTGTATAGTTACGTATTTTAAGGACTGTGTTTTTCCCCTTGCCATTTAGCCAGTTGGCATTTACCTTACCGTTGATCATATTAATGGGTTCATGCCGATGCATTGGTGTGCTGTGATAATAGGAGCATTATCATTCATTTTTTGACTTTTGTCTTGCTTAGCATGTATTTCTGACCTGAGGATCTTGCCCATATCACCACGGTTAGTGTGATTTATCTTTTAGCTATCTGCAATTAAAAGTAAAATTTTAGTAACCTCTTTTCTTCTGTCTGTGATATGACTCCTTTAAATACTCTTATAAACTGTTTCTCCGGATAAGCCATTTTCATCCATATTTTAACATTCAGTTTTTTTATTTCTTTTGAAACTTGACTTGATATGTGTGTAAATTTTATATAAGGAATTCAGATTGTGAGCCCCTGGGAAACAAGGATGATTGTGAATGGCGACAATTTCTGTACAGGGCTACTGTTTATGAGAGGGATAATGGCTAAAAAAGATTGCTCTGCATGGAGAAATAATGTAATATAGCTTTATACATGAATAATTAACTATTGTAAATGAATGAAAAACTCCGTACAGGTCTGGACATGACAATGAATGAAAGTGGAATTCTGTTTAATAGATCTCTTACTGACTCAGAACACTTTGTGTGATCTGTGTAGAGAATAATGTTTAAAGCAAGTAAATGTTTAACATAAATGAGAGATGAAAATTTCCATTTCACATGTCTGAACAGTGTTCAAATAACATATTAGTTTTCCAACATACTATGTTTGACCATAAAACAACACTTAATATCTATCTGTCTGTCTGCCCATTAATTCAACAGGAAAGTTGCTGAGTTGCCCATAGCACTAGGACTTAAAGGGGTACTCCGGTGCTTAGACATCTTATCCCCTGATTGTGGGAGTCCAGCCGCTGGGGACCCCCGTGATCTTGCACGCGGCACCCCCTTTGTAATCAGTCCCCGGAGCGTTTTCGCTCCGGGTCTGATTACTGGCGACTACAGGGCGGGCGGCGTGTGACGTCACGCTTCTTCCCCCGTGTGACGTCATGCTCCGCCCCTCAATGCAAGCCTACGGGAGGGGGCGTGATAGCTGTCACGCCCCCTCCCATAGACTTGCATTGAGGGGCGGAGCGTGACATCACACGGGGGCGGAGGCGTGACGTCACACGCCGCCCGCCCTGTAGTCACCAGTAATCAGACCCGGAGCGAACATGTTCCGGGGACTGATTACAAACGGGGTGCCGCGTGCAAGATCACGGGGGTCCCCAGGGGCGGGAGTCCCGCAATCAAGCATCTTATCCCCTATCCTTTGGATAGGGAATAAGATGTCTAAGCACCGGAGTACCCCTTTAATGCACCAGTACATATATCTATGTCCTGTACATTAAGCAAGCACAGGAGCTGCACTCACTTCATGCATGGCAGGCCCCGACTCCCATAAGCAGTAATGGCGAACATCAGTGATCGTGTTGATGTCCGCTATTATCCCCTAAGATGCCGTGATCAATTCTGTCCATGGCATCTGTAGCAATGCTGCGCTTCTCATGGCTGATCAGATCACCCGCAGCACGACTGCAGGGATTCGATCAGCCAAGATGGCGGACGGAGGTGCACTCACCTGCCTTCACCGCTTTCCCGGATCTTCTTCTCTGGTCTGCCTTCTAGAAGACGAGAGAAGTAAATTGCTTTTAATACTGATTATTGCCAAAGTGGTACCAATGAAACCAATAGATCACTGCACAAAAAATGATTCCTCATACAGCCCCATATACAGAGAAATGAGAAAGTTATAGGTGGTCAGAATAGGGTGATTTCAAACATACTTATTTTGTAAAATAAAAGTTCGAGTTTTTTTTAAAAGCAGTACAATAATAGAAAAGTAAACATGGGTACCATGTAATTTTTCCCAGAAAGTGTACAGCATTAAAACGAAACCCACCAAAAATTTATTGCACAAAAAATAAACCCTCATATGGGTCTGTTGATAAAAAGAACTAGGGTTTTTGGCCCTTTGAAGGCGAGGAGGAAAAAAATGAAAATGCAAAAAATAAAATTGGCCAAGTCCTTAATCACTAGTGGGGTGGTCTAGGCGGCTATCAGCTGCTGGGACCCATGACTAATGTTGGACATCACCGATCACGGTGATCCCTTGCAGTAACCCATTAAACACCACTATCAAATTGATTGTGACATCTAAAATGTGGAGAGAAAATACATCCCGGCAGCTCAGAGGAGCTGATCAGGACCACCGCAGTGAAAATGCGATCAACATATATAAATTTTTAAAAGAAATGAAACAAAATAAAACCTATTTATGTGAGGCATCATTTTAATCATATGAACCTACAGAGTAAAGATAAGGTGTAATTTTTACCGAAAATTGTTCTGCGTAGAATCAGAAGCCCCCAAAAGTTACAAAATGGATTTATTTTTTCAATTTTGCCCCACAAATATTTTTGGGGGATTTCGCCGTATATTTTGTGGTGAAATTATTGATGTCATTACAAAGTAAAACTGGTAGCACAAAAAAAGAAGCCCTCGTATGGATCTGTGGGTGGAAAATGTAATTGCTTTGAATTTTGCTAATCTTTAACTATTAAGTTCAAATGGTCTCTGGCTATGTTAAGGCTAGGTTTATATTGCCGTTGGCCTCCACTAAATGGAGCTGTGTCTTCAATTTTATTAAGACGATGTGTATTTGTGCACAATTTTTCTCTGTGCTAAACTCCCGACAGACCCCATTCAAGTCAATGGGATCCGTAGGGACCTGGTGGAGTTAGTTGGGCCCTGACCTTTTTTGGGGCCGCTTGGTGCTAAAAAAAAAAAATTGCCATACAGATTGAGAATGGGGCGCAGCACAACGGCAATGTGAACACAGCCTTATATTTTTGGACTGTTACAAAAATACAAAAAAAGCCAACAAAAGCCCTATGCGGATGACACAGAAGCTGAGGGAATGAACATAAGAAGACTAAGGATTTGCAGAGTCAAGTAATTTTTCTGGGTGTTTTGTGGGCTGCTCCAAATTTAGGGCAAGTACATCAAATTCACTGTAACTAAAAATTTTGCCAAAAAGCATCCACACAACACACATGTTGATAAATTCTGCCAAATGTTTTCCTTTGTAATATTCTAAGAGAAAAACTGGAGAGATTTTGCCCACAGCAACCAATCACTGCTCAGCTTTTAGCTTGTTAAGATAGGAAAGCTGAGCTGTGACTGGTTGCCATGGGCAAAATCTCTCCAATTTTTCCCTCGCACATTTTGATAAATCAGGGCCTATATGTATATTTAGAATATACATTGGTTGAAAAAATGTGTATATATTAAGAAAACTTTCTTATCCTTGCATCTATTGCCTGTGTGTCTTTGTGCACAGACAAAATACAGGAAGTGTGCAGGGAAAAGCAGGGCTCTGTGTGCGGTATCCCAGTACCAGAGGGCGTCCTGTCAGGTAAACGTTGCTTCAGGTGCGTTAGGCCCTGTTGCTCAGGTGATGCTTTAATATTTGTTATGGTTAATTTATATTGTTTTGCATTGTACCTAAGAAATGTACAGGATATCTGTAAGGAGGTATAATGCATGTACCCATGTGACCCTGATTGCTCAATGGGAGGCCCCCAGCTAGGCCATATATAGTGTAGGTGGAAGAACTTATCTAGTCTAAGTGTGGTTTAACCTCTTAAGGACTCAGGGCGTACCTGTACGCCCTGAGCCCGGTCCCGGTGTGAAAAACGGGGTCACACCGTGACCCCGTATCACACCGGGTCGGTCCCGGCTGCTAACGATAGTTGGGACCCTGGGCAAACACCGTGCGGCACTGAACGTTGTGCCGCGCGCTGTTAACCCTTCAGACACGGCGATCAAAGTTGACCGCCACGTGTGAACACTAAAGTAAATGCTTCCCGGCAGCTCAGTCGGGCGTAAATGTCCGAACTATAAAATGATGTGCAAAAAAATTCCAAAGTCCAAAATTGCGTATTTTTGGTCACTTTTTATATCATAAAAAAATGAATAAAAAGCGATCAAAAAGTCCGATCAACCCAAAAATGGTACCGTTGAAAAACTTCAGAACACGGCACAAAAAATGAGCCCTCATACAGGCCCGTACGTGGAAAAATAAAAAAGTTACAGGGGTCAGAAGATGACAATTTTAAACGTATACATTTCCCTGCATGTAGTTATGATTTTTTTCAGAAGTGCAACAAAATCAAACCTATATAAGTAGGGTATCATTTTAACCGCATGGACCTACAGAATAAAGATAAGGTGTCATTTTTACCGAAAAATGCACTGCGTAGAAACGGAAGCCCCCAAAAGTTACAAAACAAAACTTTTTCTTCAATTTTGTCGCACAATGATATTTTTTCCATTTCGCCGTGAACTTTTTAGGTAAAAATGACTAATGTCACTGCAAAGTAGAATCGGTGGCACAAAAATAAGACATCATATGGATTTTTAGGTGCAAAATTGAAAGCGTTATGATTTTTAGAAGGTGATGAGGAAAAAATGAAAATGCAAAAACGGAAAAACGCTGAGTCCTTAAGGGTTTAAGTCTAGAGAGTGTATGTGAAGTGCAGAGCTCAGTGTGAGCTGCAGTGTGGAGAAGATATAGCAGGAGTGTGAGGTGATTCAAGGGAAGCCTAAGGTAAATCTTCAAGCAAGCGACCGCACTATTCTACAAGTGTTCCCTGCCCAGGAGGAGCTGGTGAGTCCACGGGCCACACAGTGATAGTTCATACCATGGCAGTGTAGCATTAATTGGACACTATCAGAACCCTAGTAAGTGTGGGAGTCCTCAGGATTAAAGTCCCAAGTAAAATAGTACAAGTCACAGCAAGTCTACAGGGCTCCAAATGGTTCCTCTGCATCTCCTCGACTCTAATATGTGCTGTGAGGATTGTAACATCTACTTCTGCCTCAGTAAAGACAGTTATCTGTAACCTGACATCGGTGTATTTATTATCCCTCACCTGGCTCAGGAGAAGCTGTCCTATCCATGGACCGTGTAGGTTAACGGTGCACTGGTATCACAAAGTGATACATCTCACCACCCCAAATCACGTACCATACCACAGTCTAACTCCCCGTGGTGGCCACATGTGCACTGAGGACAAGCAGGGCTCTGTGCACTGAGGCTCTGTGCACTGAGGCTCTGTGACATGCCTCCGACTCACACATCAGGATGATTGACAACCCAAGAGCCTGCACAGATCCCTGCTTATGCCACCCTCGCTGCACTGTATTTTGCCTCTGCTCAGAGACACATGAAAAAAAAGGAAATAAAACAAACACACATATTAGGTATTGCTGCGTTCTTAACAACTTGTACTATAAAAATATTATGTTATCGATCCCATGCAGTAAACAACAACAAAATAAAAAACAGAATTGGACATTTTGGTCATCTTGCTTCTAAAAAGTGGAATGCAAATGATCAAAATGTAGCATGTATCACAAAAATGGTACCAATAAAGATTACAGCTCATTCTGCAAAAAAAAATAAGCCCTCACCCAACTCTGTCAGACAAAAAATAAAAATGTTATGGCTGTTAGATATGCCAACACAAAACATGTCAATGTTTTAAAGGGGTACCCCCATGGAAAACTTTTTTTAATTTTTTTAAATCAACTGGTGCCAGAAAGTTAAATAGATTTGTAAATCACTTCTATTAAAAAATATTCATCCTTCCAGTAGTTTTTAGGGGCTGTATACTAAAGAGAAATCCACAGTGTTCTTTGCTGACCTCTGCTGTCCATTTTAGGAACTTTCCAAAGCAGGAAAAAATCCCCATAGCAAACATATGCTGCTCTGGACAGTTCCTAAAATGGACAGCAGAGGTCAGAAGAGAGCACTGTGGTCATGACATCAGAGGAAATGCATTTCTTTTTTGGATTTCTCTTTAATATACAGCCCCTAAAAAGTACTGGAAGGATTAAGATTTTTTAATAGAAGCGATTTACAAATCTGTTTAACTTTCTGGCACCAGTTTTCCATGGGTGTACCCCTTTAAGTGATTTTGTTGTGAAGAAGAAGAAGCACATAAAAAAGTATATAAATTGGGTATTGCCATTATCAGACCGACTGTAGAAAAAGTAAAACTGTCCTTAATACCACACTGGAAACATCATTTAAAAACAAATAAAAACAATGACAGAAATATTATATTTCTTATTTTGCCATCCCCCAAAGAAATTATAAAAACTGATCAAAAGGTCATATTTACATCATAATAGTAAAAATAGAAACTACAACTATTGGGTATTATCATAATTATACTGACCTGTAGAATAAAGATAAAATATAATTTATACCACTCTGTGAACAACATTAATAAAATAAAAACAATGACAGAATTATTATTTTTGCAATCTTGCCTCCCCCCCACACAAAATAATTAAAACTGATCAAAAGGTCACATGTACCTCATGTACATCAATACGATAACCCATCTTGCAAAAAATAAGCCGTCAAACCACTTGGTCGGCCCAACAATTTAAATGTTATGGCAAAACAAAATTTATTATTTTGCGTTTTTAAAGTGCAAAGGAAGATAAACATGAAAAACTATATACACTGGGTATCACATAATCATACCAACCAGTAAAATAAAGATAACACGTCACGTCTGCTGCACAGTAAACGCCATAAAAAAAATCAAAAATAATGGCAGAATTATTTTTATTTCATATCGCCTTCCCAAATATTAATAAGAGCTGATCAAAAAGTCAGATGCACCCCATAATTGTATCAATAAAATCTACAGCTCATTCCACAAAAACACGGCTCCATCAATCAAATATGGTGCTTCATAAAATGAAGGCCCCATAGTCTACATGGCGTCCCCTTTATTTCTAAGACTTGTGTGTGAGTTAAGCAGTGCACTAAGGTCACACATGGGATATTTCTAAAACTGTTAAATCGGGGAAAGAAATATTCAGTGGAATTTTTCTGTTATTTCCTGCTGTGTTGCAGAAATGAATTGAAAATTTCCAAAAATAAAAAGAAAGAAGTTGAAATTATTAAATTCCACCCCTACTTTACCTTAATTCCTGTGAACCACCTAAGGGGTTAACTAAGCTTCTAAATCCTATTGTGAATTCTTTGAGGGGTGCAGTTTTTAAAGTAGGGTTATATGCGGGTTTCTATCATCCAGGCCTCTCAAATCTACTTGAGAAATGCCTATTAGGAATCTGAAGAGTCATTTTTCCACAATGCATTCTCTTTCATGTATGAATGTGTGCATAGGATTCATTCTAATGCTTCTGTAATTATTAAGAAACTTTACATAAGAAAATTAATGCAAATTAATACCAATTACAGATACAGCATTTTTACATCAGTTGAAAATCCATAGAAATTAAGAGGTTAATTAAAGAATAAATTATTGAACAAATGCACAGCAAAATATTGTAATAAAATAACTTTATTTCAAAACTAGATGTCATGAGCGTGTAGGTATAGAACTCATCTTTTTGGCTTTACTGCCATCTGCTGACAACTTTTGAATACTGACTGTGGCTGTCATCTAACGACAATCAAAGCACTTGTAAATTACATTCAAGCCTATACACTCTTTAAAAACAGATAATAAGCAATTGTATAGGTTGAAACTGGAGATTTTAGTTTTCCAAATTAGGCAAATAATTGGAAAACTTTTTTTTTAAATGAACTGATGCTAAAAGTTAAACAGATTTGTAAATTACTTCCATTAAAAAATCTTTACACTTCCAGTACTTTTTAGCAGCTGTATGCTATAGAGGAATTTCTTTTTTGTCTTGTCCACACTGCTCTCTGCTGACACCTCTGTCCGTGTCAGGAACTGTCTAGAGCAGCATAGGTTTGCTATGGGGATTTTCTCCTGCTCTGGACAGTTCCTGACACGGACAGAGGTGTCAGCAGAGAGCACTGTGGACAAGACAAAAAAATTAATTCAAAGAGAAAATAATTTCCTCTGTAGCATAAAGCTGCTAATAAGTACTGAAAGGGTAAAGTTTTTTTTAATAGGAGTCATTTACAAATCTGTTTAACTCTCTGGCCCCAGCTGATTTAAAAAAAAAATGTTTTCCACCGGAGTACCCCTTTAAGGCTACAAAAACAATGACAGGACATTTTTTTTTTTTTACCCCTATGTATGCTGATCAGAGTAGGATCCATGCATGAAGGAAAGACAGTGCAGAAACTGGTGAGCTAATCGTCTTCTACATATTGTAATCCCTAGACCACCAGTAATACTGACATTACCCCTTTACTATCCTATGCATGCACCTACCCTAACATCAACCTGTTCACTGCCCAATATCACCAGGGATGCTAACATTAACACTTTATTACCATGGGCCACAAGGGATTGCTAGCATTGAATTTATTTACCTACTATTGCGTTTCTGGCTTTCCTATTCCCACCATAACAGGAAGGCAGGCCAAATATCAACACGCCTGACATCTTCTCTGGAGAGTGCCCCAGGGAAACCAAAACCATTACCAGAATGTGACCCCCTAAGCAGGTAAACCAGCGCCGAAGCATGGGATACTGCAAGGTCAAGCCAGCCCACAGGTTGTGTCCCAATTAACACACTAAACCCAATACACTGGATTTTGGTGAAGTGGAGTCACAGACAATGAATATGTAAATTGAGTGGGCAGAGCCCTGCCCCCTGTGCGCGATTCTCTGAATTTAGCAGAGGATCCTCTAGGGGGGCATATTTCAGGACCTACTGGACATATTTAAGTAAGTGACCCCTTGATGGACTCCTGTTCCCCTACACTATAACCCAGTGTATTGGGTTTAGTGTTGATGAACAGGCTTACAGTTTTCCTTCAAGTGGTGTTCCCCATCTACCACACAATGAAATGATACGTAGAGCACCCGATTGGATACCTGTATTTGGGAGGGGACTGGGTAGGGGAAGATGCTGTGTGCGCCACTTAAAGCGTACCTGTCAGATCCCCCCCCTCCCCCCCCCAATTTTTTTTATATGTTACTCAGTACCTAATCTTGATAATCTTGATCATTTTCATATAATATTTTATGTCTCATATTTCACAAAAAAATAGCATAATAAAGCTGTTCACTGTCTTTTTCATCCTCTCTTGTGGAGGGGACGCATCGCTCTCTTTCCGGCACTGTACATGACTCAGGTTACTCCCTCACTCTGCTGACTCACTGCTCGGGAGCAAGCCTGGCAACCCTGCTCTGTAACCCTCTAGTTTTAATGCTATACATGTTACATAGAGAGGAGGAAGGATTATTGGAGATCGCCTGTGCTCTACCACCAAAGACAATTTTGTGAGTGTATAACCTAGATCTTCCTAAAATAGTGCAAAGATTTAGTGCTAAAAGTACAGAAGTTTTTATTATCTATTTGTTCTATATAATACTATGTCATTCATGTGTGTCATCCTTTGGCAGTTCTGTAATGCTGGGACTTTAAGTTTTGGAATAGTTGGAGGTACAGTGTTTGTACTTTTTTTTTTTTTTTTAACAGGAGTGTTGCCTTCAGCTGTGTGCCTGCAGATTTAGCAAAACTACAACTCCCAGAATGCCCAGACATCCTTTGACTGTCCATGCATGCTTGGAGTCATAGTTTTGCAACAACTGAAGGCACATGTTTGGTAAAACTGTTACAGCAGTGTTGTTGCAGGCTGTGTTCCTCCTGCAGCCTTGTCAATCAGCCATCTCTTGTCTATGACCCTTGGACACGCTCATGCTGCTGTGGGACTCATCAGTGTCCCAGGAGGTATGGGGACCCCTAGTGGTGGGATTTTCAAAGACATTTTCTTTAATAAAATGTTTTTTTTTTTTTTTTTTTTTTTTACAGAAGTATATTTGAAAAACTGCTGACTCACTGCTCGGGAGCAAGCCTGGCAACCCTGCTGATTTAAAAAAATTTTTTTCCAGCGGAGTACCCCTTTAATGCTACAAAAACAATGACAGGACTTTTTTTTTTTTTACCCCTATGTATGCTGATCAGAGTAGGATCCATGCATGAAGGAAAGACAGTGCAGAAACTGGTGAGCTAATCGTCTTCTACATATTGTAATCCCTAGACCACCAGTAATACTGACATTACCCCTTTACTATCCTATGCATGCACCTACCCTGGCATCAACCTGTTCACTGCCCAATATCACCAGGGATGCTAACATGTACAACATATCTGACAGTGTCCATTTAATCTGTCACTTTAGCGATCCAATAAAAGTTGGGAGGTATGCATATGTCATCTGTCCCTGCCCTATCTGTCCCTATCCAATAGACATCATGCCAAAAACAGATTATCCTATTTCGTCTTAAACATATATAAATGCCTGCCTCTACAAGATTTTGTTTACAAATGACAGCTATAGTTTTTCTTTATATATTGCCAACATATTATGCAGCACTTTACCATACAGAGTGTATATGTATAAAATCAGTAGTTATATAGTAGTAAACTAACTATCAGATAAAATAAGAGGATGGAGGGCTCTGCTTACAAGAGCCTGCACTTTCACTCACATAAGGGAATTATTACCGTACAGACCATTGATAAATTCTGCATCTTGGTCAAGAAATATAATATTTACAAACAGGGGTGGAAATGTCCCTCAACCTCTTAAGGGCACAGCAGGTTTTGGAGACATAGCCAATTTTATTATTTGTAGGGTTTTTTCCCCTTTTTTCTTCTTATTATCCTACCTACAAGGCCATAAGAGGGTGTGTTTTGTGCACAAACAATTGTCCATTCACAGTATTCTGACTCCTATAACTTTTCTTAGAGGGTGTTTGAGGGCACATTATTTGCACCATAATCTGTAGTTTTTTCAGTACATTCTTTGTGTATATGTAACTTTTTGATCCCTCTTTATTCTATTTTTCTTTCTGAAGTGTGATGCGACTAAAAATCAGCAATTTTGGACTTTGGTATCACTGTACTGGATAAAAAAATGTGATATCTTAATAGTTGGGACAGTTTTGCATGCAGAGATCCTAAACATGCTTTATGTTTTTGGGTTGTTATTTATATATTTTTTTTTTAAATGGAAACAGGGTCATTCAAATTTGTATTAGGGAAGGAGCTTTTTATATCTAATATATATATATATATATATATATATATATATATATATCATAAATCCCAATCAGTTTTGAGACTTCTTAAATGGAGCCTGAGCTGTTTTGCAGGACACACTACATGTGAAGGTGGTGTGGTGAGCTAGTTTAAATATTTTTTTACCCAGAAGCCCGCGGAGTGCTAAATGGCCTAACTTGAATCTCCGTTACACCTGAAGAGGTGTCCTCTCCCCGAGGAAAGTACTTACCCCGTTTAAAGCCACAGGCCTCTCACCACAGCCAAGCCAGATCACCTTGCTCTGTACTGATGAGGGGCAAACACCCTGAAACAGCTGTCTGCGGATGGGTCCTCTTTCCTTCTGGAGAGAGTTCTGGCTTGGCATAAATCCCAATCAGTTCTGAGACTTCTTAAATGGAGCCTGAGCTGTTTTGCAGGACAGACTACCTGAGAAGGTGGTGTGGTGAGCTAATTTAAATATTTTTTTCCCCAGAAGCCCGCGGAGTGATAACTTGAATCTCCGTTGCACCTGAAGAGGTGTCCTCTCCCCGAGGAAAGTACTGACCCCCTATGTATATATTTATTTATATTTAAGAAAATAGGTTCCGCAGCACTCCGATACTGTTCAGAAGGCAGTGATTTATTATCCCATAGCAAAGTAATACAACGTTTCACCGGTCTCACACCGGCTTTTTCAAGCATACATCAGAGAGTAATTAGTGTTCAAAAATTGTGATACAGTAAAAAGATGATAATAAAACCATAATGTAACAGTGATTCATGGTATAAAAGATATTCAATATACTATATGAGGTGCCGATCGTTCTTTACAAGTTGCCTGTACACAATAATTCAAATAACAGTGGGACCCCAGTCAGGTGAACACATGTGAAAATAGTATAAAGTTTATTAAAAACAAATTAAGACAGAGAAGCACTACACTCACCAGCCATAAGCCGCCATTACAGCGTCCTCGAGCTTGCCGAAGCATACAGTGTTGGCTTGGAAACAATCTGACCAATGGCGCATCAGATCACCCATCCCATGTGACCAGAACACTCGCACATGCGCAGTAACCACGCAGCGCTTGCGGCAGCCATATTACTGTGGGGAAGAGATGCCCATAAACAGTGTACATAATTGTTACGCTGAGCGCTCCGGGTCCCCGCTCCTCCCCGGAGCGCTCACAGCGTTCTCCTATTCGCAGCACCCCGGTCAGACCTGCCGACCGGGTGCGCTGCGATAATGTTCCCATCCGGGATGCGATTCGCGATGCGGGACGCGCCCGCTCGCGATGCGCATCCCGACTCGCTTACCAGACCCGTTCCCCATCTGTGCTGTCCCGGCGCGCGCGGCCCCGCTCCCTAGGGCGCGCGCGCGCCGGGTCTTTGCGATTTAAAGGGCCGGTGCGCCACTGATTGGCGCATGAGGTTTTAATCAGTACTGTCACCTGTGCACTTCCCTACTTATACCTCACTTCCCCTGCACTCCCTTGCCGGATCTTGTTGCCATTGTACCAGTGAAAGCGTTTCCTTGTGTGTTCCTAGCCTGTGTTCCAGACCTCCTGCTGTTGCCCCTGACTACGATCCTTGCTGCCTGCCCTGACCTTCTGCTACGTCCGACCTTGCTCTTGTCTACTCCCTTGTACCGCGCTTATCTCAGCAGTCAGAGAGGTTGAGCCGTTGCCGGTGGATACGACCTGGTTGCTACCGTCGCTGCAAGACCGTCCCGCTTTGCGGCGGGCTCTGGTGAATACCAGTAGCAACTTAGAACCGGTCCACCGACACGGTCCACGCCAATCCCTCTCTGGCACAGAGGACCCACCTCCAGCCAGCCGAATCATGACAATAATACAGCTACAAATTTAGTAGTAAATATAATGAAATCTGTATTTTAATTGTATTACAAGGGTAAAAAATCTTTTAGATATGTATAAGAAATAGTGAAAATACATAAAAAAAATGTTTTTGTAAATTGCATGACGTTGGCAGTAGTGCAGAGCTTTTTCAGTCTTTCGCTTGATCTAAAATGAAAGCAGAAAATAGACAATAATTATTATTAGGCACTTTATAATCCTAAAAAATCTAGACTCTGTCAATAAGTGTTAAGAATATAGGAGGCATACGAAGGGACATATATAATAGTAATCTTATCTTAACTTAATTTATTAATGCCTGGGGTAATGGTAAATTCAACATTGAGACCTCTAGGTTTCAATGTTCCCAATTCGTGAATCCAATATAATTCTTGCCTCTTTAGCAAACTTACTCTATCCCCTATCCCCTTACTCTATTTTACATCTCAAATCCTTTTCCCTGTGACCTGCCTCACAAAAGTGCTTTGATACAGGCAGGTCAAGGCATTTTTTTCTTATGCTGTATCTATGTTGGTTTAGACGTGTCCTAAATTCAAGAGTGGTTTCACCAACATACATTAGTTGGCTGTTTGGGCATGCTGGGAGTTAAAGTTTTGCAACATCTGGTGGGCCACAGCTTGAGACCACTGATCTATGTTGTCCTATACTATCTCCACAAGCTCTATGTAACACAATCTCTTCCTTCCAGCTCTTGTGTAAAAATGGTATACAGTACCAATGACATTATTATCAGACAGACTGTCACTCATATGGTCCTTCATGGCTGACTCACAGACAGTAGGGTCTGACTGCAAGGCATTGTGGGGAAGCCTACACTGCCCTGTGCCCAAAGTCACTTTGAGTGGTTCGCTCAAAATGAATCTCAAATATTCAGAATCGTAGAAATCCCAATATTTTAACAATTTGGGTAGAATTAATTAAAGGACATCTATAGTGCAAAATAACTTATCCTCTATCCGAAGGATAGGGGATAAGTTATAGATTGCGGGGGGTCCGAGCGCTGCCCCCCCCCCCCCCCCCCGCGCGATCTTCTTCGGTACGGGGCCGCGGCAATATACAGGAAAGGGGGCGTTCTGTCCCCGCATGACGCGGCGGCCGGCACGCCCCCTCCATGAATCCCATAGAGGTACATGGAGGGGGAGTGTCTGCCGCGGCTTTCTGCTGGGGACGAAACTTCACTTCCGTCAGACTGCCGCGGCCCCGTCTAGGAGATCCCGGGGGGCCCCAGCGCTCGGACCCCCCGCGATCTATAACTTATCCCCTATCCTTTGGATAGGGGATGTTATTTTGCGCTAGAGTACTCCTTAAATTTTTTATTTTTTATTGAGAACTGTTATGATTGATTCACTTGTCTTGCTTTCTCATCTCTATATGAATTATTATCTGTACACTTTATACTCAGCTTTTGATGTGTCTTGAAAACTCTCCTTTGGAAGATAGTATTTGGACAAACATGCAGTAGTATATGTATAAGAAACTCTAGGGCAGTGGTCTTCAACCTGCGGACCTCCAGATGTTGCAAAACTACAACTCCCAGCATGCCCGGACAGCCGTTGGCTGTCCGGGCATGCTGGGAGTTGTAGTTTTGCAACATCTAGAGGTCCGCAGGATGAAGACCACTGCTCTAAGGTATATGTTTTGTTTAACTTCACACAAGTGCAAAATACATTTCCTGTGTAACTGTTTCTGTCAAAATATGTTTTATATATCAATGTCAGGCTACTAAGCCACATTTGTGCCCTTGTCTCTTCATCACCTTTATTTTTCAGGACATACTCACTCATGGCTCACTAGCTTCAGGTGTTTTTTCTCTTGCAGAAAAAAGGCAACTATTTTCTTTTTAAGCTTCTCCAATGAACGGTTAAAAGTAGCTTAAGGGTACGTTCCCACACGGCGTATTTTGCTGCGTATTTGCTGCGTATTTGGTGCTGCGTATTTTCCTACCCATTGACTTCAACAGAGAAAATAAAATACGCAGCAGCAAATACGCCGTGTGGGAATGTACCCTAAAGGATATAATGTATTCTTTAGAATTTTATGAAGAATTAAACCAGGTCTGAATAACATTTGTGTAGATAGTCCAAAGGTTAGCACTGTACTTATATCTAGCTGTATTTTACTGCATCTCATATTGCAAAGGCAGCTTTCTTGGAAATATATAGATATTGCCAGAAGATGGAGCCCTCAGACCCAGTTTGGTAAAAAAAAATGCTTGCTCCTGCATGGTGTATGGAACTTTACAATAGCTATGTTTACAGATGCAATCTCATGCAAAGTTATGAGAAATATTGACTTTAGCTATTGGGTGATAGCTGCAGTCTACAAGATTGCATACAATTCAATGTATTGCTTTGGACTGCAGCTTCATCCTATAGTTAAAGAGGTACTCCGGTGAAAAACTTTCATTATTTTTTTGTTTAATCAACTGGTGCAAGAACGTTAAACAGATTTGTAAATTACGTCTATCAAAAAATCTTAATGCTTCCTGTACTTATTAGCTGCTGAATACTACAGCGGAAATTCTTTTCTTTTTGAAACAGAGCTGTCTGCTGACATCATGAGAACAGTGCTCTCTGCTGACATCATGAGCACAGTGCTCTCTGCTGACATCTCTGTCTATTTTAGAAATTGTCCAGAACAGCATATGTTTGCTATGGGGATTTCCTTTTACTCTGGACAGTTCCTAAAATGGACAGAGATGTCAACAGAGAGCACTGTGCTCGTGATGTCAGCAGACAGCTCTGTGTTTCAAACGGAAAAGAATTTCCACTGTAGTATTCAGCAGCTAATAAGTACAGGAAGGATTACGATTTTTTAATAGAAGTAATTTACAAATTATGCTTCACGGAATAAAGTTACCAGTGCACGATGATCGGGTGAGTGTGTTTTTTTTCTACATTGTTCTAATTTACAAATCTGTTTAACTTTCTGGCACCAGTTGATTTAAAAAAAAAAAAAAAAGTTTTTCACCGGAGTACCCCTTTAAACTTGTACTACTACAAAAAGTCAATGTGTAGCCCTGGCGTTAGAGGAAGAAGTCGCAAGCATCAGTTTTCAGCTCAGGAATACAATCACCTGTCTGTACACACACTTCTCTCAGTTTTTTGTTTTTTTTTAGCTTCTGTGTAATTGTTATCAGTCCTCCCTCTGCAAAAGCCTCCAATGGTATAAACAAATGTGGTTAGGGACTAGCTGCTATGATGTCTCCCATACGCAACACACACAGAACAACCCCAAAAGGGGGCCTGTACTTAATATTATCATAGCAGTTTCCTTGGGAAAAAAATGATTTTTAGAGAGGTGACTCCGGGCCCTTTACAGGACCCGCAACATTAGTAGAGTAGAATAGATCAAGGGGAGTCCCCAAAATTACCAATGAGGAACAATGTATTGGTAATATTGCCATATGCGGTAACCTCACACTCAAACCACCCTACACTGACATCACAAATTACGGCTTACTTCAGCCCAATAATCAGACCAAGGGAAAAGGGCCATAAAAAAGGAAGAGGAAGAAGTAGAGGCAAAAATAGTAACAGTAAAAAAAAGATACAAAATGAAAGGGATCCCGAAACCTGCTAGCTGATCCCGCCATAAAAGGCACAAAAGGGTCCAGTGTGGGACCAAATCTATTTGAATTATTTGTGGACCTGAATCAATTTGTATGGAAGATGACATTAAAAAGACATTTTGTCTTCAAAGTATAGTTGAAAAATAATATACCCTACGGGCAGATGTAGAGGAGAAGCCAAAACTGTACCTCTGATATTAGATATAGAGAACAACTGTCTATCTTAAATATAAGATTTTGCGAGAAGGGATAACCGCCCCCCCCCCCCCCCCCCCCCCTCCACTAATAGAGGGAGTATTACACAAAATTGAGGGTCTAGGCCAACAGTAATGAATAATAAAACCAGTTAAAAGTCTAAGGAAAATGAGGATAGAGCAGACAATTCCAGTATGGTATTTATTACTAAATATACTACTGCTCATAACTACATAAAGAAAATATTATATGATGATTGGGATCTAATTAAAGGTGACCCTGTATTGGGGAAAATAGTAACTGATAAACCAATATGTGTATTTAAGAGGGCCAAAATACTAAAAAAAAATTGATTTCCCCTCTATCCCTGTGAAATAATTAATTAAATAATATTAATAACAAAACAACGCATAAACTAACCCCTAGTGGCGATATAAAGGGGGTATACATGTGTAGCATCAGTAGATGTAAGTGTTGTGCTCAATTAACCCATAAGAGAAAGGAAGTGGAGATTCCAGGTGAAGAATCACCATACTCCTCAATTGTGGTAGTAGCTACATAATTTACATGTTGGAATGTCTCTGTAAATTTAAATATATTGGTCAAATTAGAAACTGCCTCAGACAGAGACTAAACCAAAATCGTCCCAATAACCTTAAGGGCTACCCCCTACACAGTGTCTCACAATACTTTAATGATTAACATAATAAGAATCCTAATTTATTGAGAATGACCGAATTGGAAGAAATAGGTGATTATAAATTCCTGACCCATAAAGAGATGTTCTGGATCTTCTGCATGGACACTCTTAGTCCATGCAGAAGATCTCAAACAGGTTTATTAAGGTTTTTTAATCATTTTTAATTATTGTGAACATCCTTTTATAAGACAGTGGATATGAATAGGCTAAAGGGATGGCATCTACTTTTTACATACAGACATGGCCGTTAATGTTGGCACCCCTAGACTCATTGCTGGCCACTTCAGAACTCTCCAGCGCTTTGTTGCCATCCATTTCTAGGTGCTTTTTGACGTTTGCTTGGGGTCATTGTCCTGCTGGAAGACCCAAGATCTTGGACGAAAAAACCCAGCTTTCTGACACTTTTTTATGTCTATGTGTCAGCAGTGGGGTCCTTCTGGGTCTCCTGCCATAGCATTTAATTTCATTTAAATATTGATGGACAGTTTGTGCTGACACTGATGCTCCCTGAGCCTACAGGGCAGCTTGAATATCTTTGGAACTTGTTTTGGGGCTGCTTATCCACCATCTGGACTATCCTGCGTTGACACCTTTCATCAATTTTTCTCTTCTGTCCATGCCCAGGGAGATTAGCTACAGTGCCATGGGTTGCAAACTTCTTGATAATGTTGCACACTGTGGACAAAGGCAAATCTAGATCTGTGAAAATGGACTGGAACCTTGGGATTGTTGATATTTTCCACAATTTTGGTTTTCAAATCCTCAGACAGTTCCCTTCTCCTTTTTCTGTTGTCCATGCTTAGTGTGGCACACACAGACACACAATGCAAAGAGCAAGTGAACTTCTCTCCTTTTTATCTGCTTTTAGATGTGATTGCCCACACCTGTTACTTGCCCCAGGTGAGTTTAAAGGAGCATCACATGCTTGAAACAATCTTATTTTCCACAATTTTGAAAGGTGCCAATAATTTTGTCCAGCCCATTTTCGGAGTTTGGTGTGACATTATGTCCAATTTGCAATTTTTTTCCTCCCTTTTTTTGTTTACTTCCAATACACAAAAAGGGAATAGACATGTGTTTAGCAAAACATGTGTTACTGCAATCCTTTTCTGTGAGAAATATTAATTTTCTTGAAAATGTTCAGGGGTGCCAACATTTACGGCCATGACTGTATATGTATGTGAAGGTGTGTGGGTGTGTTCTAACGTGTGTATGTATATTAGATGAATGTATTAATTATATATCGTTTAAAGTATTCATCTATTATTATTTATACATTTTTATTTATAATCTGTGATTTTGTATCCAATGGTTACTGTATGTGTAAATGTAAATGTCTAATTACATACTATTATAGGTCACTATAGATATCATTGGCATTCACAGTTGGAGGAACGAACATAACCATCAGAGAACTGATATGTTGTCATTCTGAGTTTGTGGTCTTTTGTCTATTTTGTCCAACTAAGAACAACTCCACATGTATCGATCGAAATAAGATCGTAATGTTCTGAGTGTTTTTTCTCTGGTTTCATTCTGCTTTTTTTCTATCACTTACCTGTGTATCTTTTCATTTATGCATAACATTTTCTGATTTTTCCACTTGTTTCTTTACCAGCTTGTTTTAAGTTGCATTATTAATTTATTTGTATTCTCTGATGTCAGTAACTTCTCCTTTGCTACTATAGAGTGTATATAGACAAAAGAGCTGTGTGGTGCAAAAGATATATTGCTCCAGCCTCTGTCCACATCCTATCCTACCTGTTTTACTTAGTATGTGTCGGCAGATAAGAACCATTTGGCCCATCTAGTTTGCCTTTATTTGTATATTAAGGAGAAATGCGTATAAAGGACTAATTCTATAGGACTAATGGTGAGTGCCACCATTTATAATTTTTTTCTATGCACCTACATACATTTTTTGTCACTTTTAGTAGTGTTCCCATTCACAGTTAGAGCAACATCAAGCTTTATTGCAGAGTGGTGGTACTGGACTAATCACCAATGATATGACCAAATTTACTAAGCATTAACTAGAATTATCATATTCTTTCACCAGAACCAAATACATTGTGTCGTGACAATGGTAAGCCCTGCTTTGTAAATATTTGTGTGTGGGTTTCTACACATTGATTTTCATACCACTTGACAAATGATCCATGTAGCAAATGATGTAAACAAATCAAGTCAGAGCCTTGTGTAAATATGGAGGGATACTTACCAAAATAAGTATCTCCACACAGCATGTAGAAATATGTTAAAAGGGTTTCCAGCTTTATGTTAAATGATCTAGTGATTTATACACATACCTGAATATGGAGTGAAGATCTTAGGCTGGGTTCCCACTACATTTTCCCCCATACGGGAGTGCATACAGCAGGGGAGAGCTAAAAACTTGTGCTCCCGTATGCCTTTCTTTGCTCTCCTGTATGTAATTCATTTCATGAGCCGACTGCAGTGAAACGTTCGGTCCGGTCGGCTAATTTTTGCCCCGTATGCGCTTTTCCCCCGCTCCTAAAACCGTGGTCGACCACGGTTTTAGGTCCGGTTGTAAAAGCGCATACGGGGCACTAATTAGCCGACCGGACCGAACGTTTCACTCCGGCCGGCTCATGAAATGAATTACATACGGGAGCGCATAGAAAGGCATACGGGAGCACAAGCTTTTAGCTCTCCCCTGCTGTATGCGCTCCCGTATGGGGGAAAACGCATTGGGAACTCAGCCTTAGCAGAAAAATATTTTGAGATAATGGAATTGAATTGGGTAGGTGGCTAGCCTTCGGAAATAACACTCTGGACAAACGAAACCAGAGTGTTGTTTCCGAAATGTGTCAAGGGTATTGTGGAACCCAGGAGCCACTGTAGTGTAATGTCACTACTCACCGCCAGCTTGGAAGTTGGACGCAGTTTGGTTGAGATGCCACTGGCCGGGGCATTCTCCCACTGCATCACCGCTGAGGATCTTCAACCACACAATTCAGCAGACCTACAGGAGAAACAATGAACGGGATTGTAGCCAGACTGCCGCGGTCGGTAACGTATTGGATGTACTCAGTGCTGGATTGTCTATAAGATGCTTTTTGCGGTGTGAATAACTTGAGTGACAGCACATGCATAACGGAACTATACACTCATTTTAAATTTTCACAGTCCACTGTTCCAAAAATCTGTCAGGCACCAGTGGGGTGTAAATGCTCACTGCCCCCCTTATTAAATTCTGTGAGGGATTTAGTTTTTAAAATGGGGTCACATGTGGGGGGGGGGGGGGGTCCACTGTTCTGGCACCATAGGGGCTTTGTAAACACACATGGCCTTCAATTTCAGACACATTCTCTTTCCAAAAGCCCAATGGCGCTCCTTCTCTTCTGAGCATTGTAGTTCGCCCGCAGAGCACTTTACATCAACATATGGGGTATTTCCATACTCAGAAGAAATGGGGCTACAAATTTTGGGGGGCTTTTTATCCTATTTCCCCTTGTGGAAATGAAAAATGTAGGGTATCACCAACATTTGCGTGAAAAAAATTTTTTTTTTCATTTTCATATCCAAATTTAACGAAAATTTGTCAAACACATGTGGGGTATTAAGGCTCACTATGTCCCTTATTACATTCTGTGAGGGGTGTAGTTTCAAAATGGAGTCACATGTGGGAATTTATTGTTTTGCATTTATGTCAGAACCACTGTAAAATCATCTACCCCTGTGCAAATCTCCAATTTAGACTTCAAATGTACATGGTGCGCTCTCACTCCTGAGCCATGTTGTGCGCCCATAGAGCACTTTGCGTCCACATATGGGGTATTTCCAAACAAATTACAAATTTTGGGGGTCTTTTTTTCCTTTTACCGCTTGTAATTAAAATTATGGGGCAACACCAGCATGTTAATCTAAAAAATTTTAAAAAATTACACTAACATGCTGGTGTAGACCCCAACTTTACCTTTTCATAAGGAGTAAAAGGAGAAAAAGCCCCCCAAAATTTGTAACTTAATTTCTCCCGAGTACAGAAATACCCCATATGTGGCACTAAACTGTTTTCTTGAAATACGACAGGGCTCCAAAGTGAGAGAGCGTCATGCGCATTTGAGGCCTAAATTGGGGATTTGCATCCACCACCAAAATACCCCACGGCAGTGTTTCCCAAACAGGGTGTCTCCGGCTGTTGCAAACTCCCAGTATGCCTTGACAGTCAGTGGCTGTCCAACAATAATGGGAGTTGTTGTTTTTCAACAGCAGGGGTCTCCGTTTTGGAAACAGTGCCGTACAAGACGTTTTTTTCTTTTTATTGGGGGGGGGGGGGGGGGAGACTGTGTAAGGGTGTGTATATGTAGTGTTTTACTTTATTTTGTGTAGGTGTAGTTTAGTGTTTTTTGGGAACATTCACATGGGCGGGGGTTTACAGCAAGTTTCCCCTGGGAGTTTGAGCTGCGGCGGAAAATTTGCCACAGCTCAAACTTGCAGCGGGAAACTCACTATAAACCCCCGGCCATGTGAATGTACCCTGTACATTCACATGTGGGGTGGGGGGGGGAACCTACAGCTTTTCCAAAAGTACAAATCTCAGCATGTCCTTTGGCTGTCCGTGCATGCTAGGAGTTGCTGTTTTGCAGCAGCTGGAGGCACACTGGTTGCAAAACACAGTTTGTTACTTAACTCAGTGTTTCACAACCAGTGTGCCTTCAGCTGTTGCAAAACTACAATTCTCAGCATGCATTGACAGCCGAAGGGCATGCTGGGAGCTGTAGTTATGCAACAGCTGGAGGCACACTACTACATCACCCAGCATGCCCTTTGGCTGTTTGTGCATGCTGGTTGTTGCAGTTATGCAACAACTGGAGGCACACTTTTTCATAGAAAAAAAGTGCTCCCAGCTGTTGCATAACTACAAGCCCCAGTATGCACAAACAGCCAAAGGGCATGCAGGGAGTTGTAGTTTTGCCACCAGCTGTTGCAAAACTACAACTCCCAGCATGCTCTTTGGCTGTGCATGCTGGAAGTTGTTGCTTAGCAACAGCAGGAGGCAAACAACTCACCTCCTGCTGTATCCTGCTGCAGCCCGAGGACCTCCGCCTGCCCCGATGGACAGGTACGGGACCCCCAACTTGCCCGATCGCCGCCCGATCACCTCCCAGCACCCGTGCCACCTCCCTCCTGCTGGTAAAGGCAATGTGCACTCCAAGCAGGAGTGAGGTGGCACTCCAATACTTAGGATGCACGACAAGAAAATTTAAACAGAGTGGCAGAGCATATGAGAGGCATTGCACAAACTGAGGGTGTCACAGGTACGAGATGTACATCGGATCTCACTTAGCATATCAGGGATACACACTCAGGGGATTCATCCTGTATACAAATCATGGGTATTGAAAAGGTGCAACAGCCTCGGTAAGGGGGTGACTGGACCCGCTTGGTTCATGCATAGGAGGCATACTGGATTTTATCCTTGGACTCCCGTGCACCAAGCGGTCTCAATTATCGCAATGACTTGATGTATATCTATTAGTAATTAATATTATTTATTTTTTGCCATAATCTTGTTTATTATTGTTTATTGAGCAGTATTACTATGATATATATGACACAATGTAAGAATATTTAAGGTAGATACACTATTGATCTGGTAGCAACTTTACATTTACAATCACAATAAACATTTTGATGCAGTGGCATTTACTAAATGATGCTATGTGTCTCCTTTTTGAACTGTAGAAACTATGTATATGGTTTGAGAATTGATATATAGAGGCATTATGCACTGGACCATGAATTTGGCATATATCTTGCCTCTTTTTTTGTCTCCACAACTATGGTTGGGGGGGGGGGGGGAGACTGTGTAAGGGTGTGTATGTGTAGTGTTTTACTTTTTATTTTGTGTAGGTGTAGTTTTCATGTCTGAAATATTATGCTCCGATATATGTACTTGTTCACATTTCATTGAACTTTGACATTCATCTTTCATTTATCTTTGTAACGGTACCGATACCAGTACCCAGTGATGAAGGTGGGTGAAAGAAGGAGAACTTGGCATCAGATGTGTGGCATCAGGCAGGTGGCAGAATCAGAATAGTAACTAAGCAGGTAGGCAGTAGTGTTGAGCGGCATAGGCCATATTCGAATTCGCGAATATATGGACAAATATTCGTCATATATTCGCGAATATTCGCATATTCGTTATATTCTCGTTTTATTTTCGCATATGCGAAAATCCGCGTATGCGAAAATTAACATATGTGAAAATTAGCATATACAAAATTAGCATACGCGAAATTTCGCATATGCGAAAATTAGCATATGCTAATTTTCGCATGTGCGAATTTTCGCACGCCAGTCTCACACAGTAGTATTAGAGCCTTCTTTACACCACACAAGCTGGAAGCAGAGAGGGGTGATCACTGTGATGTGTACTGTGAAGAAAAAAAAAAAAAAAAAAACGAATATTCGTAATAACGAATATATAGCGCTATATTCGTGGAATTCGCGAATTCGCGAATATGCGATATTCGCAAATAATATTCGAATTGCGAATATTCGCGAGCAACACTAGTAGGCAGAAGAAAATGGTCTCTTTTGTAAAAGTGTTAGTGTGCACAAGTAAGTATTGAGGATATGCATTATGTAAAACGTAACTTTTAATAATATTCTTAGGATAAAATATATGGACCCAAGTTTTTTTTTTTTTTTAACAAAGCCCATATTTATCAAACTTTGTGAGAGAAAAAAATGTGGTTATTTTCCCACAGCAGCAAATCACAGCTCAGCCAATGAGCTCGGTAAAGTGAAAGCTGAGCTTGGTTGGGTGATTGGTTGCTGTGGGAAAATCACTCCACTTTTTCTCTCACATAGTTTGATAAATCTGGGCCCATGTGCCACCTACACCACCAAGTATTGATGTGATGCAAAGACCTCTAAAAGGTGAAAGGGAATAACGTATGGTCCATTGTAACGGACCGGTGGGGGTAAAAGCTTTCCCTGTAGGCCCTACTCTCACACTACTAATTTCCTTCTTGGCAAGTGTTACTCACTCTAAATAGGGTGACTCCACACAGCAACCTCTCCGTATTTCCACCTACAAACACTGCCATTTCCCAGGGTTTTTAGTTGGAAATAGGGAGAGGTTCCTGAGTGAGGCTGCCCTTTTTAGGATGAGTAACACTTGCCTCCAAAAGGTGGAAGGGAACAACCTATTGTCCATTGTCGCCAGTGGGGATAAAAACTTCCCTTGTAAGGCCCTACTCTCTCGCTATTAATTCCCTTCTTAACAAGTGCTACTTGCCCTAAAAAGGGCAGATCCACACAGGAACCTCTCCCTATTTCCAACTAAAAACCCTGGGAAATGGAAGTGTTTCTAGTTGGAAATAGGGAGAGGTTCCTGTGTGGGTCCGCCCTTTTTAGGGTGAGTAACACTTGCCAACAAGGGAATTAATAGTGCGAGAGTAGGGCCTTACAGGGGATGTTTTCACCCCCACCTGTTACAATGGACCATATGTTGTTCCCTTCCACCTGCCCCCGCCACACTAAACACCTGCTCTGATGGCACACTACTGCCCGGAAAGGACAGCTTTTCCAGGGAAAACTCTGCTAGTTGCGACCACAAATCAAGTTTGGCTGCCCAGAAGTCCAGCAGATTTTCAAAGTGTGCTGGCAGGGTCATGTCAAGGTATGCCACCACCTGCTGGTTCAGGTCCTGCTCCAGGTCTACCTGCTGCTGATGAGTTGCTTCACTATGCAGGTGAACAAAGCTACTCAAGAGTGACTGTAGACTCAGGCTGCTGCTGAAGGAGCTGGTACTGCTCCTATCGTCCCACCCCTCCCAAGCAGCCATGGCAGTGGAAGGTGAGTGCAGAGGGCCCCCCGAGTCAGACCTGTGAGAGGATGGACGATGGCGCAAATAGGCATCGGCCAACTGACTACGTAGGATGTCTCTGCAGTAGGTCAGTTTGTCCTTCCTCTTAGTGGGTGTAAAAAAGGGTCCCATTTTGTGCCGGTAGCGAGGGTCCAATAAGGTGGAGAGCCAGAAGTCATCCCGCTGCCAAATGATGACGATTCGTCAGTCACTACACAAGCAAGCATGCATCATGTCATTTGTGCAAGTGACTCGGAGGGACTCCCTGCCTCCATCTCCACTGCATACTGCCATGGTGTCTGGGTCCTCTGTCTCGTCTAATTCATCACCCTCTAGCTGCACCTGCTCCTCCTCTCCTGTCAGATGACTATAAAAACCACCCATTTTGCGAAACCTAAACTGTGCTCCACTGTCCCCCTTCTCCTTCTCTTCCAGTTCAGCCCCCACAGGGCTCATGTGGCCGTGAGATTTTGGTGCCACGTCTCCAGTGCCCTGACCAGCCATCGTTTCCAACACGTGTTGTAGAAAATGAAGCAGTGGAATGACATTGTTCATCCTGTAATCCTGGAGACTGACTAATAATGTGGCTTCCTCAAAGGGCCTGAGCAAACGGCAGGTGTCACGTATGAGCTGCCATTGGTTGACATTAAAGTAAAACAGGGCAGTCCCCCTATCCGCTTGGATCATCAAGAAATCGGTGATGGGGGGCGTGGCCTGGCTGCCGAGGACACTGGCCGCACTGTAGGAGAGCTCCGTGCCTGAGGCTCTTTTAAGCGACATTTCCCAGCACATATCACTCCTTTATTAACCCCTACCTGGAGTCATTCCTCCCTAGAATATGGTGGGCAGAAGAAAATGGCTCCTGAAACAGGGTACGCTACAGAAATTTAACTTTACCCGATCAGAGCGCGTCTCCGAAAATGGTGCCGCGCCACTCTCACGCGCCACTCCCTCAGCAGGCCGCACTCACCTGCCTCTCCTCATCCACGGCGCTCCTGCTCGGACCCGGCACTTTTTGCGCCCGCTCAGCTGCCACTGACTGCAGGTGCCCCGGAGCACGGAGGGACGCTTGCGGCCCGCAGCACAGAGGACCTCCAGTCACATCAACATGGCGCCTCTGAGCACTCTCCAGGAGCTACTATGACCGAAGGGCCGGCCTCACCATCTGTCAGCCCTGCTAAGCAGAGACCCCGGCTCTCTCCAGACGCTATACCGGGAGAGACCTCATACTGGAGCGACCCCCCTGTCTTGCCATCACCTGTGGGTAATATTCTTGATGATATTCCTGTGACGGGTCAGATGATGACTGATGTGTCCATGAAAGCTATGCTAGTCGCTCTCCGCCAGACTCTCCTGGGAGACATAACAGCTATGCTTGGTCCTGTGCATTCTGCTGTAGAGGAGCTAGGTGGCAGGGTGGATCACCTTGAAAATAAACTGGAAGAATTCTCTGATTCACACAACACCCTAATACCTCTCTTTAAGAAACAGTTGATGCCCTTAAAGCTAAAATCGCTGACTTAGAAGACAGGAGTAGGAGAAATAACATTAAGTTAAGGGGCATACCAGAAACCATACAGCCAAAAGAAATTCCTCAATATGTCCGTTCTTTATTACAAGCAGTGCTCACCTCCTGTACCCCACATGAATTGGAGGTGGATCGGGCGCATAGAGTTCCCCACCTAAAACATTTGGACGACACAGTACCCAGAGATGTGCTAGCGAGGGTAAATTTTTTCACTATAAAAGAGAAGGTGATGGAATTCTCTCGAAAAATGCCAGCCCCTTTTCATAAGATTGCCATCTTTGCGGATTTATCAGCCACCACTCTGCAAGCTCGCAGGACTTTGCTTCCCGTTACTCAAGCTCTGAGAGCAGCAAATGTGCCCTACAGATGGGGATTTCCCCTGAAACTTCTGATCCGCAAAGACAATGCTCTACATGTGGTCTACTCTTTCGACAAAGGACTGCATTTCCTGTTGGATCACCATATCCCCGAGATCTCCCCCAGTCGCAGACCTGCAGAAGCGAATCTCTCCAGGATTTCCAAGAACTGGTCGACCTCCTAATCTTATGCGGTATTTCTTACTCTTGCTAAGTACTACTTTGGCCTCTTGCGGTTGGTCCTTGTCCTCAGGTTATAGTGTGAACTATTCCCTCACTCGCAGTTGTGAACCTCCATTGCTGGGGTTCCTGGACTTATGTTGTAGTTTTGGGTTTTTTGTTTCTTTTAATGTTTTGTTTTTCCTTTCCTGTGAAGTGCATTTCCTACATTCGCTATATACCTGTATTATGTGCCAATGATATGTAATTCCTGTTTAACCCAGGAGAGGCGCATGCTGGCTGGGAGGCGCGTGGTTCCATTTTAATTGTATTCTTATCCGATGTGCTAAGCCTTACTCTTTCTGTACTTGATGGTAGTTAAAATTTCCTGCATTAACGTGAATGGTTTGAACTCCCCTAACAAACGGTCTTACTTATGGAAGGAGGCCCGCTCTCTCAGATGCGATGTTCTCTGTGTACAAGAGAAGCACCTACTAGAGAGGGATGCTTCCAGAGTAAAACTGCCCACATTTCCACACATTTACCACTTTCATTATACATCTAAATCCAGAGGCACTTTCATAGTGATTAGCAATTCTGTCTCCTTCTTGTTACAAGACGTAATTGTCACGATTGGGCTTACAGGTAGTGTATCCTCTGTGTCAGCGAGGGATTGGCGTGGACCGTGCTGGTGGACCGGTTCTAAGAGGCTACTGGTGTTCACCAGAGCCCGCCGCAAAGCGGGATGGTCTTGCTGCGGCAGTAGCAACCAGGTCGTATCCACTAGCAACGGCTCAACCTCGCTGACTGCTGAGAAGGCGTGGGACAGAAGGACTAGGCAGAGGCAAGGTCAGACGTAGCAGAAGGTTGGGGCAGGCGGCAAGGTTCGTAGTCAAGATGGATAGCAGGAGTTCAGGTAACACAGGCTTTGGACAACACTAAACGCTTTCACTGGCACAAGGCAACAAGATCCGGCCAGGGAGTGCAGGGGCAGTGAGCAGATATAGCCAGGGAGCAGGTGGAAGCCAATTAAGCTAATTGGGCCAGGCACCAATCATTGGTGCACTGCCCCGTTAAGTCTCAGAGAGCCGGCGCGCACGCGCCCTAGAGAGCGGAGCCGCGCGCGCCAGCACATGACAGCAGGGGACCGGGACGGGTAAGTGTCTTGGGATGCGATTCGCGAGCGGGCGCGTCCCGCTGTGCGAATCGCATCCCCAACAGCCATGTCAGTGCAGCGCTCCCGGTCAGCGGGACCGACCGGGGCGCTGCAGGGAGAGAGACGCCGTGAGCGCTCCGGGGAGGAGCAGGGACCCGGAGCGCTCGGCGTAACAGTACCCCCCCCCCCTTAGGTCTCCCCCTTTTTTTGTCCGACAACTGCTTTACCTGGGACGAGGACACCGGGAGTGAATGGAGGGTTTCCTCAAAGGCAGGCAGTACAGCAGGAGTGGGAATGGGGAGGGAGGGCAGAGGGCGGAGCCTGGCACGGGGCAGTGTGTCACCAGGACGGGGGCCATGAGGAGGCACTGAGGCTTGGCTGACGGGACTGGGAGGGGGGGGGAGAGGCACTTCCTATGGCAAGCAGAGTCCCAGTTCATGATCTCCCCGGTGGTCCAGTCAAGGGTGGGAGAATGAAGCCGGAGCCATGGCAGACCGAGGAGGACCTCAGAGGTACAGTTGGGAAGGACGAAGAACTCAATTACTTCGTGATGGGGTCCAATACACATCAAGAGGGGTTCTGTGCGGTAACGCACGGTGCAATCCAATCTGACTCCGTTGACCGCGGAAATGTAGAGCGGCTTGACGAGACGGGTCACCGGGATGCAGAATTTATTCACCAAAGACTCCAAAGTGAAATTCCCAGAGGCACCAGAGTCCAAGCAGGCCACGGCTGAGAGGGAGGAGTTGGCTGAAGGAGAAATCCGCACGGGCACCGTGAGACGTGGAGAAGCAGACTTTGAACCAAGAGACGCCACACCCACGTGAGCTGGGTGCGTGCGTGCGTTTCCCAGACGTGGAGGACGAATAGGGCAATCCACCAAGAAATGCTCGGTACTGGCACAGTACAGACAAAGATTTTCTTCCCTACGGCGATTCCTCTCCTCCTGGGTCAGGCGAGACCGATCCACTTGCATGGCCTCCTCGGCGGGAGGCCCAGGCGTAGACTGCAAAGGATGCTGTGGGAGAGGTGCCCAGAGATCTAAGTCTTTTTCCTGGCGGAGCTCCTGATGTCTCTCAGAAAAACGCATGTCAATGCGGGTGGCCAAATGGATAAGTTCTTGCAGGTTGGCAGGAATCTCTCGTGCGGCCAGCACATCCTTGATGCTACTGGATAGGCCTTTTTTAAAGGTCGCGCAGAGAGCCTCGTTATTCCATGATAATTCGGAAGCAAGAGTACGAAATTAGATGGCGTACTCGCCCACTGAAGAATTACCCTGGACCAGGTTCAGCAGGGCAGTCTCGGCAGAAGAAGCTCGGGCTGGTTCCTCGAAGACACTACGGACTTCAGCGAAGAAGGACTGGACTGTGGCTGTGGCAGGATCATTGCGGTCCCAGAGCGGTGTGGCCCAAGACAAGGCCTTTCCTGAAAGAAGGCTCACTACGAACGCCACCTTAGACCGTTCTGTAGGAAACAAGTCCGACAACATCTCCATATGCAGGGAACATTGAGACAGAAATCCACGGCAGAGTCTAGAGTCCCCATCAAATTTGTCCGGCAGCCACTCGCTGCGGAGGAGGTGCAGGAGCTGGCGGAGGAGATGGTTGCTGCTGTAGCAGAGGCAGAAGTTGCTGTAACGTGGCGGTCAACTGCGACAGCTGCTGTCCTTGTTGGGCAATCTGCTGCGATTGCTGAGCGACCACCGTGGTAAGGTCAGCGAGACTTGGCAGCGGCACCTCAGCGGGATCCATGGCCGGATCTACTGTCACGATTCGGCTTACAGGTAGTGGATCCTCTGTGTCAGCGAGGGATTGGCGTGGACCGTGCTGGTGGACCGGTTCTAAGAGGCTACTGGTGTTCACCAGAGCCCGCCGCAAAGCGGGATGGTCTTGCTGCGGCAGTAGCAACCAGGTCGTATCCACTAGCAACGGCTCAACTTCCCTGACTGCTGAGATGGCGTGGGACAGAAGGACTAGGCAGAGGCAAGGTCAGACGTAGCAGAAGGTCGGGGCAGGCGGCAAGGTTCGTAGTCAAGATGGATAGCAGGAGTTCAGGTAACACAGGCTTTGGACAACACTAAACGCTTTCACTGGCACAAGGCAACAAGATCCGGCCAGGGAGTGCAGGGGCAGTGAGCAGATATAGCCAGGGAGCAGGTGGAAGCCAATTAAGCTAATTGGGCCAGGCACCAATCATTGGTGCACTGGCCCTTTAAGTCTCAGAGAGCCGGCGCGCGCGCCCTAGAGAGCGGAGCCGCGCGCGCCAGCACATGACAGCAGGGGACCGGGACGGGTAAGTGACTTGGGATGCGATTCGCGAGCGGGCGCGTCCCGCTGTGCGAATCGCATCCCCAACAGCCATGTCAGTGCAGCGCTCCCGGTCAGCGGGACCGACCGGGGCGCTGCAGGGAGAGAGACGCCGTGAGCGCTCCGGGGAGGAGCAGGGACCCGGAGCGCTCGGCGTAACAGTAATTTCCAATCCAGTTGAGCGTTATGTCATTCGCTGCTGTACAATTAATGCAATTCCTATAACCTTAATGTCTATATATGCTCCTAACCGAAACCAGCTCCGTTTTCTCAACAGGGTAATAAGTCAGGCACGTAAGCGTAATTGGGGCTCCCTCATTATAAATGGTAATTTTAATCTAGTTATGGATCCCTCCATTGACTCCACTGCCTCTTCCCGCTCCCAGTCTATGTCGCTGTCGGATTGGGCGTGGAAGCAGGAATTGTACGATACATGGCAAATTGGTCATGGTACTGCGAGAGGTTGCACTTTTCTTTCCCAGAGGCGCAACAAGTATTCCCGGTTGGACATGCTATTGGTAGATCGAACATTATTACCCAAGATAGTTAATACCTCTATAGAGGCCATAACGTGGTCTGACCATTCTCCGGTCTCTCTAATACTCAATGATACGATCTCGTCTTCGACTACCTATCAGTGGCGTATTAGCCCTTACCTGCTGTCCCACCGGGAATACTCCTAAAAGCTAAAAGAAGACCTCTCAGAATACTTCTCTTTTAACGCAGACACTGTGAACAGCGCAATATCCCTATGGAATTGCCATAAGGCGGTCATGCGCGGGTTATGTATAAAATACAGCTCATTACTTAAAAAACTTAGAGATCAAAAACTAACCCTTATCCTCTCACAATTGCAGACTGCCGAGACGATTAATAGGAACACTCCTTCCGCAGACTCTCTGGACGCCTTACAGAGAATAAGGGCTGACTTGAGATGCCACATGCTCGCCTCCTATGAAAACGCATACCGGAAGACCCAGGCTCGCTATTACTCCCAAGATAACAAGGCAGGTAGACTGCTTGCACAGAGGCTTAAGGCAAAACAACTTAAATCTAGGCTCCCCTCGCTTATTCACCCCTCCTCGGGAGCTAAATTGGTCACCCCAACTGATATTGCGAGTGGCTTCAGTACATTTTACGCTAAACTATACAACTCACAAGACACTATTCCGACCCCCCAGACCGTATCGCTTCTGTCACTCGGTATTTGGAAGAAATCCACCTACCTACCCTGACAGAACAACAGCGTCTGGATCTTAGTGCTCCTATTACCCCATCTGAAGTCCAGCGAGTTATCGCTTCTCTCCCAGCTAATAAAGCGTCCGGGCCAGACGGCTTCACCGGCGCCTATTATAAATCAATTTCCCTCCCCCTGTCCCAACATTTCACAGCTTTCTGCAACGAAATGATGTCCTCTGGATCCCTCCCTAAGGAAAATCTTCAGGCCCTGATCACGACTATCCCTAAAGCCATGGATCTCCCACAAAATTTCCGCCCCATCTCCTTACTTAACCAGGATATCAAAATATGCGCTAAAGTAATAGCACTATGGCTCTCTCCTATACTCCCTACCCTGATATGTTCGGATCAATTGGATTTGTGATGGGAAGGCAAACCTCTGATAACACACGTCGATTGTTAAACGTCCTTTACCACATAGAATCCAATTCCACCCCTGCGCTCATTCTAGCTTTGGACGCCGAGAAGGCCTTCGACTGGCTTCGCTGGTCTTATGCCTTCACGGCCCTCCAGGCAATGGGTTTCACGGGTCCTATCCTCTCGGCTATACAGGCTCTATACACGTTCCCTTCTGCCAGGGTCCTTGTTAATGGGGCCTTGTTGGAAGAATTTCCGATGACTAACGGGTCCAGGCAGGGTTGCCCCCTGTCCCCACTAATCTACATTTTATCCATCGAACCATTAGCCCAGGCAATTAGGCTGGATGAGGGGGTTCGGGGAGTAACGGTGGGCAGCCAGAGACATGTGATCTCGCTATATGCCGAGGATGTGATCCTGATGCTTACAAAGCCACAGGATTCTCTAGCTGAAGTTATGAATGTTATCTCAACCTTCGGACGGTTCTCCTATTACTTCTTGAGCACTTCCAAAACACAGGCTCTACCATTAAATCTGCCCCGACATGTTCTAGACACCTTGAAAAACTCATATACATTTGATTGGAGATGACGGGATATTAGCTATCTAGGAGTCCAATAGCTAATACAATACATTCCTCCCTATACAATCTTAATTACGAACCCCTCCTTCAAGATCTATAGGTACTGAGATGACGCGCCTATCCCGATTTGAGATATCCTAAAGTGGACGCATTTCCACTTTTAAGATGTTCCGGCTCCCCAAATTATTATTTCTGTTTCGATCCCTGCCCATTTCTTTGCCTGAATCCTTCTTCCGCTCTGCCCAGAAACTCCTTTCCAACTTTATATGGTCCAATAAAACTCCCCGACTTGCCAGCTCTTTACTCATCAAATCACCCGAATCAGGTGGCCTGGGTAGTCCCGATATCAAAGGGTACTATGTAGCTACTCTAGTCTCCTTGTTGAAACATTAGTGGTCCCCACCCTCACGCTCCCCTTGGGTAGAATTGGAGTCCCCCTCCGTACGTTCTCTATCCCCGAGAGAAACTATGCTTCTACCACTCTGGGATATTCCTGATCCCTCTTTAACTCATCCACTGATTAAGGCCTCATATCAAGAATGCAAATTCTATCTCCCCTCCACATTTCCACGTGACCTCCCGGTCCCGCAGGATATGCCTCTCTCGATTATCCAATTGTAAACACAAGACCTTGACCTCCATAGTTGGCAACAGCGAGGCATTACGCTCAGGAGTCAGATTACTGATGACCATGGCGTGAGGCCTTTTTCAGAACTAGCTACTGAATTTCTGCTACCCAATAAAGATTTCTACATCTACCTCAGGATTAGACACTTTCTGCAACAACTACAACCCTCTAAATTAACGTTAGATAGACATACTTTTTTCTATCTATCTTCCTCCCAGCATGGGTTGAAACCGCCTTTATATTGCTCACACACGCTCGGATAAATGTATAAAATCCTACCCTATGAAGCATTGGGAGAGGGAACTGCACATATTCTTGAGGTTAAAGACTGGAACGCTGCCTTTTGCTACACGAAACAAGCCTTCCTCTGTGCAATGCACCCAGAATCTGCCTACAAAACGAGAATGAGGTGGTATTATACAGAATCATAGGCGTGCGCACAGGGTGTGCCGGGTGTGCACAGGCACACCCTAATCACCGCGGCCGCGGCCCCCTGCTGCAGGATTTTTTTTTTTTTATACTAAACCCCAACCCCACTGGACATCCCCGACATCACCCGCCCGACATTACCAACGCCAACAAGCACCCCCCCCCCGGTCGGCACCGCAACCACGAGTACACAAATTATGGAATATGGTCCCTACACTGACTGACCTTACATGCCGCCCGGGGCCGCTTTAAGAGCGCGGGGGCTGATGGGTCAGGCGTCAGTGCATACGGCTGCACATGACGTCTAGGTGACTCATGGTGCGCAGTGCCTGGAGCCTTCAGGCGCGCGCTGTGTCTGGAGAGCCCGCACAGGAGAGGCCCGCTGCCAGGGCAAGGACAGGCCCGCATCCAGGACAGGAGAAGCCCAGGCCCCCAGCTCTGGAGTCTGGACTGCTGGAGAGGGCGGCTAAGGAGAGAGAGGCCTGCAGCAGCAGCAAGTGCCGGTAAGTGCCTGCTGGCCTGCTGCCATACATAATGGGGATGTAGTCCTGAACTGTGAGCCTACATTATGTAGGCTCACAGCTCAGGACTACATCCCCATCATGTATGATTGTGACTGTCTATTATATGTAGGCTCACAGCTCAGGACTACATCCCCATCATGTGTGATTGTCTATTATATGTAGGCTACATATAATAGACAGTCACAATCATACATGATGGGAATGTAGTCCTGAGCTGTGAGCCTGGGCATGTGTGGTGTGGTCAGGGCATGCTGGGAGTTGCAGTTACTAATTTAACGCCCAGCATACCCTGATAGTATCAGGGTATGCTGGGCATTACAGTTAGTATTAACTGCAACTCCCAGCATGCCCTGATACAATCTCGGTCTGCTCTGCGGCTGTCCCAAAATTAGTTTTGGGTCAGCGGCAAAACCATAGGCTGTATCAGCCTGATAGAGTCTATGGTTTTGCAGCTGACCCAAAACTACAACTCCCATTATGGTGCACTATACTCCTGAGTCCTGGGGAATCAATGCATTAATTTTGGGACAGCTGCAGAGCAGACCAAGATTGGATCAGGGCATGCTGGGAGTTGCAGTTACTATCTCTAATGCCCAGCATGCCCTGATACAGCTTATGGTTTTTCAGCTGACCCAAAACTACAACTCCCATTATGTTGCACTATACTATAATATAGGTTATATGGTGCTGCATGCTGGGGGGAGCTGTAGTTTCGGTTCAGCTGCAGAGATATAGGCTGGAATCTGATCCAGATTCCAGCCTATATCTCTGCAGCTGACCCAAAACTACAGCTCCCCCCAGCATGTAGCACCTTATAACCTATATTATAGTATAGTGCAACATAATGGGAGTTGTAGTTTTGGTCACCATATATTGTATCAGGGCATGCTGGGAATTGAAGTTGGTAACTGCAAATCCCAGCATTGCATTCCTTGAAGGAATGCAATGCTGGGAGGTGCAGTTACCAACTACAATTCCCAGCATGCCCTGATACAATCTATGGTGACCAAAACTACAACTCCACACATCTTGCACTATATAGGAGTACAATTTAGATTATGGTGCAACATGCTGGGAGTCCTAGTTTTGGGTCAGCTGCAGACCCAAAACTACAACCTGCATGCTGCTCCAAGCTTGCTGGAGCATCACTTTTTCAACCAATCTGGTGCAAAAAAAAATTCAATTTGGAATATTCCCCCCTCTGTTCCACCATTTTATAGTAAAAGCGTTCTTCTGTTTGCCAAGTAAAGAACAAACATGAGTTTTACCATTCAACTTACAATTTTTTTTCAAATCCACATCAAATGCATCCATATAAACACCAGCAAACATACACACAAGTGGAAGGTCTAGTCAGGGCTGGTGCATGGATTTTTGACACTCTAGGCAAAACCTAATTTTGACAACCCTTTGGCTCCGCCCATTGGACCCCTTTGCAAATATATAATCAGGGGTAGAATTAGTCCCGTAAGCCTCATGGTAAATTCTAGACTTGCCCTCCTCCCTACAATTATAACTATACTGCACCTAATGTGGGGGAACTTTATTGCACCTAATGTGGGGGAACTATATTGCACCTAATGTGGGGGAACTATACTGCACCTAATGTGGGGGAACTGTACTGCCAACCTAATGTGGGGGAACTATATTGCACCTAATGTGGGGGAACTGTACTGCACCTAATGTGGGGGGAACTATACTGCACCTAATGTGGGGGAACTGTACTGCACCTAATGTGGGGGAACTGTACTGCACCTAATGTGGGGGAACTATATTGCACCTAATGTGGGGGAACTGTACTGCACCTAATGTGGGCAAACTATACTGCCAACCTAATGTGGAAGAACTATACTGGCAACCGAATGTGGGGGAACTGTACTACTAACCCAATGTGGGGGAACTATACTGCCAACCTAATGTGGGGGAACTGTACTACTAACCTAATGTGGGGGAACTATACTGCCAACCTAATGTGGGGGAACTATACTGCCAACCTGATGTGGGGGAAATATATTTCCATCCTAATGTGGGAGATTTATACTGCCAACCTAACGTGAGGGAACTATGCTGCCAACCTAATGTGAATACAAAAATATAAAATTGTACTATTCTGATCCCTATAGCACTTTTATTTTTCTGTATATGGGGATGTATGAAGGTCCTTTTTAGCACTGCGATTTGTAGTTTTTATCGGTACCATTTTTTTTTTTCTTTTTAGATATTTTTTATGGTATTTGAAGTGACCAAAAATGTGCTAATCTGATTAGTGCACTATTACAACTTTTGGGACCCCACTTCTGATTTTGCCCAGGGCCATGCTAAGCCTAAAACCGGCCCTGAATCCAATCCTCCTACACTATGCGAGCTATATCGCCACACAGTGTAGGACGGATATATATATGTAGATATACATATACATAAACACACACGCGTGCGCGGAGTGAGTTTGTGCTTTAGGGTGCACACCCTAATGCAATAGGCTGCGCACGCCTATGTACAGAATCTACCATGGGTCTTCTGACAGATGCTGTTGACGAAAAGGTACCTTGACATTTTATGGTCCTGCCCAAAGATTCTATCCTTTTGGACTGACATTTGTACCTTACTAAACTCACTCCTGCTCACCACACGTGACTGGCCTGCCCACTCTATACTTCTTTTCCTGGATTTAGCAGCAATCCCCCCAATTGATATGGACCTCTTTTGTATTGTGTGCATAATAGCGAAAACCGCCTTAACCCGACATTGGAAAACAACCACTGTTCCCACGACTGACGTAGTTCTACAAAAAATCCATACCACATATGCATTCGAATACGTTATTGCTAGAGGTTCAGGTACCATGGTTAAATTCTCTAGAAGATGGGCACTATGGGAATCCTCCTCACATTTCAAACCATTGGAACACATCAAACAACAAAAAACGTGGTCTCAAATGGCTGGAAGTGCTCAACCCCAAATGCGGTTGTGCATTTATACTGGGGGAGCAAATCCTGCCCTTGTAGTCCGTTGCTAGGGGCGATCCCCAGCATAAAAATGCATACAATGGAGGATGCCTGCAGCGGACTACAAGTGCCACAATAGAATCCTACACCAGATAAACGGTGTGGATATGTAACAATTAGAATACAATACAAGAATATGGGTGCACTACTGTGGTAGATGTAAACAATACATTGGCTATCCCTCAACACTGATGTTAAAATTGAGACATTCGCCAGTGTATCCTTATATGAAGGACACACCAGAGCCCGCACACCAACGCCAAGGTTTCTCAAATTGGTGCGAGACCTAACGCTAGTCCTACCTGTGCTTGATAAACAGAACAGGGGCCAGTGGGCAATTACGGCAGCATTCGGCTGACTCACAACTTCCTTCCAGATACCCTCCAGTGTTACTACGCACACATGCAATGGGAGGAGGGAGGCAAGCTGCAAGCCCCACCTGAGTTGGCTATTATGGGTGCCTGGCCTCACAGGTGCTACCTTAATGCTGCCTGATAGATATTCAAGGCGCATTAATGTTGGAGTTTACACACCTCCAAATTTAAAATTTAAACAAACAACAAAAAACGTGGTCTCAAATGGCTGGAAGAGCTCAACCCCAAATGCGGTTGTGCATTTATACTGGGGGAGTAGATCCTGCCCTTGTAGTCCGTTGCTAGGGGCGATCCCCAGCATAAAAATGCATACAATGGAGGATGCCTGCAGCGGACTACAAGTGCCACAATAGAATCCTACACCAGATAAACGGTGTGGATATCTCTAATGCCCAGCATGCCCTGATACAGCTTATGGTTTTTCAGCTGACCCAAAACTACAACTCCCATTATGTTGCACTATACTATAATATAGGTTATATGGTGCTGCATGCTGGGGGGAGCTGTAGTTTCGGTTCAGCTGCAGAGATATAGGCTGGAATCTGATCCAGATTCCAGCCTATATCTCTGCAGCTGACCCAAAACTACAGCTCCCCCCAGCATGTAGCACCTTATAACCTATATTATAGTATAGTGCAACATAATGGGAGTTGTAGTTTTGGTCACCATATATTGTATCAGGGCATGCTGGGAATTGAAGTTGGTAACTGCAAATCCCAGCATTGCATTCCTTGACGGAATGCAATCCTGGGAGGTGCAGTTACCAACTACAATTCCCAGCATGCCCTGATACAATCTATGGTGACCAAAACTACAACTCCACACATCTTGCACTATATAGGAGTACAATTTAGATTATGGTGCAACATGCTGGGAGTCCTAGTTTTGGGTCAGCTGCAGACCCAAAACTACAACCTGCATGCTGCTCCAAGCTTGCTGGAGCATCACTTTTTCAACCAATCTGGTGCAAAAAAAAATTCAATTTGGAATATTCCCCCCTCTGTTCCACCATTTTATAGTAAAAGCGTTCTTCTGTTTGCCAAGTAAAGAACAAACATGAGTTTTACCATTCAACTTACAATTTTTTTTCAAATCCACATCAAATGCATCCATATAAACACCAGCAAACATACACACAAGTGGAAGGTCTAGTCAGGGCTGGTGCATGGATTTTTGACACTCTAGGCAAAACCTAATTTTGACAACCCTTTGGCTCCGCCCATTGGACCCCTTTGCAAATATAGGATCAGGGGTAGAATTAGTCCTGTAAGCCTCATGGTAAATTCTAGACTTGCCCTCCTCCCTACAATTATAACTATACTGCACCTAATGTGGGGGAACTATATTGCACCTAATGTGGGGGAACTATATTGCACCTAATGTGGGGGAACTATACTGCACCTAATGTGGGGGAACTGTACTGCCAACCTAATGTGGGGGAACTATATTGCACCTAATGTGGGGGAACTGTACTGCACCTAATGTGGGGGGAACTATACTGCACCTAATGTGGGGGAACTGTACTGCACCTAATGTGGGGGAACTATATTGCACCTAATGTGGGGGAACTGTACTGCACCTAATGTGGGCAAACTATACTGCCAACCTAATGTGGGAGAACTATACTGGCAACCGAATGTGGGGGAACTGTACTACTAACCTAATGTGGGGGAACTATACTGCCAACCTAATGTGGGGGAACTGTACTACTAACCTAATGTGGTGGAACTATACTGCCAACCTAATGTGGGGGAACTGTACTACTAACCTAATGTGGGGGAACTATACTGCCAACCTAATGTGGGGGAACTATACTGCACCTAATGTGGGGGAAATATATTTCCATCCTAATGTGGGAGATTTATACTGCCAACCTAACGTGAGGGAACTATGCTGCCAACCTAATGTGAATACAAAAATATAAAATTGTACTATTCTGATCCCTATAGCACTTTTATTTTTCTGTATATGGGGATGTATGAAGGTCCTTTTTAGCACTGCGATTTGTAGTTTTTATCGGTACCATTTTTTTTTTCTTTTTAGATATTTTTTATGGTATTTGAAGTGACCAAAAATGTGCTAATCTGATTAGTGCACTATTACAACTTTTGGGACCCCACTTCTGATTTTGCCCAGGGCCATGCTAAGCCTAAAACCGGCCCTGGATCCAATCCTCCTACACTATGCGAGCTATATCGCCACACAGTGTAGGACGGATATATATATGTAGATATACATATACATAAACACACACGCGTGCGCAGAGTGAGTTTGTGCTTTAGGGTGCACACCCTAATGCAATAGGCTGCGCACGCCTATGTACAGAATCTACCATGGGTCTTCTGACAGATGCTGTTGACGAAAAGGTACCTTGACATTTTATGGTCCTGCCCAAAGATTCTATCCTTTTGGACTGACATTTGTACCTTACTAAACTCACTCCTGCTCACCACACGTGACTGGCCTGCCCACTCTATACTTCTTTTCCTGGATTTAGCAGCAATCCCCCCAATTGATATGGACCTCTTTTGTATTGTGTGCATAATAGCGAAAACCGCCTTAACCCGACATTGGAAAACAACCACTGTTCCCACGACTGACGTAGTTCTTCAAAAAATCCATACCACATATGCATTCGAATACGTTATTGCTAGAGGTTCAGGTACCATGGTTAAATTCTCTAGAAGATGGGGACTATGGGAATCCTCCTCACATTTCAAACCATTGGAACACATCTGACCTGTCCCAGGCTGACTAAGACCTCTTAGCTTACTCACTCACTCCTGGTAACGTGCTTCACCGCAACTAGGAGCCTCCTTTCAGACCGATAGCCCGACAGACCTACAAACTGTTATAGGAGTTCAGCTACCTACGATAAGACTACCACTCTTGCTTTCACATTTTATTGCTATATTGGCAGGTTTGACAGTATCTTTTCTCCTGCTCCAACTTACCACGTTAAAGGCACTTAAAGTCCAAGAGAATTATAGTTCACACACAACAGGTACTTTTACATTAGTGTTTACTGTTTACGTTTTTTCCTGTTAGACTTATGATATTTGATCTGGTACAGCTGCTGTTAAATGCTTTTTGTTTATCATGTGGCTTCTACTACGATCCCTTCTCTGCCTCTCTCCGACCTCTTCTAAATGCTACACTCTAATTTATATGCATTATGTCTACATGCTATGTTATATACTGATATCTTTTATATGCTCGTTTATAATGTAGCTACACTCAGCTTGACCTTCTCTGTTTTCTGTTATGTTCCCAAAATTAATAAAAAAAACAATTGAAAGTAAGAAATCGGTGATGGCTTTTCTCTGTTCGCATAGTTAGTCCAACATGTGGAGGGTGGAATTCCAACATGTGGAAACATCGCAAATCAGACTATGTTGGGGGATGCTGTTCTGACGCTGCAGCTCAAGGAGGGTGTACGAGTGGCTGAAATGCATGCAAAGTTTCCTTCCCATTTTTAGGATATCTTGCAGATGGGGGGAACACTTCAGGAACCGCTTGACAACCAGATTCAACACTTGTGCCATGCAGGGCACCTGGCTCATTCTTTCTTGTAACAGCGCAGACAAGATTATCTTCCGATTGTCGGTCACCGTGGTTCCTATTTCCAGTTTTCATTGAGTAAGCCATGACTTGATTTCTTGATGAATGACTTTTAGCAGTTCCTCACCTGTGTGACTCCATTCGCCAAGGCAAACCATGTGAAGAACAGCGTGACCCTGCCATGCCCTGCACACATGGTATGCTGGAGGGGCACTGAGTCTTGCCCGTGCAGTGGAGTCTGACGACACAGTGGAGGATGAGGAGGGGGATTCACACATTGTCACAGGACCAACCGCCTGAGAGCATGGAGGCAGAAGCGGAGTGACCTGTCCAAGTTGCTGTTGTGGCTGTGCAGAAACCGCATTTACCCAGTGGGCCGTAAAGGACATGTATTGTCCCTGACCGTAGTTACAGCTCCACACGTTGCCACTGCCATGCACTTTGTTACACACTGACAGGCTCAAGGACTGGCCCACCTTCTGTTCCACAAAATTGTGCAGGGCTGGTACTGCCTTCTTCACAAAGAAATGATGGCTTGGGACTCTCCACCTCGGCTCGGCACAAGCCATCAGTTTTCTGAAAGGTGCAGAGTCCACCACTTGAAAAGGGAGGGACTGCAGCACCAGCAACTTGGACAGGAGCACATTCAGCTTCTGCGCCATTGGATGAGTGGGCACATATTGTTGTCTCTAGGACATGGCTTCACTGATGGATTGCTGGCGGAATGAATGACTCGAAGTAGGAGGAGCAGGAGCATCTGGAGCGACAGAAGGAGGGTATGACAGAAAGCTCCCTTCGACTGAGGTTGGCTGGCTGAAACAGGGAGCGGCGTGCCACTGGGTGATGCAGAAGGCTGGACCACTACATCGAAGCCACGGTTCCCCAAGGCCGCTTTATGGTGACGAACATATGCTGACGCAGGGCCGTGGTTGCAACATTGGGACCCTGGCCACACTTCACCTTCTGCCGACACATCTTACATGTGGCCAGGTTAACATCCTCCGGATTCTTGATGAAAAACTGCCATTCCGCCAAGTAGCTGATTTCCCCCCCAACAGTCCACACTGATTGACTGCTACTGCCGCCAACTCCAGTAACGCCTGTTCCACTACCTCCTGGGAAGGTAGGCAGCCGCAAAGCAGGTGGTCTACCCCAGGCACGTTTGGCTCCAGACTTTCCTATTCTGCCACCATGCTGACTGCCAACCATGCTACCACCTTGCTGGCTCAGCTGCTGCCTCATGGGCAACCTGGAACCCTCTTCTCCTGATAATGATAAAGCCCATTCTGCACCCAGCTCCCAAATGCGATCGGCTTCATCATTATCCCACTTCTCCGCCTGACACACTTATACTTATGCGTATATGAAGGGAGTACAATACGCTTCACTACGCTTAAAACAGTATTTGTCTGCAACACCAGCCAGTGTGTACTTTTGCCTGTCCTTTCACAGTATCTAGGCCCTTAAGGCTTTAACAGGAACAAAATGGTACACCAGTTAGATGTACGTATGTGGTATGCACTTATGAAGGGGGGACAATGGGCACCAGTACGCTTAAAACAGTATTTGTCTTCACCAGCAGATGTGTACTTTTGGCTGGCCTTTCACAGTGTCTAGGCCCTTAAGACTTTAACAGGAACAAAATGGTACACCACTTAGATGTTCTTATGTGGTATGCACTTATGAGGGTAAGACAATGCGCTCCAGTACGCTTAAAACAGTATTTGTCCAGCAGGTGTTGAATCGCGGCAATATTCGCATTCATTACGAATCAAATTTTTCCAGAAATTCATAATGATTTCGGATTTGTCAGATTCGATTCTCTCATCCCTAATGATCATCGAAAACCAGACTCAAACATGCGTATGTTCTGAGGAAAACAAGGCAATATACAGTACAAGAATTGCACCCATTGAAAAAAAAATTACAATTCTTGAAATGTTCTTTTGCAATACAACAAAACTAGTTTCCTCAGTTGTGGATTTTTTACTACAGTTTTGTACTATAAGTTTTGCTGCTCGTACTGCTTTATTAGTCACAATAAAAGGTTTTCAGTGGAAATATTAAGTCAGAACATCAATGATAGTAACTATGCACCACTAGCATTAGTCTTTGACATATTGTCTGGGTATACTGTATTTAGCAGCACTGAAAAGTATGTGATTTTTTCCAATTAGATTTCCTGTGTAGTATTAGACCCATAAAAGAAAGACTGTACTTTATGGAGATAATGTGAAAGGATCTTGTTTTATAGTGATATAAGCCTGACAAAATTAGACGCTGGTTCAAAAACCATGTGTACGGTACCAAAAATGGTCATAACTGACAACTTCTAGACAGCTTAATATTATGAGCTTATCATGCTTATATAAACACGTGTATATTGTACATGTAAGTAGAATTAGTAGTTACTGAGTGCATATAGAGCTACAGCATATATTAGAAGGGGTAAAAAAAAAAAATCCTGCCCAGTTGCCAACGTAAAAATAAAAAAACTAAACTTACCTCCGCCCACTCCCCCCGGGTATCTTGCTCCTGATTCTCCCACTGCAATCTCTTCCTTCTTCTTGTGGTTGAGACATCAGTCTGCTGCTTAGCGAATCGCTGGCATCCTGGCCTGGCTAGTGATAGGCTAAGTCGAAGTATGACACATTGGGCCCTGGCTTAGGTCTCTTTCCACTGCCGCTCAGCCATTCACTGATCAATGCAGGATATTGCTGCGGCCAGCGATTAGTTGACAAACAGTCTGATGCATTAAACACAAGAAGCAGGAAGAGATCGCAGCAGAGGCATTGGGAGCAAAATGTTGGAGGCTCCGGGAAGCGGCCAGTGGTAAGTCCAATTTTTTTCTGTTTCAATGTCACCAGCTGGGTAGGATTAGGGGTTGTTATTATTACAATAATACAAAAAAATATATAATAATAATAATAATGAAAGAGGTAGAAAAATGCAGGAAAAGGTTAGACAAATTGAGGTGTATTTTACATGCTGCATCTATTCAAGTCCTCTGCTTCACTGTGTCTGATCAATAATAATTATCAGCTATTCATTGTATGTTCCAAATAAGAATAAAGTTTATTTTATATGATGTATACACAGTATATTCATTAAACAGAGTACTATGTCATAAAGACAGTGGCGTAGCTATTGAGGTCGCAAGGGTCGCAATTGCGACCAGTCCCTATATCCTGGGGAGCTCGCAGGCCCCCCTGCTATTACATGTGCTTTCTCCTCCTTGCTGCCCATAACTGCATCGCTGGGTCACACAGGCCCATCGATACAGCTGTGGATTGCTTCCACGCAAGGAGGAGAAGTGCTCAAGGCGGAGGATGAAATTCTGGGGTGTGCTGGGGATTCCTGATTCAGTGTGCCAAGGGTCCACCCTCAACCCCCCCCCCCCAACTCCCAATGGCCCTGCCCCTGTCTTCTGAGTGCAGTCTCCTAATGAAGAGTCGAGATGGACATAAGGAAGAGGAGGGGCCAGATACACAAGGTTCAGAAAGGGAAAAAGCCCCCTGCCCCTCCTCCTTTAGCTGGAGGCACCCTTGGTTGGAAACCACTCATATGGCGGGATGGGGGACACTGTGTAAAAGAATGGGGGACATGCTGAAGATAGAGTCACTAAGTGGCGCAGTGTTTCCCAACCAGGGTGTCTTCAGATGTTGCATCAGGGCCCTGTGGTTTCCAGCTATGCTCTTGCATACATATAACACTATGTTCACATTGGAAAGGGAGTTATTAAACGGGTACTCTAGTGGAAATAAACATTTTCAAATCAACTGGGGCCAAAAAGTGACAACAGATTTGTTAATTACTTCTATTAAAAAAATCTTAACCCTTTCAGTACTTATTAACTGCTGTGTGCTCCACAGGAAGTTGCATAGTTCTTTTCAGTCTGACCATAGTGCTCTCTGATGACACCTCTGCCCGTGTCATAAACTGTCTGGAGCAGGAGAGGTTTGCTATGGGGATTTGCTTCAACTCTGGACAGTTCCTGACACGGACAGTGTTGTCAGCAGAGAGCATTGTGGTCAGACTGAAAAGAACAACTCAACTTCCTCTGGAGCATACAGCAGCTGATAAGTACTGGAAGGGATAAGATTTTTTTAATAGAAGTAATTTACAAATCTGTATAACTTTTTGGCAACAGTTTGTAGGCCTTAAGCCCTGGAAAGGTAAGCAAATAAAATGTTAGGGTCCCATCCTAAATAAGGCTACTTCTGCGTGGCAAATGTGGGACACATTTAGATCTAAAAGTGAGCTAAGAGCCTCAAATGTTAATTTTTAGTTAAAGGACAACTGCAGTGGTACACATTTATATATGCCCGTGCCTCCGGGCCTCAAAAATAAACAAAATATTTACCTTCCTACGAGCCCCCGTTGGTCCGGCACAGGCCTCATGGTCCGGCAGTGCAGACGTCATTCCACTTCCTGGGGACGAGGACGCCGCAGAGCTGTCGGCGTATCACCGGCCATAGTGATGTCCCGCCCCGGCCTGTGATAGGCTGAGCCCACTGTCATGTAAGGAGCCCGGGCCAGCTTCTTACATGACAGTGGGCTCAGCCTATCACAGGCCAGGGCGGGATCTCACTACGGCCGGTGATACACCGACGGCTTTGCGGCGTTCCCCGTCCCCAGGAAGTGGAATGACGTCAGCACTGCCAGACTGTGAGGCCTGTGCCGGACCAACGGGGGGCTCGTAGGAAGGTATGTATGAGTTTATTTTGTTTATTTTTGAGGCACGGGCATATAAAAATGTGTACAACTGCAGTTGCTCTTTAATATAGCAGTAATGCAATAAAAAATAATCAATATTTAAAGTGTTTATGTACTTTAGCGTATGCAGAATGCTGCTGCTGCAACTTTTCTTTTGTAGGTATCATTAGGTAATTTGCTTGTCAGCTTTAGTCCTTGTTTTTAGCAATTCCCAAATTATGAATCACTCTTATTTCTTGGTAATCTCACATTGGAATAGACTCTTACATCTCTGATTGTTAAAAAATGTTTTGAAAAATGTAACAGGGTTATCCAGGAATAGAATAATGTGTCTACTTTAATCAATAAATGGCTCTAGATATGTCCATGAGATGTGTCTATTATTGCAGCTAAGGCCTCGTTGACATTTGCGTCAGCGTTGCCATTCCAATCCTGACCATGTACATTTTTATGTGTCTAGCACCTTTTTTTTTTATTACACTTTTAATTTAGCTCACTAGTCTGAATTCCTCTCAAAGGGAGGGGGCGTGGCCTCACTGAGCAGGTCTCCATCCCCTCCCTCAGTATGCTGTCTGCTCACATCTCCCCTAGCATTAGTAAAACTACAACTCCCAGCTTGTCCTCACTGACAGTAGCGGGACACAAGCTGACAGTGGGAGGATATTTCCTCCAGGTGTGAGCCCTGCGCTCACAGCTGTCAATCAAGAAAGTGTGTCCATGACATAGGTGATGATGCATGGACACAGCAGGACTAGTATGTGTCCAAGCAGGCAGGGAGGGGGACAGGTGGTTTGAATGGCTTTTTCAGTATGAAATACTGAAAATTTTCTAATGAAAGCAATTGCAAAACCTATTGGTTTTGCATGCTTTACAACATATCAAATGTTTTTGTATCTGACAGTGCCCATTTAAGCTGCAACAGAACTCTGCAACAGAACTATGTTTACAAATGTGTTTCTATAGAGCTTGTATGGATATTAACTCATTTATGTCACAAAAACTCATTATTTTTATTACAATGACACAATTTCGCAGAACTTGTGATGGACATTCACATATTTATGCCTCCAGGACCCTAGTCTAGTGTTGAATCAAAAAAAAAAATTGTGCTGCAAGATCTCTAAAAAAAAGTTTTATGCACTTATATGTGTGTTATTTTTCACACATTTCTAATCATGTTTAGTTAGCAATGCTTGCCTTTTGTTCCTGTTCCATGATGTAGTATCTTTTTATCTATCCATCCTGTTCCATGCCTAAGTCATCCTGTCTGTGATACTGTGTCAAACCCTGTCAATGTACAATGGACCTACGTATGCTACATTGTCTGTCTTGCCAATCCACCCTCCAGTAATATATCGAGGATGGGTTTTCTCAAGAGGGGGGTTTGTAGTATCCCAGAGCAGTAACACCTTTTCTACTTTAACTTTGTGCAGGTGGTTGGAGTTCCGCCTGTCTCTATTATAGGTCTGAGTCCTAATGTATTTCTGATATCAAAATGTATCTTATCATGTTTTTCAGTCTTATCAGCATACAGTCACTTTAACTGCTGGGTTAACTGTTTTCATCTGTAAGAGCCGGTGAATAGCCACATGGGTGAATAGCCACATGTCTCCTGCAGCCAATCAGGGAATTCAACCTTGTTGCCGCTCTATCCCTCTGGGATAGGGAGGAAATCTTAAGAGTTAGTTGAGAGTCTGGGCTTGGTCAGTAAAGATGCAATACTCTCCCATGTCACAACACCTCAAACAACACAATTACTGATCAAGACCAAGCTGCCTCTATGTCAGATCCTGCTGCTGAGACAGTAGCACAACTCAAGCTGGTATACCAGCTCAATACCATTGGTGCGCACCTATCTCTGTGACAGACTAGCATCTGGGGTCCCTCTGTTGGATGCTCTCCAGTCAGTGACATCTTGACTTTACCCAAGGAAATGTTGCTAAGGGAGAGGGACTTTCTTTTCTCTGAGAATCTCAGCGATGCGCACTTAAATTGGAACCCCTCCAGATAGAGCCAAGTCTAGAGTCTGAAGTTCCCAGTAACCGTTAATAAGTCAGTCAAGTCAATATCCAGTCTAAAGTCTACAGTCATTCTAAGTCTTCAGTCAGCTTCAGCCTCAAGTCAGTCTCAAGACTAAAGTAAAGTAATAAGGGTACTACAAGTCTCACAAGCCAACAATAGACATATTATAAAATCCATTCTCAAACAAGAGGCATTCAGAGAGCAGATGCATCATCCCTGATAACCAGCTCGATCGCTAGGGCAGAGCTCAATTGTCTCCCAGTTGAATGGAGCAGCAGAGCACATGCTTATATGCTGCTAAAACTATGTTCAGAAGTCCCATTGGACCAATCCTAGAAAATGAACACTGCAACTCCATTTATATAAATGACAACTGACCTTCATTCTCAAGATTGGCTAGTTATCAGCTGTGAATAGGGGATATCTTTTAATCTTTGGATAACTTTTTTGAGCACTGGCCAAGGGTTCCTCAGAACAGCATTTACAAGACCTGTCACTTATCGTAACTAAGACAAACTGATTTCAACCTGGGCAAAGATACTTTTCAAAGCAGTAAATGTATATAAGTCAAATAATAGCTATGGACAAGAAATGTTTACTCCTTTGGCAACTCATTTACCCAGCTTCCATTCAGTAGGAATAGCATTAGGGTTTCCTTAAGAATGAAAACCTTTAAAGGGGTACTCCTGCGCTAAGACATCTTATCCCCTATCCAAAGGATAGGGGATAAGATGCCTGATTGCGGGGGTCCCGCCGCTGGGGACCCCTGTGATCTTCCACGCCGCACCCCGTTAGAATCAGTCCCTGGAGCGTGTTCGCTCCGGGTCTGATTACTGGCAATAACGGGGACGGAGCATGGGGATGTCACGGCTCCACCCCGTGTGACATCACGTTCCACCCCCTCAATGCAAGCCTATGGGAGGGGGTGTGACAGCTGTCGTGCCCCTCCAATAGACTTGCATTGAGGGGGCTCCGCCCCCGTGTGACGTCACTATGCTCCATCCTCGTGGTCGAGATGGACTCAGCCTGAGGACCTCCAGCCGTTCCGGAAGCCACTAAAGGTGGCTGCTGCATGTTAGATCCCGGGGTCCCCAGCGGCGGGACCCCCGCGATCTGACATCTTATCCCCTATACTTTGGATAGGGGATAAGATGTCTAGGAGCGGAGTACCCCTTTAATACTCTTTTAATATTTAGAATATACTGGACTTTCAGCAGATTGCAGAGACAGGCAGTGTACATCAGGTTCTTTAATATTCTGAAGCATTTGTAGGAATTCACCTACTAGGATGTCTGCAGGGGAAAAAGATGGGGCTGCTTCTCCACTATGTGCAACTACGCAGTGCTGGCTCTCCATGGCTTAACCTCCATGGGTTGCAATGGTTGCAGGGCCCCCTCTTGCCACTATATTACAGTCATGGCTGTAAATGTTGACACCCATGAAATGTTTCAAGAAAATGAAGAATTTCTCACAGAAAAGCATTGCAGTAACACATGTTTTGCTATACACATGTTTATTCCCTTTGTGTGTATTGGAACTAAACCAAATAAGGGAGGAAAAATATCAAATTGGACATAATGTCACACCAAACTCCAAAAAAGGGCTGGAAAAAATGATTGGCACCCTTAACTTAATATTAGGTTGCACAACCTCTGGAAAAAATAACTGAAATCAAGCACTTCCTATAACCATCAATAAGCTTCTTACACCTCTCAGCTGGAATGTTGGACCACTCTTCCTTTGCAAACTGCTCCAGGTCTCTCTTAATGGAGGGCGCCTTTTCCCAACAGCAATTTTAAGATCTCTCCACAGGTGTTCTGAAGTTCCACTTCAGAACTCTCCAGCACATTGTTGCCATCCATTTCTGGGTGCATTTTGACTTATATTTGGGATCATTGTCCTGCTGGAAAACCTAAGACCTTGGACGCAAGCCCAGCTTTCTGACACTGGGCTGTACAGTGTTGTCACGATGCCGGCTGGCAGGTAGTGGACCCTCTGTGCCAGAGAGGGATTGGCGTGGACCGTGCTAGTGGACCGGTTCTAAGCCACTACTGGTTTTCACCAGAGCCCGCCGCAAAGCGGGATGGTCTTGCTGCGGCGGTAGTGACCAGGTCGTATCCACTAGCAACGGCTCACCTCTCTGGCTGCTGAAGATAGGCGCGGTACAAGGGAGTAGGCAGAAGCAAGGTCGGACGTAGCAGAAGGTCGGGGCAGGCAGCAAGGATCGTAGTCAGGGGCAACGGCAGAAGGTCTGGAAACACAGGCAAGGAACACACAAGGAACGCTTTCACTGGCACTAAGGCAACAAGATCCGGCAAGGGAGTGCAAGGGAAGTGAGGTAATATAGGGAAGTGCACAGGTGAAAACCCTAATTGGAACCACTGCGCCAATCAGCGGCGCAGTGGCCCTTTAAATCGCAGAGACCCGGCGCGCGCGCGCCCTAGGGAGCGGGGCCGCGCGCGCCGGGACAGAACAGACGGGGAGCGAGTCAGGTAGGGGAGCCGGGGTGCGCATCGCGAGCGGGCGCTACCCGCATCGCGAATCGCATCCCGGCTGGCAGCGGGATCGCAGCGCCCCGGGTCAGAGGACGTGACCGGAGCGCTGCAGCGGAGGGAGTGAAGCGAGCGCTCCGGGGAGGAGCGGGGACCCGGAGCGCTCGGCGTAACAGTACCCCCCCCCTTGGGTCTCCCCCTCTTCTTGGAGCCTGAGAACCTGAGGAGCAGACTTTTGTCAAGGATGTTGTCCTCAGGTTCCCAGGATCTCTCTTCAGGACCACAACCCTCCCAGTCTACTAAAAAAAAATTTTTCCCTCTGACCTTTTTGGCAGCCAAAATTTCCTTGACCGAGAAGACGTCCGAGGAGCCGGAAACAGGAGTGGGAGGAACAGATTTGGGAGAAAAACGGTTGAGGATGAGTGGTTTGAGAAGAGAGACGTGAAAGGCATTAGGGATACGAAGAGAAGGAGGAAGAAGAAGTTTATAAGAGACAGGATTAATTTGACACAAAATTTTGAAAGGACCAAGATAGCGTGGTCCCAACTTGTAGCTAGGGACACGGAAGCGGACATATTTAGCGGAGAGCCATACCTTGTCTCCAGGGGAAAAAACGGGGGGAGCTCTTCTTTTCTTATCCGCGAACCTCTTCATGCGTGAAGAAGCCTGTAAGAGAGAATTTTGGGTCTCTCTCCATATAATGGAAAGGTCACGAGAAATTTCATCCACAGCGGGCAGACCAGAGGGCAAGGGGGTAGGGAGGGGGGGAAGAGGGTGACGGCCGTACACCACGAAAAATGGGGATTTGGAGGAAGATTCAGAGACCCTGAAGTTATACGAGAATTCGGCCCATGGAAGGAGATCTGCCCAGTCATCCTGGCGGGAGGAAACAAAATGTCGCAAATAATCACCCAGGATCTGGTTAATTCTTTCTACTTGTCCATTGGACTGGGGATGATATGCAGAGGAAAAATTTAATTTAATCTTGAGTTGTTTACAGAGAGCCCTCCAGAATTTAGACACGAATTGGACCCCTCTATCCGAGACAATCTGCGTAGGCAACCCGTGAAGACGAAAAATGTGTACAAAAAATTGTTTAGCCAACTGAGGCGCAGAAGGAAGACCAGGAAGAGGGATGAAATGTGCCATTTTGGAGAATCGATCAACGACCACCCAAATAACGGTGTTGCCACGGGAAGGGGGTAAATCAGTAATAAAATCCATACCAATCAGAGACCAAGGCTGTTCGGGGACAGGCAGAGGATGAAGAAAACCAGCGGGCTTCTGGCGAGGAGTCTTATCCCGGGCACAGATAGTGCAGGCTCGCACAAAGTCCCCAACATCCGTCTCCAGAGTCGGCCACCAATAGAAGCGGGAGATGAGTTGCACAGATTTCTTGATGCCCGCATGACCTGCGAGATGGGAGGAGTGACCCCATTTGAGGATTCCGAGGCGTTGGCGTGGAGAAACAAAGGTCTTTCCTGGAGGAGTCTGCCTGATGGAGGCTGGAGAAGTGGAGATCAGGCAGTCAGGTGGAATGATGTGTTGCGGAGGGAGATCAACTTCTGAGGCATCCGAGGAACGAGAGAGAGCATCGGCCCTAATGTTCTTATCGGCAGGACGAAAGTGAATCTCAAAATTAAATCGGGCAAAGAACAGAGACCACCGGGCCTGGCGAGGATTCAGCCGTTGGGCAGACTGGAGGTAGGAGAGGTTCTTGTGGTCGGTGTAGATAATAACAGGAAATCTTGATCCCTCCAGCAGATGCCTCCATTCCTCAAGTGCTAATTTAATGGCTAGAAGCTCTCGATCCCCGATGGAGTAGTTCCTCTCCGCTGGAGAGAAGGTCCTAGAGAAAAAACCACAAGTGACAGCATGCCCGGAAGAATTTTTTTGTAGAAGAACAGCTCCAGCTCCCACTGAGGAGGCATCAACCTCCAATAGGAAGGGTTTGGAAGGGTCAGGTCTGGAGAGCACGGGAGCCGAAGAAAAGGCAGACTTGAGTCGTTTAAAGGAGTCTTCTGCTTGAGGAGGCCAGGACTTGGGATCAGCATTTTTTTTGGTTAAAGCCACGATAGGAGCCACAATGGTAGAAAAATGTGGAATAAATTGCCTGTAATAATTGGCGAACCCCAAAAAGCGTTGGATAGCACGGAGTCCGGAGGGGCGTGGCCAATCTAAGACGGCAGAGAGTTTGTCTGGATCCATCTGTAGTCCCTGGCCAGAGACCAAATATCCTAGAAAAGGAAGAGATTGGCATTCAAACAGACATTTCTCAATTTTGGCATAGAGTTGGTTGTCACGAAGTCTCTGAAGAACCATACGGACATGCTGGCGGTGTTCTTCTAGATTGGCAGAAAAAATTAGGATATCGTCCAGATATACAACAACACAGGAGTATAACAGATCACGAAAAATTTCATTGACAAAGTCTTGGAAGACGGCAGGGGCATTGCACAGTCCAAAGGGCATGACCAGATACTCAAAGTGTCCATCTCTGGTGTTAAATGCCGTTTTCCACTCGTCCCCCTCTCTGATGCGGATGAGGTTATAGGCGCCTCTTAAGTCCAATTTAGTGAAGATGTGGGCACCTTGGAGGCGATCAAAGAGTTCAGAGATGAGGGGTAAGGGGTAGCGGTTCTTAACCGTGATTTTATTAAGACCGCGGTAGTCAATGCAAGGACGTAGGGAGCCATCTTTTTTGGACACAAAGAAAAATCCGGCTCCGGCAGGAGAGGAGGATTTACGGATAAAGCCCTTTTTTAGATTCTCCTGGACGTATTCGGACATGGCAAGAGTCTCTGGGGCAGAGAGAGGATAAATTCTGCCCCGGGGTGGAGTAGTACCCGGGAGGAGGTCGATAGGGCAATCATAAGGCCTGTGAGGAGGTAGAGTCTCAGCTTGTTTTTTGCAGAAAACATCCGCGAAGTCCATATAGGCCTTAGGGAGACCGGTTACTGGAGGAACCACAGAGTTACGGCAAGGGTTACTGGGAACCGGTTTTAGACAGTTCTTGGAACAAGAGGACCCCCAACTCTTGATCTCCCCAGTGGACCAATCCAGGGTTGGAGAATGAAGTTGAAGCCAGGGAAGTCCAAGGAGAATCTCCGAGGTGCAATTGGGGAGGACCAAAAGTTCAATCCTCTCATGATGAGATCCGATGCTCATAAGAAGGGGCTCCGTGCGGAAACGTATGGTACAGTCCAATCTTTCATTATTTACACAATTGATGTAGAGGGGTCTGGCGAGACTGGTCACCGGGATGTTGAACCTGTTGACGAGAGAGGCCAAAATAAAATTTCCTGCAGATCCAGAGTCCAAGAAGGCCACTGTAGAGAAGGAGAAGGCAGAGGCAGACATCCGCACAGGCACAGTAAGACGTGGAGAAGCAGAGTAGACATCAAGGACTGTCTCACCTTTGTGCGGAGTCAGCGTACGTCTTTCCAGGCGGGGAGGACGGATAGGACAATCCCTCAGGAAGTGTTCGGTACTAGCACAGTACAGGCAGAGGTTCTCCATACGGCGTCGTGTCCTCTCTTGAGGTGTCAGGCGAGACCGGTCGACCTGCATAGCCTCCACGGCGGGAGGCACAGGAACAGATTGCAGGGGACCAGAGGAGAGAGGAGCCGAGGAGACGAAACGCCTCGTGCGAACAGAGTCCATATCTTGGCGGAGTTCCTGACGCCTTTCAGAAAAACGCATGTCAATGCGAGTGGCTAGGTGAATAAGTTCATGTAGATTAGCAGGAATTTCTCGTGCGGCCAGAACATCTTTAATGTTGCTGGATAGGCCTTTTTTGAAGGTCGCGCAGAGGGCCTCATTATTCCAGGACAATTCTGAAGCAAGTGTACGGAATTGTACGGCATACTCGCCAACGGAAGAATTACCCTGGACCAGGTTCAACAGGGCAGTCTCAGCAGAAGAGGCTCGGGCAGGTTCCTCAAAGACACTTCGGATTTCCGAGAAGAAGGAGTGTACAGAGGCAGTGACGGGGTCATTGCGGTCCCAGAGCGGTGTGGCCCATGACAGGGCTTTTCCGGACAGAAGACTGACTACGAAAGCCACCTTAGACCTTTCAGTGGGAAACAGGTCCGACATCATCTCCAGATGCAGGGAACATTGGGAAAGAAAGCCACGGCAAAACTTAGAGTCCCCATCAAATTTATCCGGCAAGGATAAGCGTATCCCAGGAGCGGCCACTCGCTGCGGAGGAGGTGCAGGAGCTGGCGGAGGAGATGACTGCTGAAGCTGTGGTAGCAACTGTTGTAGCATAACGGTCAGTTGAGACAGCTGTTGGCCTTGTTGCGCTATCTGTTGTGACTGCTGGGCGACCACCGTGGTGAGGTCAGCGACAACTGGCAGAGGAACTTCAGCGGGATCCATGGCCGGATCTACTGTCACGATGCCGGCTGGCAGGTAGTGGACCCTCTGTGCCAGAGAGGGATTGGCGTGGACCGTGCTAGTGGACCGGTTCTAAGCCACTACTGGTTTTCACCAGAGCCCGCCGCAAAGCGGGATGGTCTTGCTGCGGCGGTAGTGACCAGGTCGTATCCACTAGCAACGGCTCACCTCTCTGGCTGCTGAAGATAGGCGCGGTACAAGGGAGTAGGCAGAAGCAAGGTCGGACGTAGCAGAAGGTCGGGGCAGGCAGCAAGGATCGTAGTCAGGGGCAACGGCAGAAGGTCTGGAAACACAGGCAAGGAACACACAAGGAACGCTTTCACTGGCACTAAGGCAACAAGATCCGGCAAGGGAGTGCAAGGGAAGTGAGGTAATATAGGGAAGTGCACAGGTGAAAACCCTAATTGGAACCACTGCGCCAATCAGCGGCGCAGTGGCCCTTTAAATCGCAGAGACCCGGCGCGCGCGCGCCCTAGGGAGCGGGGCCGCGCGCGCCGGGACAGAACAGACGGGGAGCGAGTCAGGTAGGGGAGCCGGGGTGCGCATCGCGAGCGGGCGCTACCCGCATCGCGAATCGCATCCCGGCTGGCAGCGGGATCGCAGCGCCCCGGGTCAGAGGACGTGACCGGAGCGCTGCAGCGGAGGGAGTGAAGCGAGCGCTCCGGGGAGGAGCGGGGACCCGGAGCGCTCGGCGTAACAAGTGTGACCCAAAATCCGTTGGTAATCCTCAGATTTCATGATGCCTTGCACACATTCAAGGCACCCAGTGCCAGAGGCAGCAAAACAACCCCAAAACATAATTGAACCTCCACCATATTTTACTGTAAGGACTGTGTTCTTTTCTTTGTAGGCCTCATTCCATTTTCGGTAAACAGTAGAATGATGTGCTTTACCAAAAAGCTTTATCTTGGTCTCATCTGTCCACAAGATGTTTTGGCTTACTCAAGTTCATTTTGTGAACAATGACATTGGCTAACCCTGAGCCCGCACAACCACGCCAGGTATGTCCTTCATATAAGGATATACTGGCTAATGTCTCAATTTTAACATCAGTGTTGAGGGTTAGCCAATGTCATTGTTCACATCTACCACAGTTGGGCACCTAAATTCCTGTATTGTATTATTCTAATTGTTACACATCCAGACTGTTTATCTGGTGTAGGATTCTATTGCTGCAGGCATCCCACATTGTATGTATTTTGTATGTATTATTGGGGATTGCCCTTAGCAACAGACAACAAGGGCAGGATCTGCTCCCCCAGAATATATGCACAACTGCATTTGGGGTTGAGCACCTCCAGCCATTTGGGACTGCGTCTTTGTTGTTGTTTAAATCTTATACTTGGAGGTGTATAAACTCCACATTTAATGCGCCTTGATCACTATTAAGGCAGCATTAAGGTCCACCTGTGAGGCTGGCAACATATCAGGCAACTTGGGTGGGGCTTACAGTCTGCCTCCCTCCTCCCATTGTATGCGTGCTCAGCCACACTGGAGGTAACTAGGAGCAGACCGTGAGTCAGGCCTAATGCTGCTGTAATTGCCCACTGGCCCCTGGTTTTGCTTATCATGCACAGGTAGGTTAGTGCTAGGTCCCGTGCCACTTGAGAAACCTTGGCGTTGATGTGCGGGCTCAGGTATGTCCTTCATATAAGGATATACTTGCTAATGTCTCAATTTTAACATCAGTGTTGAGGGTTAGCCAATGTCATTGTTCACATCTACCACAATAATGCACCTAAATTACTGTATTGTATCATTCTAATTGTTACACATCCACACCTGATGTAGGATGCCATTGTGGCACTTGCAGTCTGCTGCAGGCATCCTCCATTCTATGCATTTTTATGCTGGGGATCACCCTTAGCAACAAACCACAAGGACCGGATCTGCTCCCCCAGAATATATGCACAACCGCATATGAGGTTGAGCACCTCCTGCCATTTGAGGCCACGGCTTTGTTGTTGCTCAAGTAAATTTTGGCAAAATGTAGTCTTGCTTTTTTTTGTATCTGTGTAAGCAGTGGGGTCCCCCTGGGTCTCCTGCCACAGCGTTTCATTTCATGTAAATGTTGACGCATAGTTTGCGCTGACACTGATGCTCCCTAAGCCTGCAGGACAGCATGAATATCTTTGGAACTTGCTTGGGGCTGCTTATCCACCATCCGGACTATCCTGTATTGACAGTTTTCATAAATTTTTCTCTTCTGTCCATGCCCAGGGAGATTAGCTACAATGCCGTGGGTTGCAAACTTCTTGATAATGTTGCGCACTGTGGACAAAGGCAAATCTATGATGATGGACTTGTATCCTTGAGATTGTTGATATTTTTCCACAATCCTCAGACAGTTCTCTTCACCTCTTTCTGTTGTCAATGCTTAGTGTGGCACACACAGACACACAATGCAAAGACTAAGTGAACGTCTCTCCTTTTTATCTGCTTTCAGGTGTGATTTTTATATTGCCCACACCTGTTACTTGCCCCAGGTGAGTTCAAAGGAGCATCACATGCTTGATATAATCTTATTTTTCCACAATTTTGAAAGGGTGCCAATAATTTTGGCCAATTAGCTTTTTTTCCTCCCTTTTTTGGTTTAGTTCCAATACACACAAAGGGAATAAACATGTATGTTACGCCGAGCGCTCCGGGTCCCCGCTCCTCCCCGGAGCGCTCGCAACATCCTCGCTACGGCAGCGCCCCGGTCAGATCCACTGACCGGGTGCGCTGCGATACCGCCTCCAGTCGGGATGCGATTCGCGATGCGGGTGGCGCCCGCTCGCGATGCGCACCCCGGCTCCCGTACCTGACTCGCTCTCCGTCGGTCCTGTCCCGGCGCGCGCGGCCCCGCTCCCTAGGGCGTGCGCACGCCGGGTCTCTGCGATTTAAAGGGCCACTGCGCCACTGATTGGCGCAGTGGTTCTAATTAGTGTGTTCACCTGTGCACTCCCTATGTATACCTCACTTCCCCTGCACTCCCTCGCCGGATCTTGTTGCCATCGTGCCAGTGAAAGCGTTTCCTTGTGTGTTCCTAGCCTGTGTTCCAGACCTCCTGCCGTTGCCCCTGACTACGATCCTTGCTGCCTGCCCCGACCTTCTGCTACGTCCGACCTTGCTCTTGCCTACTCCCTTGTACCGTGCCTATCTTCAGCAGTCAGAGAGGTTGAGCCGTTGCTAGTGGATACGACCTGGTTACTACCGCCGCTGCAAGACCATCCCGCTTTGCGGCGGGCTCTGGTGAAAACCAGTAGTAACTTAGAACCGGTCCACTAGCACGGTCCACGCCAATCCCTCTCTGGCACAGAGGATCCACCTCTTGCCAGCCGAATCGTGACAGTAGATCCGGCCATGGATCCCGCTGAAGTTCCTTTGCCAGTTGTCGCCGACCTCACCACGGTGGTCGCCCAGCAGTCACAACAGATAGCGCAACAAGGCCATCAGCTGTCTCAACTGACCGTGATGCTACAGCAGCTACTACCACAGCTTCAGCAATCATCTCCTCCGCCAGCTCCTGCACCTCCTCCGCAGCGAGTGGCCGCTTCCGGCCTACGACTATCCCTGCCGGATAAATTTGATGGGGACTCTAAGTTTTGCCGTGGTTTTCTTTCACAATGTTCCCTGCACTTGGAGATGATGTCGGACCAGTTTCCTACTGAAAGGTCTAAGGTGGCTTTCGTAGTCAGCCTTCTGTCTGGGAAAGCTCTGTCATGGGCCACACCGCTCTGGGACCGCAATGACCCCGTCACTGCCTCTGTACACTCCTTCTTCTCGGAAATTCGAAGTGTCTTTGAGGAACCTGCCCGAGCCTCTTCTGCTGAGACTGCCCTACTGAACCTGGTCCAGGTTAATTCTTCCGTTGGCGAGTACGCCATACAATTCCGTACTCTTGCTTCCGAACTATCCTGGAATAATGAGGCCCTCTGCGCGACCTTTAAAAAAGGCCTATCCAGCAACATTAAAGATGTTCTGGCCGCACGAGAAATTCCTGCTAACCTACATGAACTCATTCATCTAGCCACTCGCATTGACATGCGTTTTTCCGAAAGGCGTCAGGAGCTCCGCCAGGATATGGACTTTGTTCGCACGAGGCGTTTTTTCTCCCCGGCTCCTCTCTCCTCTGGTCCTCTGCAATCCGTTCCTGTGCCTCCCGCCGTGGAGGCTATGCAAGTTGACCGGTCTCGCCTGACACCTCAAGAGAGGACACGACGCCGCATGGAGAATCTCTGCCTGTACTGTGCCGGTACCGAACACTTCCTGAAGGATTGTCCTATCCGTCCTCCCCGCCTGGAAAGACGTACGCTGACTCCGCACAAAGGTGAGACAGTCCTTGATGTCAACTCTGCTTCTCCACGTCTTACTGTGCCTGTGCGGATATCTGCCTCTACCTTCTCCTTCTCTACTATGGCCTTCTTGGATTCCGGATCTGCAGGAAATTTTATTTTGGCCTCTCTCATCAACAGGTTCAACATCCCGGTGACCAGTCTCGCCAAACCCCTCTACATCAATTGTGTTAACAATGAAAGATTGGACTGTACCATACGTTACCGCACGGAGCCCCTCCTAAAATTGACTTTTTGGTCCTCCCCAATTGCACTTCCGAAATTCTCCTTGGACTACCATGGCTTCAACGCCATTCCCCAACCCTTGATTGGTCCACAGGGGAGATCAAGAGCTGGGGTACCTCTTGTGTCAAGGACTGCCGTAAACCGGTTCCCAGTACTCCCTGCCGTGACCCTGTGGTTCCCCCTGTAACCGGTCTCCCTAAGGCCTATATGGACTATGCTGACGTATTTTGCAAAAAACAAGCTGAGACTTTACCTCCTCCCAGGCCTTATGACTGTCCTATTGACCTCCTCCCGGGCACTACTCCACCCCGGGGCAGAATTTATCCTCTGTCCGCCCCAGAGACTCTTGCTATGTCTGAATACATCCAGGAAAATTTAAAAAAGGGGTTTATCCGCAAATCCTCCTCTCCTGCCGGAGCTGGATTTTTCTTTGTGTCCAAAAAAGATGGCTCCCTATGTCCTTGCATTGACTACCGCGGACTTAATAAAATCACTGTAAAGAACCGCTACCCCCTTCCTCTTATCTCTGAACTCTTTGATCGCCTTCAAGGTGCCCACATCTTTACCAAACTGGACTTAAGAGGTGCTTATAATCTCATCCGCATCAGGGAGGGGGACGAATGGAAAACTGCATTTAACACTAGAGATGGACACTTTGAGTATCTGGTCATGCCCTTTGGCCTGTGCAACGCCCCTGCCGTCTTCCAAGACTTTGTTAATGAAATTTTTCGTGATCTCTTATATTCCTGTGTTGTTGTGTATCTGGACGATATTCTGATTTTTTCTGCCAACTTAGAAGAACACCGCCAGCATGTCCGCATGGTTCTTCAGAGACTTCGAGACAATCAACTTTATGCCAAAATGGAGAAATGTCTGTTTGAATGTCAATCTCTTCCTTTCCTAGGATACTTGGTCTCTGGCCAGGGACTACAAATGGACCCAGATAAACTCTCTGCCGTCTTAGATTGGCCACGCCCCTCCGGACTCCGTGCTATCCAACGTTTTTTGGGGTTCGCCAATTATTACAGACAATTTATTCCACATTTTTCCACCATTGTGGCTCCTATCGTGGCTTTAAACGGCTCAAGTCTGCCTTTTCTTCTGCCCCCGTGCTCTCCAGACCTGACCCATCTAAACCCTTCCTATTGGAGGTTGATGCCTCCTCAGTGGGAGCTGGAGCGGTCCTTCTACAAAAGAATTCTTCCGGGCATGCTGTTACTTGTGGTTTTTTTTCTAGGACCTTCTCTCCGGCGGAGAGGAACTACTCCATCGGGGATCGAGAGTTGCTGGCCATTAAATTAGCACTTGAGGAATGGAGGCATCTGCTGGAGGGATCAAAATTTCCAGTTATTATTTACACCGATCACATGAATCTCTCCTATCTCCAGTCTGCCCAACGGCTGAATCCTCGCCAGGCCAGGTGGTCTCTGTTCTTTGCCCGGTTTAATTTTGAAATTCATTTTCGCCCTGCCGACAAGAACATTAGGGCCGATGCTCTCTCTCGTTCCTCGGATGCCTCGGAAGTAGAGCTCTCTCCGCAACACATCATTCCTCCTGACTGCCTGATCTCCACTTCTCCAGCCTCCATCAGGCAAACTCCTCCAGGGAAGACCTTCGTCTCTCCACGCCAACGCCTCGGAATCCTGAAATGGGGTCACTCCTCCCACCTCGCAGGCCATGCGGGCATCAAAAAATCCTTGCAACTCATCTCTCGTTTCTATTGGTGGCCGACTCTGGAGACGGATGTTGTTGATTTTGTGCGGGCCTGCACTGTCTGTGCCCGAGATAAGACTCCTCGCCAGAAGCCTGCTGGTCTCCTTCATCCTCTGCCTGTTCCCGAACAGCCTTGGTCTCTGATTGGTATGGACTTTATTACAGACTTACCCCCATCCCGTGGCAACACTGTTGTTTGGGTGGTCGTTGATCGATTTTCCAAGATGGCACATTTTATTTCTCTTCCTGGTCTTCCTTCAGCACCTCAGTTGGCAAAACAATTTTTTGTACACATTTTTCGTCTTCACGGTTTACCTACGCAGATTGTCTCGGATAGAGGCGTCCAATTCGTGTCAAAATTCTGGAGGGCTCTCTGTAAACAACTCAAGATTAAATTAAACTTTTCTTCTGCTTATCATCCTCAATCCAATGGGCAAGTAGAAAGAATTAACCAAGTCCTGGGTGATTATTTACGGCATTTTGTTTCCTCCCGCCAGGATGACTGGGCAGATCTTCTACCATGGGCCGAATTCTCGTACAACTTCAGAGTCTCTGAATCTTCTTCCAAATCCCCATTTTTCGTGGTGTACGGTCGTCACCCTCTTCCCCCCCTCCCTACTCCCTTGCCCTCTGGTTTGCCCGCTGTGGATGAAATAACTTGTGATCTTTCCACCATATGGAAAGAGACCCAAAATTCTCTCTTACAGGCTTCATCGCGCATGAAAAAGTTTGCCGATAAGAAAAGAAGAGCTCCCCCCATCTTTTCTCCCGGAGACAAGGTATGGCTCTCCGCTAAATATGTCCGCTTCCGTGTCCCCAGCTACAAATTGGGACCACGCTATCTTGGTCCTTTCAAAATCTTGTGCCAAATTAATCCTGTCTCTTACAAACTTCTTCTTCCTCCTTCTCTTCGTATTCCTAATGCCTTTCATGTCTCTCTTCTTAAACCACTCATCATCAACCGTTTCTCTCCCAAACTTGTTTCTCCCACTCCTGTTTCCGGTTCTTCTGACATCTTTACCGTAAAGGAGATACTGGCCTCCAAAAAGGTCAGAGGGAAAACTTTTTTTTTGGTTGACTGGGAGGGCTGTGGTCCTGAAGAGAGATCCTGGGAACCTGAGGACAATATCCTAGATAAAAGTCTGGTCCTCAGGTTCTCAGGCTCCAAGAAGAGGGGGAGACCCAAGGGGGGGGGTACTGTTACGCCGAGCGCTCCGGGTCCCCGCTCCTCCCCGGAGCGCTCGCAACATCCTCGCTACGGCAGCGCCCCGGTCAGATCCACTGACCGGGTGCGCTGCGATACCGCCTCCAGCCGGGATGCGATTCGCGATGCGGGTGGCGCCCGCTCGCGATGCGCACCCCGGCTCCCGTACCTGACTCGCTCTCCGTCGGTCCTGTCCCGGCGCGCGCGGCCCCGCTCCCTAGGGCGCGCGCGCGCCGGGTCTCTGCGATTTAAAGGGCCACTGCGCCGCTGATTGGCGCAGTGGTTCTAATTAGTGTGTTCACCTGTGCACTCCCTATGTATACCTCACTTCCCCTGCACTCCCTCGCCGGATCTTGTTGCCATCGTGCCAGTGAAAGCGTTTCCTTGTGTGTTCCTAGCCTGTGTTCCAGACCTCCTGCCGTTGCCCCTGACTACGATCCTTGCTGCCTGCCCCGACCTTCTGCTACGTCCGACCTTGCTCTTGCCTACTCCCTTGTACCGCGCCTATCTTCAGCAGTCAGAGAGGTTGAGCCGTTGCTAGTGGATACGACCTGGTTACTACCGCCGCTGCAAGACCATCCCGCTTTGCGGCGGGCTCTGGTGAAAACCAGTAGTAACTTAGAACCGGTCCACTAGCACGGTCCACGCCAATCCCTCTCTGGCACAGAGGATCCACCTCTTGCCAGCCGAATCATGACAATGTATAGTAAAACATGTGTTACTGCAAACCTTTTCTGTGAGAAATATTTCATTTTCTTGAAAAATTTCAGGGGTGCCAACATTTACAGCCATGACTGTACATGCATAGACCCCATTGATACAGCTCTGCCTGATAGCCCCATCTGCATAGAAAACTAAAGTGCTGGAGGTCAGATGAGGGAATCGGCCTGGCAAAGGGTGTGCTAGGGATTCGGGGGATGGTTGCTCATCATGATGTAACTACCATGATACCAGTTGCCCCGTGCTCTGGCTCTGCCTTCGGACTGTAGTTTGAGAGAGGAGGAGGAGAGGCATTGCCCAAAAGGTACAGAAAGAGGAAAGCCCTGCCCTTCCTCCACTAATGTGTGTATACTCATGCTTGTGTGCTGCTGCGTTTGGCCCTGCCATTGGCCACCACCTGCCTGCAGCTGGTATGATTTAATAAAATGCTAAGGAGAGGAGGGACATGCTGAGGAGAAGGGCTAGAGGACTTTTGTGCAACCGAGATCCTTGCAAAATGTGCATGCTCTACAGACAAGTGTGGGGCCTAACTACTATATGGGGAACAGTATGGAGCCTAATACTATTTGGGGCAGTATGGAGGTCTACTACTAAATAGAGGCAGTATGAGGGCCTAATACTATATGGCGGGGGCCTATTAGTATATGGAAGCAATGTGAGGGTCTAACTACGATATGGGCGCACAGAGGGAGTCTAACTACTATACTGAATCACAGAGGAGGTCAATTGGGGGCACAAAGTAAGCATTATTACTGTGTGTGGGTAATACACATGGATAATTTTTAAAGAGGTAAGAGGGTGCTGGATCAAGGAGATCAAGGAGCCTATAATGTTTGGCAGAATCTGTGGAAAGTAGTGTCCAACTAAATGCATTTTCTATTACCTACTAAAGATTCGTAAGGATACAAACTGATCTCAAATCATACCTCAAGCATACAACAGACTTTATGCAAACCATCACTAAAATCCCATGGGACGATAATTACCTTTTCCTGACAATGGAAATGTCACTTAACACTGGCATTGACCATGAATTGAGCATTAAAACAATTGCCCATATTTTGGCAGGTGACAAAAATGCCCACAGTGCAACAAAATTTTGTTCTAAAGGATATTTGTTAGATTTTTAGAGCATTATTATTTTAAATTCCTCAATACTATTTACAAGCTAAAGGGACCGCAATAGGAATGCAATTACGTGCCCAGTTTTGCAAATATTTTTGTGTCGGCCACCCCCTGTATGCTAATTGCGTCATGTATAAAGGGTACATTGATGACATTTTGGTCATCTGGTAGGGTAGCCAACTAGATCCAGAGTTGTTTGTGAACAATTTGAATATAAATGCATGGGGTCTACACTTAACCCCTTAAGGACTTAATGTTTTTCCATTTTTGTACTTTCGTTTTTTCCTCCTTACCTTTTAAAAATGATAACCCTTTCAATTTTGCACCTACAGACCCATATGATAACTTGGTTTTTGTACCACCAATTCTACTTTGCAATGACATCAGTCATTTTATCCAAAAACCTACAGAGAATCCCCCCAAAAAATATTTGTGGGACAAAATTGAACAAAGAAACGCCATTTTACAAATTTTGGGGGCTTTCGTTTCTAAACAGTACCTTTTTCGGTAAAAATGACACCTTATCTTTATTCTGTAAGTCCATATAATTTAAATGATACCCTGCTTATATAGGTTTGATTTTGTTTTACTTCTGGTAAAAATCATAACTACTTGAACGAAAATTGATACGTTTACAAATGTCCTCTTCTGACCTTTATAACTTTTTTATTTTCCCGCATACAGGGCGGTATGTGGGCTCATTTTTTGAAGTTTTAATTGGAGCCATTTTTGTTTTGATCAGACTTTTTGATAGTTTTTTATTCATTTTTTATGGTATACAAAGGGACCAAAAATGTTGGAATTTTAATTAACTATATATTTTTATAGTTCGGACATATACGCATGCAGCAATACTACATATGTATATTAACCCCTTAAGGACAATGGACGTACTCCTACGCCCCCGTTTCCGAGTCCTTAAGGACTGAGGACGTAGGAGTACATCCTGTCCATTCCCGCCCCCCCGCCGCTAGCCGGAGGGGAGCCGGTGCCCGATGCCTGCTGACATCGATCACCAGGCATCGCTGCATATCGCCCAGGGGGGTCATGATCCCCCATGTCGGCGATGGCCGCAGATCGCTGGACAATTCAGCCAGGCGATCTGCGGCGATTCTGGGTCAATCTGGTCTCCAGTGACCCGGTGACCCAGAATTACTGGCTGATCGGGACCGTCTCTGACGGCCCCGAACAGCGATAGCCAGCAGGGGTGAGGTGGCACTGCTGCCACCTCACGATCGCCCCCTGATTCGTCGGCCGGTTTACCAGCCGACCAATCAGGGCGTCTGCTGCGGGTGTCACTCCCGCAACCCGATCCGCTCCTCTTCCGGAGGACGTGATGACGTGATCGGGTGCGGGAAGATGACCCCGGCAGCTGGGGACCCCGATCCCCGGCGTCCCTGTTGGGATCGGGGCCCCAGGAGCGGCGGCGAGGGACTGACCTGCATTGTGGATCAGCAGTTGGGTGAGTGACAGCCTCCTGCTGTTGCTTAGCAACAGTTCCCAGCATGCAAAAAGGGCATGCTGGGAGCTGAGGTTATGCAACAGCAGTAGGCAGACCACCACAACTCCCAGCATGCCCTTACGGGCATGCTGGGACTTACAGTTTTGCAACAGCTGGAGGCACATTTTTTCTATGGAAAAGTGTACCTTCAGCTGTTGTATAACTACATCTCCCAGCTTGCACAATCAGCTAAAGTGCATGCTGGGAGTTGTAGTGGTGCATCTGCTGGTTGCATAACTACAACTCCCAGCATGCCCGTTGGCTGTCGGTGACTGCTGACAGTTGTAGTTTTGCAACAGCTGAAGGCACACTGGTTGTGAAACACTGAGTTAAGTAGCAAATCAGTGTGTCTCCAGCTGTTGCATAACTACAATACCCAGCCAAAGTAGAATGCCTCCAGCTGTTGCATAACTACAAGTCCCAGCATGCCCTTCCACTGTCTGTACATGCTGAGGGTTGTAGCTTTTGCAACAGCTGAAGGCACACTGGTTGCAAAACACTGAGTTTGATACCAAACTCGGTGTTTCACAACCAGTGTGCCTCCAGCTGTTGCAAAACTACAACTCCCAGCATGCACTGATAAACCGTACATGCTGGGAGTTGTAGTTTTGCAACAGCTGGATGTTTCTCCCCCCCGCCGCCCCCCCCCCCCCCCCCCCCAATGTGAATGTACAGGGTACACTCACATGGGCGGAGGTTTACAGCAAGTATTCGGCTGCAAGTTTGAGCTGCGGCAAATTTTCTGCCGCAGCTCAAATTGCCAGCGAGAAACTACTGTGAACCCCCGCCCGTGCGACTGTACCCTAAAAACACTACACTAACACACAATAAAATAAAAAGTAAAAAACACTACATATGCACATACCCCTACACAGCCCCCCTCCCCAATAAAAATGAAAAACGTCTGGTACGCCACTGTTTCCAGAACGGAGCCTCCAGCTGTTACAAAACAACTACTCCCAGTATTGCCAGATAGCCACTGACTGTCCAGGCATGCTGGGAGTTTTACAACAGCTGGAGGCACCCTGTTTGGGAATCACTGGCGTAGAATACCCCTTTGTCCACCCCTATGCAAGTCCCTAATTTAGGCCTCAAATGCGCATGGCGCTCTCACTTTGGAGCCCTGTCGTATTTCAAGGCAACAGTTAAGGGTCACATATGGGGTATCACCGTACTCGGGAGAAATTGTGTTACAAATTTTGGGGGGTATTTTCTGCTATTACCCTTTTTAAAAAATGTAAAATTTTTGGGAAACCAAGCATTTTAGGTAAAAAAAATTATTTTTTTTTTACATATGCAAAAGTCGTGAAACACCTGTGGGGTATAAAGGTTCACTTAACCCCTTGTTAAGTTCCCCGAGGGGTCTAGTTTCCAAAATGATATGCCATGTGGTTTTTTTTTTGCTGTCCTGGCACCATAGGGGCTTCCTAAATGCGGCATGCCCCAGAGAAAAATTTGCTTTCAAAAAGCCAAATGTGACTCCTTCTCTTCCGAGACCTGTAGTGCGCCAGCAGAGCACTTTTCAACCCCATATGGGGTGTTTTCTGAATCAGGAGAAATTGGGCTTCAAATTTTTAGGGGTATTTTCTGCTATTACCCTTTTTAAAAATAAAAAAATTTTGGGAAAACAAGCATTTTAGGTTAAATTTTTTTTTTTTTTGACATTTGCAAAAGTCATGAAACACCTGTGGGGTATTAAGGTTCACTTTATCCCATGTTACATTCCCCGAGGGGTCTAGTTTCCAAAATGGTATGCCATGTGGTTTTTTTTTTGCTGTTCTGGCACCATAAGGGCTTCCTAAATGCAACATGCCCCCCAAAAACCATTTCAGAAAAATGTACTCTCCAAAATCCCCTTGTCGCTCCTTCGCTTCTGAGCCCTCTACTGTGCCCGCCGAACACTTTACATAGACATATGAGGTATGTCCTTACTCGAGAGAAATTGGGCTACAAATACAAGTAAAATTTTTGTCCTTTTACCCCTTGTAAAAATTCAAAAATTGGGTCTACAAGAACATGTGAGTGTAAAAAATGAAGATTGTGAATTTTCTCCTTCACTTTGCTGCTATTCGTGTGAAACACCTAAAGGGTTAAAACACTTACTGAATGTCATTTTGAATACTTTGGGGGGTTCAGTTTTTATAATGGGGTCATTTATGGGGTATTTCTAATTTGAAGACCCTTCAAATCCACTTCAAACCTGAACTGGTCCCTGAAAAATACTGAGTTTGAAAATTTTGTGAAAAATCGGAAAATTGCTGCTGACCGTTGAAGCCCTCTGATGTCTTCCAAAAGTAAAAACTCATAAATTTTATGATGCAAACATAAAGTAGACATATTGTATATGTGAACCAAAAAAAATGTTTTCGTAATATCCATTTTCCTTACAAGCAGAGAGCTTCAAAGTTAGAAAAATGCTAAATTTTCACATTTTTCATCAAATTTACGGATTTTTCACCAAGAAAGGATGCAAGTATCGACAAAAATTTACCACTATGTTAAAGTAGAATATGTCACAAAAAAACAATCTCGGAATCAGAATGATAACTAAAAGCATCCCAGAGTTATTAATGTTTAAAGTGACAGTGGTCAGATGTGCAAAAAACGCTCCGGTCCTTAAGGCCAAAATGGGCTCCGTCCTGAAGGGGTTAAAGGGGTACTCCAGAAGAAAACCAAATGTTTTCAAATCAGTCGGTGCAAGCAAGTTAAACAGATTTGTAAATTGCTTTCATTTAACCTCTTCAGGACATAGGGCGTATGGATACGCCCTGCATTCCGAGTCCTTAAGGACCGAGGGCGTATCCATACGCCCGTGGGAATTCCGCTCCCCACCGCTAGCCGGTTGGGGACCGGAGCCGGATGCCTGCTGAAATCGTTCAGCAGGCATCCCGGCTTATCGCCCAGGGGGATCATTATGCCCCCCCATGTCGGCGATGGCCGCTGATCGCTGGACAATTCAGTCCAGCGATCTGCGGCAATTCCGGGTCAATCGGGTCTCCAGTGACCCGGTGACCCGGAAATACTGGCTGATCGGGGCCGTCTCTGAGGGCCCCGAACAGCCATAGCCTGCAGGGGTGAGGTGCCACCTCACGATCGCCCTGATTCGTCGGACGGATTACCGGATTCCTAAATGCGGCATGCCCCCGGAGCAAAATTTGCTTTCAAAAAGCCAAATGTGACTCCTTCTCTTCTGAGACCTGTAGTGCGCCAGCAGAGCACTTTTCACCCCCATATGGCATGTTTTCTGAATCGGGAGAAATTGGGCTTCAAATTTTTAGGGGTATTTTCTATATTACCCTTTTAAAAATGTAAAGTTTTTGGGAAAACAAGCATTTTAGGTAATTTTTTTTTTTTTTTTTTACATTTGCAAAAGTCGTGAATCACCTGTGGGGTATAAAGGCTCACTTTATCCCATGTTACATTCCCCGAGGGGTCTAGTTTCCAAAATGGTATGCCATGTGGTTTTTTTGTTGTTGTTCTGGCACCATAAGGGCTTCCTAAATGCAACATGCCCCCCAAAAACCATTTCAGAAAAACGTACTCTCCAAAATCCCCTTGTCGCTCCTTCACTTATGGGATAAGTTTGGATGGTTTAGTGGGTTCCTTGAATCGGCCCCATCGGGTTTTCCGAATTATTTTTTTTAAACTGTCTACTTCCAAAATTAAAAATATTTTCTTCAGCACTTTATACAAAGAGGGACATACAGGCATACAAGCAGCGCAGAGCTTGGCATTCTGGGGTGGGGGGGGGGTGTATGCGAAGTGCCAATGAGCTGGGATAAAACAAATTACACTTCTGTTAATATTGCTGATAAGCTACTAATATAAGCGGGGGGGGGGGTATTTACTAAACCATGCATGCCAATTTTTTGGGCGTAAAAAGTAGCACTTTTTTTGCACATCCTTATTTTAACTGAATATATGTGTTACAGCGAGCGCTCCGATCCCCGCCTCCGGATCGGAGCGCCCGCTGCCTACCTCCGTTGCCCCCGGTCCCCGGCATCTCCTGGTCAGAGACACCGACCGGGAGCGCGGGTCCTATTGACACCGCTCACGCGCCTCGTGCCCCTCCTTCTCACCTGCGCTCCGGCACGCTGCGGTCCCATCCTCGTCTTTCCGGCTCACGCGGCCCCGCTCCACAGGGCACGCGCACGCCGTCTATGGTAAATTTAAAGGGCCAGCGCACCAATAATTGATGCACTGGTTCCTGATTCCCCCACTGTGTCCCTGCCTATTTAAGAGCTCTTCCCCTTCCTGCCCTTGCCGGATCTTTGTGCCTAGTGCCATTTTGAAAGCGTTCCCTACAGTTGTGTTTTGCCTTGCCCGTTGCCGTATCCATTGCTATTGTCCTCTCGCCTGTGAACCTTGCCGCCTGCCCTGACCTTTGCTATGTCCGACAACGCTTCTGCCTTCTCCTTTGTACTACGCCTGTCTCAGCAGTCAGTGAGGTTGAGCCGCTACCGGAGGACACAACCTGGTTGCTACTGCCGCAGCAAGACCATCCTGCTTTGCGGCGGGCTCTGGTGAAAACCAGTAGCAACTTAGAACCGATCCTCTGTTTCGGTCTACTCCAATCCCTCACTGACACAGAGGATCCACTACCAGCCTGCCGAATCCTGACAATATGCAAAAATTTTTACTTATGTGCCGAACATGCCACTTTCAAAAAGTGGGCAAGACATAATGGAAGAGGGATGAACATCTGTTAATAAATCTGTTGTGTCTTCCTCCTGAGTAGTTGCCCTTCACATGTATTGATCAGATGCAGTTAATGTGTACATCATATGTAAGTGCCGTGAATGCATGCTAATTCACAGTAAACTGGTTTCTGTGAAATTATACAGTTTTGCAAGTACATACTTATCAAACAGTCTTTAAACAGGTAGACAGGTGTTGTACAAGTGAAGTAAGAAATACAAAAGAAGTAAGTAGATGACTCATAAACAGCTAAACTGCTGACATCGCCATGGGACATCGCCATGGGTGTGGGCGTTCTATAAAGAAATAAGACGTAATTGGCTTTATAGGTGCATATATGATTGATAGCCAGCACATTGATTGAGCAATTGGTTACATAAACAATCTTAAGAACATCTGGGACTCTAAAAGTGCTAGGAGAACACGCACAATTGTTTAACTTTACTCTGCTTTGTCATTGACATTCTGTAACTGATGATACATTTAGATTAGCAAATTTCACTACCATACAATTGCAGCCAGTGAACAGTTAAATCTAAGCTAACATGACTGCTGAGCTCTTTCCCGTTCAAAGTCTGTTCGGCTCTTTTTTTTTCTGAGCCAAACGGACCCTGAAGGGTTGGGTGCAACTGACACCACTGGGTCCCAGTGGATTCCATTGACTTAAATGGGGTCTGTCAGGCGAACATTATTTTAGGGGAGTTGAGCACCGAAAAATACATGCAGCATTTTTTTCAACATTTAACTCCCATCTTTTTACGAGGCCTAATGATGTTTGATTTCTAAACTTGTTCTCAACAAAATTTCTGCTATGGTGTTGATACAAGGTACAGCGATCCTGATCATTTCTGGGTGGCACGTGGACTTACCACTTGAAACAGTAGCCTGTCCACCTACAGCCCACAATTACCAGTATATCACCAGTGCTAGCCACGGCAATGTTAATCTGCAGTGTTGTCAAAAATAATAACAAGATATTATAAAACAGAAGATTTGATCAAGAAAAGCTAACAGATCTTTCAAGACTCTACTCACAAAAAATGCAAATATAACTTAAAACTTGATGTTTTAAAACATTGGTTATAAAAATATGATTTGCAAACAAAGGTATGTATAGTCCAGCTCACTCCCTCAGCCCGTCGCGCCAGGACCGGCGTGGGCAGCACCGACTGGAAACAACGAACAAAGGCAGAATATCCAGCTCGAATATCAGAGAACAGGATGTTTTATCCCAATAAAAGCCACAAAGACCAGGAGAACATGACAAGGTGACGCGTTTCGGTCCTAAGACTGGACCTTAGTCATGACTAAGGTCCAGTCTTAGGACCGAAACGCGTCACCTTGTCATGTTCTCCTGGTCTTTGTGGCTTTTATTGAAAAAATATGATTTAGCTCATGTCACAGATCCCGAAAATACTACTTTATTATGATGACAAAGCACCTTGTCAGTGAACACAGGAAAACTAAATCTGAGAGTAGACACCATATTTAGGCCGCTTCCTAGGGCGCACGCGCTGGCTCTCAGAAGTTTAAAGGGCCAGTGTGTCTTTAATTGGTTCTTGATAATTTGGGAAATTATAAGTCAGCACTTCCTCTATTGCCTTGCCGGATCTTTGTGTCTTCATTGCCTTAGAGAAAGCGTTCATTTGTGTCTTGCCGTGTATCTGACCTTTGCTACGTATCCAGATCTTGCTCCTGTGCCGCCTTCCTTCTGACCTCTTGCTACTTGACCTGACCTTGCTACAGTGCTGCCAGCCCTGACCTCCTGCCTGTCCTGACTACAAGTTGTCTCATCCTTCTTGCGCCACGTAACACCTCGGCAGCATGTGTGGACGAGTCGTATCAGGGGTAGCGACCTGGGTGCCGCCTGCTGCAGCAAGTCCATCCCGCTTTGCAGTGGCCTCTGGTGAATACCAGCGACACCTTAGACTCTGCTCCCGGGTACAGCCCACGCCATCATCGACACAGGCCCAGCAGACCCACTTCTCCACCTCCAGCCATTACAATAGAATTGTTATAGGAACACAGAATAGTAAAAACAACATATTTTGATGGAGCAAGATGAGGTAGTCAGGGTGGAGGTCCATCAGCGGCTGACAGTATAAACTGTGAATGCACATTGCTGCACTACTGACCCTACTTCCTCTGTTTCTAATTAGTATCTAAACAAAATTTATTTCACACCATGCTAATCCAGATAATTGGAAGGTTTTATAACAGTTTTTTGTTGTTAAAAAATTGAAAAATATTTTTAAAGTGATTGTCCTTCTTCCCATTAAGAGCAACAAAGCTAATCTCTGTATAGCTCAGTGCTTCTCAAACTGTGAGGTGAGCCTCACCAGTGATGTGCCCCCCAATTCTCGGTAAGGCACAGGTGGAGAGCAGGTTTTCACAAAAGTCCTTGTTCTGACTCCATTAAGACTCTGTCTGATTTACCAATATTGTCGAGTGATTCTGTATTTATTTTAATGGTATACAAAGCTAAGGAGACCAGTACAATAAACAAAAATGGTCAGCACCTCCAAACAAAATGAAATACATGCTAGTTTTGCATGTTACCAGTAAGGGACAATGACAAATAATACTGCCACACCATGACTACCACTACCATGACTAATACCACTATCCTGTTACTAAATAAAATCCACCACATCAAGACCAACATTCCCACATACAGGGACCATATAGAGGTAGATACCAGCTTCACACTGATACAGCTGACTCACAGGTGAAATCTTCTGTTTGGAGTCCTTCACTTCGCCTTTTCTTCTCTATACTGCTCAGGGCATCATAAAGAATTCTGGCCCTGCCTTGTATCTGAAAAATTAGCTCGACAACATTTTAGGCTCTTTTCTCCAACATCATTCCCCACCTCTATACAGAATTCCCATGAGTATTGACCCATACAATAATAGTGCCTACTTTGTGTCCCCATATAGCAGTTGGGCCCTTCTGTGTCCCATATAGTAGTTAGGCCCCCACACTGCCCCAATGTAGTAGTTAGGCCACCCCTGTGCCCCAATATAGTAGCTAAGCCCCCATGGTGTCCCCATATAGTAGTTAGACCCTCACATTGACACCATATACTGACGTGGTAACTGTATTTGCCAGGGTTTCACATACAGACTCTGTGCAAAAAAAACTGTGCAGATGCAAGATTTCAGAACTTTCTGTACCAGAAGGAACCAGGAACCCAGAAGTGGCAGACTTGGACATTGCAGTCGTAGGTACAGGTGCAGGTAGTTCATAGGGCTAGGCAGGATTGGAATTCAGAAACACGGCTGGTCAAAACTCAGGTTTCAGACTGACTTGAGGCTTGCTTCAGAGGCAGCTCTAGACGTTGTGAGGCCTTAGGCGAAACTCAAAGACAAGGCCCTCACTGACAAGATGTTGCGATGTAGTGTGGGTTGGCAGAACCTTGGGCAAGGCAAAGTATTGAGCCCGCACCCCTGAATGTAAGTAAATGGTGATGCATGCAGTTCTGCTCACCAAAGGCGCACACAGGATTTTCCCAAGGGTTGGGATAAAGAAACAAAGCAATGCCTCCCCACCAGGACCATAAAAAGGATGCGTTGACCACCGCACGAAGCGTCCGGTGGCACGCCCTCTCCATGTATCTCTATTGGAGTGCTGGATATTAACGTGCATAATTGCATAATTTTTAACCTCTTAAGGACAGAGGGCGCCCGGTCTTGGTATTGAAAACGGGGTCACGCCGTGACTCCGCATCATACCATTTCGGTCCCGGCGGCTTATGATAGCCAGGACCCTGGGCTAATAGCGTACAGCACAGATCGTTGTGCTGCGCACTATTAACCCTTCAGATGCGGCGATCAAAGTTGATCGCCGCGTCTAAAACGGAAGTAAAAGCTTCCCGGCAGCTCAGTCGGGCTAATCAGGACTATCACAATGTCCTGATCAGCTAGGACGCGAGCGGAGGCCCCCTTACCTTGCTCCATTGCGTCCGATCAGTGTTTGATTGCTCCAAGGCTGAGCTACAGGTTTGAGCAATCAACCCCCTATTGCGCTGATCCATGCAAAGCTATGGCTTTGCAGGCATCAGGGTAAAAGATCAGTGTGTGCAGTGTTATAGCCCCCTATGGGAGCTATAACACTGCAAAAAAAAGGGAAAAAAAAGTTAATAAAGATAATTTAACCCCTTCCCTAATAAAAGTTTGAATCACCGCCCTTTTCTCATAAAAAAAAAAACCTGTAAATAAAAATGAAAATAAACATATGTTATATCGCCGCATGCGGAAATGTCCAGATTATAACAAATATATAATTAATTAAACTGCACGGTCAATGGCATACGCGCAGAAAAATTCCAAAGTCCAAAATATTTTTAGTCACTTTTTATATCATGAAAAAATGAATAAAAAGTAATCAAAAAGTCGGATGAATACATAAATGGTTCCAATAAAAATTTCAGAACACGGCACAAAAAATGGGCCCTCATACCACCCCATATGCAAAAAAATAAAAAAGTTAAAGGGGTCAGAAGATGAGAATTTTTTACGTATAAATTTTCCAGAAGTATGACAAAAACAAACCTATATGAGTAGGGTATCATTTTGACCATATGGACCTACAGAATAAAGATAAGGTGTCATTTTTACCGAAAAATGCTCTGCGTAGAAACGGAAGCCCCCAAAATGACATTTTTTTCTTAAATTTTGTCGCACAATTCATTTTTTTTCCGTTTTGCCGTGGATTCTTTGGTAAAATGACTAACGTCACTGCAAAGAAGAATTGGTGGTGCAAAAACTAAGCCACCATATGGAATTTTATGTGCAAAATTGAAAGCGTTATGATTTTTAGAAGGTGATGAGGAAAAGTGGAAATGCAAAAACTGAAAAATGTCCTTAAAGGAGAACCAGGAAAATAAAGATATACATACCTTCCTTCGCTCCCCCGGGGCCTTCGGTAACCGGCTCCGGCCTCCGCCGTGATCCACTTCCTGGTTGCCGGTGGTCAGAGAGTCTTACTGCGCTCAGCCAATCACCGTCCGCAGCGAAGTCCCGACTCGGCTGGCGATAGGCTGAGCGGCAGTGTGACGTTTTCGGCCCCGGCAGCAGGTGCTGGTGTAGTGAAGGATTTTGTGTCTTGAAGCGTTTTCACACTGCCGCTCAGCCTATCGCTGGCCGAGTCTGACTTCGATGCGGCTGGTGATTGGCTGAGCGCAGTATGATTCATCCGACCACCGGCAACCAGGAAGTGGATCACGGCAGAGACCAGAGCCGGTTACCGGAGGCCCCGGGGGAGCGGAGGAAGGTATGTACATCTTTATTTTTTTACTGCCGGCAGTATGGGCGACAATTTTTATATTCCGGAGTTCTCCTTTAAGGGGTTAAGCCAGCCACAGCTTCTCCTAAATTTGCCCTAAATATATTCTAATAATTAAAAAATAATGTACTTGAGGTTGTCTTTATTGCTTGGCAAAAAGAAAACATACAGCAATTCATTATCAGTATCCACTATAAAGATAATTACTAGTTATGTCTAATTTTATATATTTGGAAATGATAATATAATAGCTTGTTAAATTCTTTTTTCAGAACTAATGTAGATGAACTAGAGATCAAGTAGTTATGGAATGTTCTCATCATTTTTCTTATCATTGTAAATATTTTAATTTTGGGTGTAACTACAAATGATACTTCCCGTGGAACTATTCTGCTATGTTGAAAGTATTTTTTTTTTTAAACTTCTCTAAGGGGGGTTCAAACAGGGTCTAAAAACAACTGGGGGACATTTGTCATTGTTGTCTTTGGAAAGTAAGTTTTGAAGTAATTTTTTTATTTTTATTTTTTTGCTTTGGTTTTGCTTATGTGCGACACATTTATCATACTATCAAGGTGGGTTGATACATTTGGCGCATATAAGCAAAAAACTATAAATCACTTCAGAACACCATTTTGTATGGATTCTGCTCTCTGCAATTTTTTTAAAAGTGCTTTCTAAGGGGTGGTTCACACGTGCGTATTCTCTGCTGCAGATTTGCTTCAGTAGATTTTGCTGCCCATTGAAGTCAATGGGCAGCAAATCTGCAGCAGATCTGCAGCATAGAATGCGCACGTGTGAATGCACCCTATGCCTATGTGTGACATTTGCGCTTCATAAATTTGTGACCACTGCAAAGTAAAAACTGAAAGTTGCTTGGGTAAGGCTTTTTTCACACTATCGTCATGTTCCTGCATTTTGATAGCCGTTTTTCTGCTAAAAGAGGTCATGAAAAACTAAACAAATTAACTGAACATAACGGTTGCTTACAGATGACCAATGTCCGTTATTTTAACCCCTTCCCGACCTATGACATACCTGTACATCATGGGTGGCAAGGTGTTCCCGACCCATGACATACAGGTAGGTCATGAACATTTTTGCCGCTACTCGCGGCATCCCGCAGCGCCCGGTAAGATGGGGGCTATCACTGATAGCCAGCCATCTTACCGTGCGACCACGGGGGGTTTCATCCCCCACCCCCCCCAGCGATCGCTGCTATCAGCTGGTCAAATCTGACTAGCTGATAGCAGCGTTTCGCTATCAGGATACTTAGCAGCGCGGTGTGTGAGTTCCGATCACGGGGATCGGGACACACACCGCTCTGCTAAGTGTCCCTGACCCGTCCCCGGCGTCACTTACCCGTCCGAGCGGTGTCCCGAGCGGTCCCGGCGTCCTCCATGCGGTCCTGGCTGCGCTGCGTCCCGGAGGTGAGTTTCCAGCAGCAGTGGGGCATCTTCATTGGCAGCAGTGAGATCGCCGTAAAGCGATCTCACTGCTGCCTCTGGGAGTTTCAAAACTGCAACTCCCTGCATGCCCAGACAGCCTTTGGCTTTCTGGGCATGCTGGGAGTTGTAGTTTTGCAACATCTGGAGGTCCACAGTTTGGAGACCACTGTATAATGGTCTCCAATCTGTGCTCTTCCAGATGTTGCAAAACTACAAATCTCAGCATGCTCAGTCTGTCCAGGCATGCTGGGAGTTGTAGTTCTCTAACATCTGAAAGAGCACAGATTGGAGACCATTATACAGTGGTCTCCAAACTGTGGACCTCCAGATGTTGCAAAACTACAACTCCCAGCATACCCAGACTGCCCAAGCATGCTGGAAGTTGTAGTTCGGCAACATCTGATCCTTCAGATATTGCCGAACTACAACTTCCAGCATGCCTGGGCAGTCTGGGCATGCTGGGAGTTGTAGTTTTGCAACAACTGGAGGCACACTAGTTGGGAAACATTGTCCGTTTCCTACCTCAGTGCCTCCAGCTGTTGCAATTGTTGCAAAACTATAACTCCCAGCATGCACTGGCAGACCATGCATGCTGGGAGTTGTAGTTTTGCAACAGCTGGAGGCACACTGGTTTGGAAACACTAAGTTTGGTTGCAAAACACTTGAAAGTTTATTACTTAACTTAGTGTTTCCAAACCAGCGTTCCTCCAGCTGTTGCAAAACTACAACTCCCAGCATGCACGGACAAGCCAAAGGGCATGCTCGGAGTTTGCAACAGCTGGATGTTTGCCCCCCCCCCCCCCCACCAATGTGAATGTACAGGGTACACTCACATGGGCGGAGGTTTACAGTGAGTGCTGCAAGTTTGAGATGGCGCAAATTTTGCGCTGCAGCTCAAACTTCCAGCGGCAAACTTGCTGTGAACCTCTGCCCATGTGACTGTACCCTAAAAACACTACACTAGACTAACACTAACCTAAAATAAAAAGTAAAAAACACTACATATACACATACCCCTACACAGCCCCCCTCCCCCCAAAAAATGAAAAACGTCTGGTACGCTACTGTTTCCAAAATGGAGCCTCCAGCTGTTGCAAAATAATAACTCCCAGTATTGCCGGACAGCCATTGACTGTCCAGGCATGCTGGGAGTTTTGCAACAGCTGGAGGCACCCTGTTTGGGAATCATTGGCATAGAATACCCCTATGCAAATCCCTAATTCAGGCCTCAAATGCGCATGGCGCTCTCTCACTTTGGAGCACTGTCGTATTTCAGGGCAACAGTTTTGGGACACATATGGGGTATCGTCGTACTCGGGAGAAATTGCCTTACAAATTTTGGGGGGCTTTTTCTTCTTTAACCCCTTATGAAAAGGTGAAGTTGGGGTACACCAGCATGTTAGTGTAAAAAAATAAATTTTTTACACTGACATGCTGGTGTTGCCCTATACTTTTCATTTTCACAAGAGGTAAAAGGGAAAAAAGACCCCCAAAATTTGTAACGCAATTTCTCCCGACTACGGAGATACCCCATATGTGGGCGCAAAGTGCTCTGGGGGTGCACAACAAGGCCCAGAAGGGAGAGTGCGCCATGTACATTTGAGGCGATTTGCACAGGGGTGGCTGATTGTTACAGCAGTTCTGACAAACGCAAAACAATAAATATCCATATGTGACCCCATTTTGGAAACTACACCCCTCACGGAATTTAATAAGGGGTGCAGTGAGCATTTACACCCCACTGGTGTATGACAGATTTTTGGAACAGTGGTCTGTGAAAATGAAAAATAACATTTTTGATTTGCACAGTCCACTGTTTCAAATATCTGTCAAACGGCAGTGGGGTGTAAATGCTCACTGCACCCCTTATTAAATTCCATGAGGGGTATAGTTTCCAAAATGGGGTCACATGTGGGGGGGTACACTGTTCTGGCACCATAGGGGCTTCCTAAATGGGACATGCCCCCCAAAAACCCTTTCAGAAAAACTCACTTTCCAAAATCCCATTGTCGCTCCTTCCCTTCTGAGCCCTCTACTGCGCCCGCCGAACACTTTCCATATGCATATGAGGTATTTCCTTACTCGAGAGAAATTGGGTTACAAATTTTAGGGTGATTTCTCTCCTTTTACCCCTTGTAAAAATGCAAAAATTGGGTCTACAAGAAAATGCGAGTGTAAAAAATGAAGATTTAGAATTTTCTCCTTCACTTTGCTGCTATTCCTGTGAAACACCTAAAGGGTTAAAACACTTACTGAATGTCATTTTGAATACTTTGGGGGGTGCAGTTTTTATAATGGGGTCATTTATGGGGTATTTCTAATATGAAGACCCTTAAAATCCACTTCCAACCTGAACTGGGCCCTGAAAAATTACGATTTTGAAAATCTTGAGAAAAATTGGAAAATTGCTGCGGAACTTTGAAGCCCTCTGGTGTCTTCCAAAAGTAAAAACTTGTCAATTTTTTTTATGCAAACACAAAGTAGACATATTGTATATGTGAATCAATATGTAATTTATTTGGAATATCCATTTTCCTTTCAAGCAGAGACTTTCAAAGTTAGAAAAATGCAAAATTTTCAAAATTTTCATGAAATTTTTAGATTTTTTACCAAGAAAGGATACAAATATCAGTGAAATTTTACCAATAACATAAAGTAGAATATGTCACGAAAAAACAATCTCGGAATCAGAATGATAAGTAAAAGCATTCCAGAGTTATTAATGTTTAAAGTGACAGTGGTCAGATTTTCAAAAAATGCCCAGGTCATGAAGGTGAAAATGGGCTGGGTCATGAAGGGGTTAACGGGCATGCTGTCAAAATAAAGGACATGTTACATCCGTTACAGATGTTATTTCATCCGTCATGCACCATCATAGTCTGTTATTTTATGTCTGTTTTAACCCCTTCTGGTTGTGATGCTGTACTGAGCATGCTCAGTAGCAATAAATGATCATAACGGAAGGTGAAAATAACGGGCGCTAACAGATTTTCTTTGTGAACATCCATCAGCCATAGACTTCCATGTTAAAATTTTAACGTCCGTTATTCCACCGTTATTTTTGACGTGAAAAAAATTAGTGCATGCACCGTTATTTGCACCGTCAAAAAATTATGGACGTTAGAAATAACGGGACATAACTAATGCTAAAGGATGGTCAAAAAATCCCCTTGACATGAATGGGATCTTTTGATGACCGTTTTATGGACTTTATGGACGGAAATTTATGATGAGAGTTTTTACAGGAGCCTAACGGCAGTGTGAAAGGTGCCTTAGGCTGTTTGGTACTTTCTGCTTACCCACAAAAGTCGCCAAAAAAGTGCACATATGGAAAAAAAACTCTAAATGCAATGATAAATCTCCCCCTGGTGTTTCCTGAAGTTGCAAATATTTTTTTTTTACAATTTTACAGCTTTTTAATTATATATTTTTTGTTTAGGTGTTTTCATACAGTTTTTTACAGCAGAGTTTGAAAAAAAAACTTCACTAAATCAACCTTAAAAAATGCACCAAAATCCTAAATAAATTGTTTTACTTTTTGCTTCCATTGTTTTGTCAGGGAATTCACCCTTGACATGTCAATGAATAAAATCCACAATCTATAGCAATTTTGCAACAGTAAGGCAAGGCTCATGCTGTTTATATGGTGTCTCCATAGACAGAAATGTATTCCACTTGGATTCTGCTAAAAGAATTGACAGCAATGGGATTCTGCTGCACCAGAATGCAAGCGTGCTTCGAGGTATTCCTATGTTCCTTTAGATTAATTGTGCACATCTGCTCTCAGTAATTTTGACCTATAAATTCCCCTAAGGCCCTTGTCATACATGCAGTATTTATGCAGTTTTACAAAGGGGGGCTTCACACACATAGCTTTGTGGCAGTTTTTCATTAAAGGGTACCTGACAGATCCCGCCCACAAAAACTAACTGTTATATGTTGCTCAGTACCTTATCCTGATCATGCACATCTACTTTTTATATGTAATGACCTATATTTCTCTCAGAATTACCTTTATTTACTTGCCATCATTGCTCAGTGAGGTTTCTGTCCATGCAGAGGCATGGGGCGTGTCCCTCTCTTCTCCTCACTGTGATGACTCCTCCCCCTTTCTCACTCTACTCTGACACACAGAGGGCCAGGAGCAAGCACAGCAGCTCTGGACCTGCCTGCAGCTCTGTCAATTACTTATGATGTCCATGACATGTCGATGACCACTGTACACTGCAGGACTGGTATGTGTTCCAGGAGGCAGGGTGACCCCTAGTGGCCAGTTGTTTGACCGGCTTTTTCAGTATGAAATACTGAAAATTTTCTGATGAAAGCAATTGCAAAAAATATTGTGGGAGATTTATCAAAGCCTGTCCAGAGGAAAAGTTGCTGAGTTGCTCATAGCAACCAATCAGATTGCTTCTTTTATATTTGGCAAGTCCTCTGTAAAATTAAAGAAGGAATATGATCGGTGGCTAATTGGATGCTTTATAACACATCAAAAGTTATTGTATCTGACAGTGCCCATTTAAGTTTTTTTAAGCCAGAAGTGAATACAAAAGGAATCTATGTATTATAAACTCAGCTTTCTGTATACATACAAAGATCTTTGTAAAGTCCATTTACTTTTATAAGTTCTGCAGACCAAGATGAAGCTATTCTATATCAGGTACATAGTGGTATCTCCACCAAAAGGGATAGAGGATTTTGCGACACCGACAAGCTAAGTTTGGAGTATCCTGCAATTAGTGTCTCCAAACTTGTAATCAGTCTTCTGTCTATTTATAGGGGGGAAAGTAGTCAGTGTGATGTTTATGAGGTATTGGGTGTGAGATGCAGGGCAGATTGAATTACCCTAAAGGCAAATTACATTAACCCCTTCCATTCGTTATGCTAGGGTGTGGTTTTACCCTCAATACCACCTGAAGGTATACCGCTGGATCCAGGGCTAGACACGGGGGGCAATAATGACTCCCGAAGCCAAGTTACAGACAACGGTAGCTTTACTGAGTGACAGATAGTATAGTCTATATAGTGTAGCCAGGCCCACGGAGGTGACCAGTGACTTCCAAAACCGCAGGCCACGTGTACTTGAAAATAGATGACAATGACTGACTTGACTTTACTGGAGACAGACTAAGCTGTGACTTTAGCTTACTTGCATTGGTTGATTCTATTCCGGTGAATGACTTGTGGCTCATACCCAGATTTTTGCACTTCGTAGACATCAGACTCAGGATAGGGTATGGCTGTCACTGTGTACGGTTCTGTCTACCAGATAGAATCTAGCTTGTTGGTCTTTCTGTAGCCAGACTTTATTGCCCAATTGAAGTGGTTTGGCAGAGGCATGACAGTTATAGTCCTCTTGTTGTCTCTGTTGAGCCTCGCCCATCTTTTTGCTGACAATTTCTTTGGCTTCTTGGATCCTTCTCTGGTGGTCAGAGACCCAATCTAGGGAGGCTTGCAGAAAGTTGTTGAACAATGCCTGGAGCCCAAATGTCGGGACTTTAGGCAGCTGCCCATGTCGCTCCATCATCAAGTAGAAAGGGGTGTACCCAGTAGAACAATCTAATGTGTTGTTATATATCTCCAGTAATTCGGGCAGCAGTCGGGGCTATTCTTCATGTCTAGATACAGAGGCTGCTCGCAACATGTGGATAAAGACTTGATTGATCACAGAGCCCTTTCCCCTGGGGGTGATAAGCAGTAGTCCGGAGTTTCTTACAGGCATGGAATTGACATAACTCTTTGAAGAGTTGGACCTCGAAGGCCGTTCCTCAGTCCTTGTTACGCCGAGCGCTCCGGGTCCCCGCTCCTCCCCGGAGCGCTCGCTACACTCTCGCTACTGCAGCGCCCCGGTCAGATCCACTGACCGGGTGCGCTGCGATACCGCCTCCAGCCGGGATGCGATTCGCAATGCGGGTGGCGCCTGCTCGCGATGCGCACCCCGGCTCCCGTACCTAACTCGCTCTCCGTCGGTCCTGTCCCGGCGCGCGCGGCCCCGCTCCCTAGGGCGCGCGCGCCGGGTCTCTGCGATTTAAAGGGCCACTGCGCCGCAGTGGTTCTAATTAGTGTGTTCACCTGTGCACTCCCTATGTATACCTCACTTCCCCTGCACTCCCTCGCCGGATCTTGTTGCCATCGTGCCAGTGAAAGCGTTTCCTTGTGTGTTTCTAGCCTGTGTTCCAGACCTCCTGCCGTTGCCCCTGACTACGATCCTTGCTGCCTGCCCCGACCTTCTGCTACGTCCGACCTTGCTTTTGTCTACTCCCTTGTACCGCGCCTATCTTCAGCAATCAGAGAGGTTGAGCCGTTGCTAGTGGATACGACCTGGTTACTACCGCCGCAGCAAGACCATCCCGCTTTGCGGCGGGCTCTGGTGAACACCAGTAGTGACTTAGAACCGGTCCACTAGCACGGTCCACGCCAATCCCTCTCTGGCACAGAGGATCCACCTCCTGCCAGCCGGCATCGTGACAGTAGATCCGGCCATGGATCCCGCTCAAGTTCCTCTGCCAGTTGTCGCCGACCTCACCACGGTGGTCGCCCAGCAGTCACAACAGATAGCGCAACAAGGCCACCAGCTGTCTCAACTGACCGTGATGCTACAGCAGCTACTACCACAGCTTCAGCAATCATCTCCTCCGCCAGCTCCTGCACCTCCTCCGCAGCGAGTGGCCGCTTCAGGCCTACGACTATCCTTGCCGGATAAATTTGATGGGGACTCTAAGTTTTGCCGTGGCTTTCTTTCACAATGTTCCCTGCACTTGGAGATGATGTCGGACCAGTTTCCTACTGAAAGGTCTAAGGTGGCTTTCGTAGTCAGCCTTCTGTCTGGAAAAGCTCTGTCATGGGCCACACCGCTCTGGGACCGCAATGACCCCGTCACTGCCTCTGTACACTCCTTCTTCTCGGAAATTCGAAGTGTCTTTGAGGAACCTGCCCGAGCCTCTTCTGCTGAGACTGCCCTGCTGAACCTGGTCCAGGGTAATTCTTCCGTTGGCGAGTACGCCGTACAATTCCGTACTCTTGCTTCAGAACTATCCTGGAATAATGAGGCCCTCTGCGCGACCTTTAAAAAAGGCCTATCCAGCAACATTAAAGATGTTCTGGCCGCACGAGAAATCCCTGCTAACCTACATGAACTCATCCATCTAGCCACTCGCATTGACATGCGTTTTTCCGAAAGGCGTCAAGAGCTCCGCCAGGATATGGACTTTGTTCGCACGAGGCGTTTTTTCTCCCCGGCTCCTCTCTCCTCTGGTCCTCTGCAATCCGTTCCTGTGCCTCCCGCCGTGGAGGCTATGCAAGTTGACCGGTCTCGCCTGACACCTCAAGAGAGGACACGACGCCGCATGGAGAATCTCTGCCTGTACTGTGCCGGTACCGAACACTTCCTGAAGGATTGTCCTATCCGCCCTCCCCGCCTGGAAAGACGTACGCTGACTCCGCACAAAGGTGAGACAGTCCTTGATGTCAACTCTGCTTCTCCACGTCTTACTGTGCCTGTGCGGATATCTGCCTCTACCTTCTCCTTCTCTACTATGGCCTTCTTGGATTCCGGATCTGCAGGAAATTTTATTTTGGCCTCTCTCATCAACAGGTTCAACATCCCGGTGACCAGTCTCACCAGACCCCTCTACATCAATTGTGTTAACAATGAAAGATTGTACCATACGTTACCGCACGGAGCCCCTCCTAATGTGCATCGGACCTCATCACGAAAAAATTGAGTTTTTGGTCCTCCCCAATTGCACTTCCGAAATTCTCCTTGGACTACCATGGCTTCAACACCATTCCCCAACCCTGGATTGGTCCACAGGGGAGATCAAGAGCTGGGGTACCTCTTGTTTCAAGGACTGCCTTAAACCGGTTCCCAGTACTCCTTGCCGTGACCCTGTGGTTCCCCCTGTAACCGGTCTCCCTAAGGCCTATATGGACTTTGCTGACGTATTTTGCAAAAAACAAGCTGAGACTCTACCTCCTCACAGGCCTTATGACTGTCCTATTGACCTCCTCCCGGGCACTACTCCACCCCGGGGCAGAATTTATCCTCTGTCCGCCCCAGAGACTCTTGCTATGTCTGAGTACATCCAGGAAAATTTAAAAAAGGGCTTTATCCGCAAATCCTCCTCTCCTGCCGGAGCTGGATTTTTCTTTGTGTCCAAAAAAGATGGCTCCCTACGTCCTTGCATTGACTACCGCGGTCTTAATAAAATCACGGTAAAGAACCGCTACCCCCTACCTCTTATCTCTGAACTCTTTGATCGCCTCCAAGGTGCCCACATCTTTACCAAACTGGACTTAAGAGGTGCTTATAATCTCATCCGCATCAGGGAGGGGGATGAATGGAAAACGGCATTTAATACTAGAGATGGACACTTTGAGTATCTGGTCATGCCCTTTGGCCTGTGCAACGCCCCTGCCGTCTTCCAAGACTTTGTTAATGAAATTTTTCGTGATCTCTTATATTCCTGTGTTGTTGTGTATCTGGACGATATTCTGATTTTTTCTGCCAACCTAGAAGAACACCGCCAGCATGTCCGCATGGTTCTTCAGAGACTTCGTGACAATCAACTTTATGCCAAAATGGAGAAATGTCTGTTTGAATGTCAATCTCTTCCTTTCCTAGGATACTTGGTCTCTGGCCAGGGACTACAAATGGATCCAGACAAACTCTCTGCCGTCTTAGATTGGCCACGCCCCTCCGGACTCCGTGCTATCCAACGTTTTTTGGGGTTCGCCAATTATTACAGACAATTTATTCCACATTTTTCCACCATTGTGGCTCCTATCGTGGCTTTAACCAAAAAGAATGCCAATCCTAAGTCATGGCCTCCTCAAGCGGAAGACGCCTTTAAACGGCTCAAGTCTGCCTTTTCTTCTGCTCCCGTGCTCTCCAGACCTGACCCATCTAAACCCTTCCTATTGGAGGTTGATGCCTCCTCAGTAGGAGCTGGAGCGGTTCTTCTACAAAAAAATTCTTCCGGGCATGCTGTTACTTGTGGGTTTTTTTCTAGGACCTTCTCTCCGCAACACATCATTCCTCCTGACTGCCTGATCTCCACTTCTCCAGCCTCCATCAGGCAAACTCCTCCAGGGAAGACCTTCGTCTCTCCACGCCAACGCCTCGGAATCCTCAAATGGGGTCACTCCTCCCATCTCGCAGGCCATGCGGGCATCAAGAAATCCGTGCAACTCATCTCTCGTTTCTATTGGTGGCCGACTCTGGAGACGGATGTTGTTGATTTTGTGCGGGCCTGCACTGTCTGTGCCCGGGATAAGACTCCTCGCCAGAAGCCCGCTGGTCTTCTTCATCCTCTGCCTGTCCCCGAACAGTCTTGGTCTCTGATTGGTATGGACTTTATTACAGACTTACCCCCATCCCGTGGCAACACTGTTGTTTGGGTGGTCGTTGATCGATTTTCCAAGATGGCACATTTTATTCCTCTTCCTGGTCTTCCTTCAGCGCCTCAGTTGGCAAAACAATTTTTTGTACACATTTTTCGTCTTCACGGGTTGCCCACGCAGATCGTCTCGGATAGAGGCGTCCAATTCGTGTCAAAATTCTGGAGGGCTCTCTGTAAACAACTCAAGATCAAATTAAACTTTTCTTCTGCTTATCATCCTCAATCCAATGGGCAAGTAGAAAGAATTAACCAGGTCCTGGGTGATTATTTACGGCATTTTGTTTCCTCCCGCCAGGATGACTGGGCAGATCTTCTACCATGGGCCGAATTCTCGTACAACTTCAGAGTCTCTGAATCTTCTTCCAAATCCCCATTTTTCGTGGTGTACGGCCGTCACCCTCTTCCCCCCCTCCCTACTCCCTTGCCCTCTGGTTTGCCCGCTGTGTATGAAATAACTCGTGATCTTTCCACCATATGGAAAGAGACCCAAAATTCTCTCTTACAGGCTTCATCACGCATGAAGAAGTTTGCTGATAAGAAAAGAAGAGTTCCCCCCATTTTTTCTCCCGGAAACAAGGTATGGCTCTCCGCTAAATATGTCCGCTTCCGTGTTCCCAGCTACAAATTGGGACCATGCTATCTTGGTCCTTTCAAAGTTTTGTGCCAGATTAATCCTGTCTCTTACAAACTTCTTCTTCTTCCTTCTCTTCGTATTCCTAATGCCTTTCACGTTTCTCTTCTTAAACCACTCATCATCAACCGTTTCTCTCCCAAACTTGTTTCTCCCACTCCTGTTTCCGGCTCTTCGGACATCTTCTCCGTAAAGGAGATACTGGCCTCCAAGAAGGTCAGAGGGAAAACCTTTTTTTTGGTCGATTGGGAGGGCTGTGGTCCTGAAGAGAGATCCTGGGAACCTGAGGACAATATCCTAGACAAAAGTCTGGTCCTCAGGTTCTCAGGCTCCAAGAAGAGGTGGAGACCCAAGGGGGGGGGTACTGTTACGCCGAGCGCTCCGGGTCCCCGCTCCTCCCCGGAGCGCTCGCTACACTCTCGCTACTGCAGCGCCCCGGTCAGATCCACTGACCGGGTGCGCTGCGATACCGCCTCCAGCCGGGATGCGATTCGCGATGCGGGTGGCGCCCGCTCGCGATGCGCACCCCGGCTCCCGTACCTGACTCGCTCTCCGTCGGTCCTGTCCCGGCGCGCGCGGCCCCGCTCCCTAGGGCGCGCGCGCGCCGGGTCTCTGCGATTTAAAGGGCCACTGCGCCGCTGATTGGCGCAGTGGTTCTAATTAGTGTGTTCACCTGTGCACTCCCTATGTATACCTCACTTCCCCTGCACTCCCTCGCCGGATCTTGTTGCCATCGTGCCAGTGAAAGCGTTTCCTTGTGTGTTCCTAGCCTGTGTTCCAGACCTCCTGCCGTTGCCCCTGACTACGATCCTTGCTGCCTGCCCCGACCTTCTGCTACGTCCGACCTTGCTTTTGTCTACTCCCTTGTACCGCGCCTATCTTCAGCAGTCAGAGAGGTTGAGCCGTTGCTAGTGGATACGACCTGGTTACTACCGCCGCAGCAAGACCATCCCGCTTTGCGGCGGGCTCTGGTGAACACCAGTAGTGACTTAGAACCGATCCACTAGCACGGTCCACGCCAATCCCTCTCTAGCACAGAGGATCCACCTCTTGCCAGCCGGCATCGTGACAGTCCTTTAGGACAGACTCCGGACACCCAAGGGTTTGCACCCAATTGGAGTAGAACATCTTGGCCTCTGTCTTGACTGTGAGATCTTTGACAGGAATAATGACAACCCATTTAGAGTAATGATCCACCATGGTGAGAGCATAAGTGTATTGGACCGGGTAGGAGACAATTTGACATGGTCTAGTGCAACCAACTGGTTGGGCCTTTCACTCTGGATGGAATGGATGGGTGCTCTTGCATCCTTGCACACATTCTTGGTGATGTTACAGACTGCACATTCACTGCACCATTTCTCAATGTCACTCCGCATTCCGATCCAATAGAATCTTCGCCTGACAGTAGCTTTAGTCTTATGGACTCCAAAGTGTCCCGACTGGTCAATGCTATGCATTGAGGACCATCGCCACGTCTCTTCGGGGAACCAGAATCTGATGAAGTCGATCACCAGAGACCGGATCCAAAACATTTCGGTACAACAGTCCTTTCTTCACCTCCCCCTCTATTTCACAAGCGCCTCGGGTAAAACACTTTCCACTGACAGAGTCCCGTACACTTTCTGTCACAAATTTTATTTCCATCGGCATGCGATTTTCTGACAATTCAGACTGGGGGAGGACTTGTCGCATAAGGTGCACACCCGTATCCTGTTTGTAGGACGCCAAAAGTTGTGGGTGTGAGATGAAAGGCAGATGGAATTACCCTAGGGGCAGATAGCATTAACCCCTTGTATTCTTGACTCTAACGGCAAGTTACGGACAATGGTAGCTACAGTCTATACAGTGTAGCCAGGCCCACAGAGGTGACCAGTGACTTTAGAGACCTTAAGGGCTTGCTGGGACTTGCAGTGGTTTTGGAAAATTTTGTGCAGGCCACCTTGACTTGACAATAGATGACAGTGACTGACGTGACTTAACTGGAGACCGACTAAGCTGTGACTGTAGCTTACTTGTAGACTTGTAGCTTGTGGCTGCAAACATGACACGAGGCCTCTTATGACTCCAGACACACTCTTAGGCTTGATGGCACCTCAGAAAAGACTCAGGAACTAAGAGAGAGAAGAGACTCCTCCCGGGGCTTTCATGGGGGAGACTCTGGTGGGGTCCCATTGGTCACCCTTAAGTCACCTGGTCACTGAAAGATGCCACCTGGGTAACAATCACATAACAACTCACATGACAACTTGTGATCACATGTTAACCTTTTTTTAAAATACAATTACAGTAGAACAGATGCAGGGGGGGTGGGGGGGGCAGGGGACTTTGCAGGGAGGCTGCCTGACAGGGCAGCAAGGCTATGGAGTAATAATTCCCATACTGGGCCCCCACATTTAGTATGATATCTACCACATTATTTTAGGAAGTATTGTGGGGTTTTCTTTCTTAAATGGATGGGTACCAACAATTTTCTCCACATCTGTGGCAGAGTTAAATGGGTTATCCGGCCAAAGACATCTTATGCCCCCGCGATCTCCAGGCAGAACCCGCATTCTATGTGGGGCTGCGTCTCCAGTCTTGGAAAGCTCTTTCTTTCCGAGACTGGAGATGCAACGTAATGCCATTCCCCCTCGTGACATCACACCACTCCCTCCATTCAAGAAATCATGAGGGGACGTGGCGTTACGTCTCCAGTCCCAGAAAGAGAGATTGCTCGAGCTGCAGAGGAAAGGTCTACATTTATTTTTTATATTTATGTTTGATGTACATACTCATTTTTAGAAGATATTATATGTAATAAAATGTAATAACTAAATATATAATGGTGATTGAGTTGATCAATTTCTAAGGCCCCTTTCACACTGCTGTTGTGACAGGCAGCGGATGTCAGAAAAGGAAAGGAAAATAGCAGGAGAAAAATTTGCGCTTGTAACGTCTTTTTCTTCCTATACTTCCACTACAAAAACAACGGAGACCGATGGACCCCGTAATCAATGGGATCCATCGGGACCCATTGTTGTCTGTTGTGCACCGTCGCGATAATGGACATTAAAGGCACAAAAAAAGAGAAAGTGTGAAAGTAGCCTTACATTGATCACATTCTGACAATGTAAAGTCTATGGGGGAGAGTTATCAAAACCTGTGCAGAGGAAAACTTGCCCAGTTGTTGATAGCAACCAATCAGATCGCTTCTTTCATTTTTTTACAGGCCTTCTTAAAAATGAAAGAAGTGAGCTGGGCAAGTTTTCCTCTGAACAGGTTTTGATAAATCTCCCCTAATATTTTTAATCTAAAATGATTCTTGTTTACTCATTACCAAATCTGCCAACACAAATTTTTAAACTGTAATATTCTTTTCAAGACTGAAAGCAGTAAATAATAATTAAAAAAAATATTATCATTTTAACTAATCTACATGTAGCCATGTTGTTACTCAATGTGGTTGGATGTGTAGCCAGATTGTACTTTTACTCAATATGCATGCCTTCATATTGTTTTTATTTCTTATATCCTCTGTGTATAGTTGCACAATAGAATATAAAATACAAGGACATTTATTATGACATAAGGCTTACAAACATTGTTAATATGGCAATCCCTGCAGAAGAGGAAGGGCTGTGGCAATCGTACAGAAAATTCCCGTACTATCATTCTTTATTGGGAAATTAAAAATGAATCAGATTTTTGGGCACATTTGAACAAAGCAGGGTGAAGTCAGTCTTTCTGCTGCCCAAGGGGAAATTAAAGGGGTACTCATGTGGAATTTTTTTTTTTTTTTTAAATCAACTGGTGCCAGAAAGTTCAACAGATTTGTAAATGACTTCTATCAAAAAATCTTTACCCTTCCAGTACTTTTTAGCAGCTGTATGCTACAGAGGAAATTATTTTCTTTTTTAATTTCTTTTTTGTCTTGTTCACTGTTCTCTCTGCTGACACCTCTGTCTGTGTCAGGAACTGTCCAGAGCAGCATAGGTTTGCAAAGGGGATTTTCTCCTGCTCTAGACAGTTCCTGATACGGGCATCAGGTGTCAGCAGAAAGCACTGTGGACAAGACAAAAAAGAAATTCAAAAAGAAAAGAATTTCCTCTGTATTATACAGCTGCTTAAAAGTACTGGAAGGGCAAAGATTTTTTAATAGAAGTAATTTACAAATCTGTTTAACTTTCTGGCACCAGTTGATTTAAAAAAAATATATATTTTCCACCGGAGTACCCCTTTTAGGAAGCCTCCCCCTTTAGATAGATACAGAAAGCAGTAGGAAAAGCAGCACTCAAGTATCAAAAGTAAGGTGGTACACGCATGAGATGTAGTTTTACTGATAGCAGTTTTTTGATCACCGTATTAATTTTTTCTGGGATGTGATGTGATCAAATACGGTGTCTGTGCATGAGGCAAATATATCAATCATAAGGATCCATTCACACTACTGAATTTTCGTGCAGGATTTTCATGGATTTGAATCTCAGTGGGATTTTGCTGCCCAGTTTACACCACAGAAGTTCTGTAGGGGAAGTTCCATAGTGGAATGTGCATGAGGCCGATTTTCTTTCAGACGCAAAGCAACCAATCACAGCTCAGATTTTGCTGCTCCAAATAAGTAGTGATTGAATGCCAATTTGCTATGTGTTTAAGACAAAAATATTATTGTGTGTCATGTCTGATCTTGTGTATATATATATATATATATATATATATATATAAAACCTATCCAGAGAAAAAGTTGCTGAGTTGCCCATAGCAACCAATCAGATCGCTTCTTTCAAGCCTCTTTAAAAAATGAAAGAAGCAATCTGATTGGTTTCTATGGGCAACTGCACCACTCTTCTTCTGCACAGGTTTTGATAAATCTAAGTTATTTACCCCATCAAAATCAGAGAATAAACAACAACATTCTGTCGCTCACAGGTGACATCTTTTACACACTGCACAATTGTTCACTTTTTCTACTTCTTATGAGCTGTGATACATCTCTGGAGTGTTTGCACCACCTAGAGGGCTATATTTGTCAGAAGGCATTGGGGCGTCTAGGGAAGCACAAGGCTACCAGCAAACAGAAAAGAAAAACTGTTTTTTTTTTTTTTTAAATCCCCTTCTACTGACTTCTGCTAGAGTGTAGAATAGGGTATACAGCAGTTTCTAGGTAACAGTGAGTATACAGTGACAGGAGTGTCTAAGCACAGTCAACAGGGTCTGCTCTGCCATTCGTAGAGCTGCACCCCTGAGTTCACTGGCAGCACCCCTGAGGAAGTACTTCTGCTTCTAGTTACACACACCACCCTCCTCTCAGAAAAAGCTGATACTGATGCTGTGCAAGGCTAGGATTCCACTTGGGTTTTTTTCTGGCAGTTTTTGGAGATCTGACACTGCAGTTTTTGAGCCAAAGCCAGAAGTGTATTCAAAAGGAATAGGACATATAAAAGAAGGACTTACACTTCTCCTCCCTTATGGATCCACTTCTGACTTCGGCTCAAAAACTGCAGTGGCAGCTATCCAAAAACTGCCAGAAAAAAAACCAAGTGGAATCCTAGCCTAAGTATGGTCCACTTTCCCTGTAATTATTTACATCTGTGGGCTGGCAAATCTCCGGGATAGGATATGAAAATGCTGCAGGGCAGCAAGACACCCTCATTTGGAGGGAGGAAACTAAAAGACCTGATAGTAGAAGACATACTAAATTTGCTGACAAACCTGAGAGTAGAACCAGCCTGGTAAAAGGACAACAACAGTGCCAGTGTCTCATGACCCTTCCTTGCATCCTGGGGAGCAAATACTTTTTCATCCTAAATAGAGTTGAGCAAACTTATAGTAAATTGGCTCCTAGCAAACCTCATGGCACGGGCCGTTGATTACTTTAGTCTGTATAAATTAGCTCAGCTTTCCAAGTGCTAAGTGCCCAGTGCTAATTCATGCAGATTAAAGTAATCAATGGCCTGACCCACAAGGTTCGTTACAAATCAATTTAAAATTGCCACAATTCATTATCCCTGAGTGGACCCATCCCTCACAGAGACACTTGTGACTATTAAAGTCATTCCAAGACTTAAAGGGTTACTCCGCTCCCCTGTGTCCGGAACATTGAGTTCCGAACGCTGGGTGCAGGCTTCCATGTTCACGCCCGCCCCCTCGTTATGTCACGCCCCGTGATGTCACATCCCGCCCCCTCAATGCAAGTCTTTGGGAGGGGGCGTGACGGCCATTGCGCCCCCTTCCCATAGACTTTCATTTAGGGGGCAGGGCGCGATGTCACGGAAGTCGGCACCCAGCGTTCTGAACTCATTGTTCAAGACATTGGGGAGCGGAGTAACCCTTTCATCAGGGTTGCCAGCCATGTGTAAATATACGCATAGAATAAAGAAAACATGTAATTTTTACCGTATTTTGTACGGCGTTAAAACGAAACCTTCCAAAATTTGCTAAATTAAGTTTTTCTTTTCAATGTTGCCATACACATAGTATTTTTTTGGTTGCACCATACATTTTATGGTAAAATAAGGAAAGTCAGTACAAAGGACTATAACAAAGACAATCCTGCACTCACCGCCCAGGTACTGTGTGTTCAGCTCATCTCAGGAGGAGTACATTCGACTGACAGGTAAGCTTGGTGTGGGGCGCTCAGAGGGGACTGCCGACAATTTCGCGCACAATAGCGCTTCTTCCTGGAGGATTGAAGAAGCGCTATTGTGCGTGAAATTGCCGGCAGTCACCTCTGAGCGCCCCACGCCAAGCTTACCTGCCAGTCGGATGTTGTCCTCCTGAGATGAGCTGAACACACAGTACCTGGGTGGTGAGTGCAGGATTGTCTTTGTTATAGTATTTTGCCTTTTTCTGACATTGGTTTCAATGGTCCTAGCACAATGGTCCTAGCACAACCACATCCTTTTTTTATTTATTCAGTACTAAGGACAACTGGTCATGCAAAAGACAAGCCCTCATAATCGTCTGTAGCTGAAAATATAAAAGAGTTATGGTTTTTAGAAGGCGAAGAGGAAAAAACAAAAATGCTAAATTAAAATTGGTCTGGTCCTTAAGGCCAAAATGGTCTTGGTCCTTAAGTGGTTAAAAAAATAATAAAAATAATATATATATATATATATATATATATATATATATATGTCTATAGTCACAAGATTTTTTTTACATTAATGCTTTTCACGGCTTGACTAAGCATTAACATTGAGTTCCTTTTGTTGCTGTACACCAGCAACATATCTTGTATCCCCCCTATTAGTGTGATTCCCCCACATACACTGTGCACTGACCCAGAGTCTACCGACCTTCAAACCGCTCAATAGTCACACTTACCAGTTTAGTTTGCAACACCCTCCAGGTAAAGCAATTTGACACTAAGGGGCGTTGCTAGGTCTCCAAAAGATCGGGGGCTAGGGCCCATATGATAAGCCACACCCCTAACCACACCCTCACCAATGCCCCCAACCACATCCTCATGGCTTTTGGAATATGACTGTAAAGATTTATGGTATTATCTTAAAGTGGTCAATCTTATTGTGGTTCTGGTACAGGATGGTTTAATAAAGATAGGGGTAAGTAAGAGAATCACACTTTAATTTACAAGACTTGGTCTAGATGAATTAATTGAGGGGAGTCATTGGCTTTATCTCCCTTTCTCCTATATGGTATAAACTGAGATTGCCAGAATCTTTAAAATTGCAGGGGTTGTAGGTATGGAAGGCGCACAGTGTTAATAATTTCATCTAAATTGTTGGTAGGCAATGGACATAAAACAGTTTCAGGAGTACCAACTACCAAGTATATGCTTCTTTTTTCAATATCTCCAGATGTCCTATGTATTTGAGAAAAATTACTAATACATTTGTACAATTATGGACACCCTGGTTGGATTCTCCTGGCTGAATTGACATTAAATTTGTATATACTAGACAGTATGAATATCTGAAAATGTAAGGGTATTTAAAGGGAGAGACGTATAGTTCTAGTTGACATATATTACATGTTCAATAATGTTGAGCGCGAATATTCGAGATGCAAATTTTTACCACGAATATTGGCACCTCTCAATTTCACAAATATTTAGAACATATCGCTATATATTCTTAATAACGAATATTCGTTTTTAGTTTTTTTTTTTTTCTTCACAGTGCACAACACAACAATGATGGCCCTCATTTACTTAGAAAATCGGGTTGTAAGTCTATGTTGCTTTCTTACCCGATTGCTTTTCCCCTGGTATTTATTATTATGTCGCATCCTGTTTGTCGCACGTGCGTCTTTTTGACTTGGTTTCAACTCCTCTGAGTTGTGGGGGGAAAATCCACAACAATTGGACAAAATCGGGTTGGAAAGCTGTATAAATACATAGGAAAGCTCAGAAATGTCGGGTTACGCCCCTTTTTCAGGTTTGGGAGAATCCACATCGGGTCCGTTGGGAAAAAATTCACATCGTGTAGCAGACTGGCGCAAAAAAAAACGACAAAACAAGTCGGGTTTAGAATAGTAAATGAGGGCCGATGTGTACTGTGTAAAAAAAAAAGTGATGATTCCTCCCTGCTTCCAGCTTGTGGTCCAAAGAAGGCTCCAATTTTATTTATAGTGTGAGTCAGTCTGAAGCACGAATATTTCGTATATGCGAATATGCAAATATTTGCGAATATCGGCACTTCCAAAGGACACTGATCCCTCCCTTCTTTTAGCTTGTGGGCCAATGAGAAGGATGCAAATACAGTTGTCAGAGGTTAGCAACATCCCTAGCAACCAATAGGAAAGTTGCCCACCCCTTCACTATATAAGATTCTTCCCAGCAGCGTTTTTTTTTTTTTTGCAGTTTCATGTGGTTGTGAGAGGAGATTGAACACTGTCTGTGCTGTACTTTTTTTTAAAAGCAAATCAAATTATATACTGAATTGATAGTTTGTGTTAGATAGAGTAGGTTAGTTTAGCAGAAAGGTTTTAGTGTAGGGTATAGTGCTAGTTAGTTGAAAGATATAATCGCACATGCGCAGTATAAGAATTTAATTACGATTTTTGCATGGAAAAAAAATTGAACGGACATAGCAAAGACGCGAATTTCGCAAAGCAAACATAGGACGAATATTCATCCATATATTCGCGAAATATTACGAATTTGAATATGGCCCCTGCCGCTCATCACTAATGTTCAATATGTTTTTTTGTGATAAGCATATGTGATGTCTGTGGCCTTTGGAAGTATCTGTGGTGCAATAAGTACTGTCTGGGATAAGATGGGAGGGGGTTAGAAGGGAGTTGGATTGGGTTCTACTGTTTGTATTAATAATGTATTGATTTTCTAATGATTACATTAGAAAATGATGATTTAAAAAAGGATCTGAAACATTATTCATGGTTGTGTGACAAGCAGTGCTAAAACTGGTCCATATTTACATTTGTTACTATAAAAAACCAAAGTATTTTCTTTACATAGACCATGTAATCCCACATTTACATCAGAAACAGTCTGGCAGAGTTTTCATGTATACTCTGACAGAAAGGAGTTGTTTTTTTCAGTCCATTCACTGATCCTGAACACCTGGAGATTTTGCATCTAATTGTGACTGAGCCAGTATTGAAAATGTAAGGTTCTAAATTTAGTGACAATAAAAGGGGAGCAGTTGTCTAGAGCAGCTAGTAAAATAGGCACTGTCAGAATCAACATCTTGTACACATTGGCAAAACATTTACCTTTCTAATATACTTCTTAATTTTATTCATCTCCTTTTTATAAAAATCATGGCTCATAAAAAGACCACTAGGGGTCCCCATACCACTCAGAATATAATCATGTCAAGCTGCAGCATCATCTTTGTCCAAGCTGAAGCACATTCTGGGACAAAGTCCAGGGTGGGAGTAACACCCCTTTGTGCTCACTCCTGTCCTATCAGACTGTGGCATGAAAACGGAGAGGAGGGGGTTGAAGAGCAGCGTAAAGTGACTGGATGAAGAAACCAACCACTGCACAGCAGACTCAGGGAGGAAGTGAAGGGCAGACTCATTGCTTGTCTTTGACATGCCTCTCCCTGGGTAGAAGATGTCAGAATGAGTGAGCAGGAGAACAGAGAGGTTTATGAGACAAATACAGAAGCTAGGCACATAAAAAGATATGTAAAGAATCAGCATGACCTAGTGAATAACATTTAGAAGCATTATGTTTTTTCTATGGTATGATAGGTACTCTTTAAGACTGCTTAATGTGCACCATACCAAATGAAAGAACTGAGCTGGTTAGTTTTTGTGGAGTTTTAGCTCTTTAAGGGTCTCTGCGGTTTTTGAGCCAAAGCCAGAAGTGCATTCAAAAGGAATAGGACATATAAAGGAAGGACTTACACTTCTCCTCCCTTATGGATCCACTTCTGACTTTGGCTCAAAAACTGCAGTGGCAGCTATACAAAAACTGCCAGAAAGAAAAAAGTGGAAACTTAGCCTAAGGACATTTCGTGCATTTGACTAATCCCACGGGTGCTAGGACTGCTCGGAAATGTGCAGTCTTATAGACGGCAATGCATTTCCTTGCAGAATCTGCAGAAAGAATAGGCATGTCTATTCTTTCTGCAGATGCCGGAATCTGAATGTCCGCTGCAGAAACATCTGGTGGGAAAATTCTGCCATGGAAATATGAGCAAGCACAGAGGAGTCAGCATTGTGGGGTGCATTGTCGGCGGATGCACAGCGTAAAATACGTCCGTGTGAGCCCAAAAAGGGGATTTTCCTTATGAGACAAGGTTATGCACAATGTAATATTGTAATGAAATATAAACTAATTTAGGTGTGACTATATTTGTAACAGTGCTTTGGATATGTCAGATATCTTTTGGAAAAGACACAGGGGGAGATTTATCAAGAAATGTCTATGTTAGATCAAATTTCCACCTTTTTTGTCTATACTTTGACTAGCGTGCGCCTTATTCATCAAAGATGCGCAGCGTAATGATGAATAAGGTGCAGCTCTCCTTTAGTGTGAAAAGTTGTCTAACGTACACCTTTTCTAAAAGAGAGTCAGACCAACAACCAGAGGCCTGGGTTCTCAACCCGTGGTACACGTACACATAGGGGTACGCCACAGGTTGAGCGTTGGTATGCAAAAGCGCCAACAAATACTGGCCATGCACTGGTAGTTATGCAACAGCTGGAGGCACACTACTATAACTTTCAGCATGCCCTTTGGCTGTCCGTGCATGCTGGGGGTTGTAGTTTTGCAACAGCTGGAGGCACACTGGTTGCAAAACACAGAGTTAGTTACATAACTCAGTGTTTCACAACCCGTGTGCCTCCAGCTGTTGCAAAACTACAATTCTAAGCATGCAGTGACAGAAGGGCATGCTGGAACTCACTGCTATAGCTTTCGGCATGCCCTTTGGCTGTCCGTGCATGCTTGGGGTTGTAGTTATGCAACAGCTGGAGGCACACTGGTTGCAAAACACAGAGTTTGTTACATAACTCAGTGTTTCCCAACCCGTGTGCCTCCAGCTGTTGCAAAACTAAAACTCCCAGCATGCATGGTCTGTCAGTGCATCCTGGGAGTTATAGTTTTGCAACAGCTGGAGGCACACGGGATGGGAAACACTGAGTTAGAAAACAGATAATGTTTCCCAGACAGTGTGCCTCCAGTTGTTGGAAACTACAACTCCCAGCATGCCCACTTCTGGCTCCTGCGCTACTTCTGGCTCCTGCGACGTCCTGCGCAGCGCAGTGACGAGTGACGTCCTCAGGATGCCGCCGGAGCCAGAAGTAGCGCGGACCCGGACCCGGACCCGGTGCCCCGGGAACAGGTAATTATAAAACCGGGGATGGGGGAGGCAATGGGGCAGCAGCGGCGGTGGTGGTTGGACTAGGCAGGACCCCAGGACAGGCCGGGGTGGAGAAGCGGGTGGCGGCGATCTCTGGCCCCACTAAAGCCCCTGCAGTTCATTGATTTAAAGCGCCCACTTTAAGTAATTGATCTGCAGCGGCTTCGGAGGGGGGAGGGGGGAGAAATAGCCGATAACTCATACCGGAATATCGGTATAAGTTGTCGGCTATCATGCTGGTAACAGCGGGACTTCTGCCAGTTAACCCGTGCGATGCCGCGCATCGCCGGGTTAACTGAATTTCGTCTATAGACTGCGGAATGCCCAAAGGACCTGCGCAATTCGCCGTCCATAGACGGAATTCTGTGGGAAGGGGTTAAAGGTTGAATTGTGGAAGGTAGAAGTGATTCTCATGCCTACTGGTAGGTGGTGTAGCTTTGCGCCTAAAAATGTACCTTTGCACACAAAATAGCAACTTTTGACAAAAGTCGCAAATGATAAATACGTGACCACTGTATGGTCAGAAAGAAAAGGTTCTATGGGTAGGCAAAAAGAGTAAAACTGTCTATATCAAAAGGCGCAAAAAAGTAACTAAATATGCTGCTTGCGCCTGAATTGTGCCAAAACATAGACAAAAAAAATGCTCTAAAAGCAATGATAAATCTCCCCCACAGAGCACACTGGTATGTACAGATGTTATGCTGTAAGTAGAAGAAAACATTTAATAATAAACATTTTATACCATGGGAGGCTGATTTGTGTAGATTGCATAGAAAAAGCGGTAAAAAATATGTAATAAACACATATACATTTTTTTTTTGCTTATGTGTGCTAAAAAATGGTATGCCAAAATGATTTATTGTTTTTTGCTTATGTGAGCCAAATTTATCAACCCCCTGTGATAATATGATAAATATTTCACACATAAGCAAAACCAAAAGCAAGAAAAAAGTGCCTACAGAACTTGGTTACCAAAGCAACAATGATAAATGTCCCTCTTTGTGTGTACAGCGAGAAAATCGTGCAAAAAATGGTGGCTTCTTGAGAGCGCTACTGGATATAGTGTAGAATGAAGAAAGATCGCCAACAGTTGCACAGGACTGGTTTTTATTCAAAGGAGTCAAAATGATGCAGGACAACGTGTTTCGGTGCACACTCGTGCCTTCCTCAGGTCCACAAAAGTGTACTAAAAGACACATAAACAATTAAGTGGTTAGTGTACAAAATGGTATAAAAATACAGAAAATACTGCAAACTTAAAATATTTTAAGGTTGCAGTATTTTCTGTGTTTTTACAGAGATTGATTGATTGATGATCCACTGCTCCTATGAAATGATGGACCTCCTAATATCCAAAGTTATGTACTGACGTGAATAACACCATCGATAACCTTTTGGAACAACTGGAACATCTTAATCTCCATCCGGATTTTGCGTCAATCAACAGATTGAATCAAAAACTAAAGGCCTTTGAAAAAGACCTGATTGAAACTAAATCTCAAAAGTTGAGAGACAGAACGGATTATGCCACCAACTGTCTGCATCCGGCCGATCGGAAAATAACTACTACCAAAACTGCCAATTCCAGTGTGAAACAAGATACTGTCAAACAGAGCTCAGAAACATCCCTCAACAAGCCTATCACAAAAGTGGGCACATCTCCTCAAAAAAAACTTCACCAAAGGCAAAGGGAAGGGACCACAAACCTCAAGGACTTTCATCAATTCTAAAACATTCAACAACAATTCTACACAGCTTCTACAAAATTCCAAAGCGACTTCTGGAATACAGAAGAACTTCAATCAGAAGATTCACAATAATTCAGGAATTCCCGACAGCCATCCCATACCAACCATTCCTACACCGAGAAACCAGAAACAAGGACCAAGATCCCCGATTCCATATTCCACAGAAGACTTAGAATTGACACTACAGGATAGCTTCTGTTACTCCTTACACAGTGATTCCCCAAATGCAGGGCTGCCATCAGAAATTGTGGGGCCCCTTACACAGCTCAGGCCTGGGCCCCCTGGACACCCCTCACAGTACCGCCAATTGCACATATCACATTGCGCGTCCTACGACGTACAACATGATACCAGTATTAGCATTACAAATCAGGCTGCTACCCCCCATGCACTTTTATCCCCTCCCCCCTTGATCAACCCCATATCATTTGCCCCCCACCTCTGATCCCCCCATGCCACTTTATTCCATTTTATACCCAGTGCACTTTTCAGTAAATATGATATTATCTTTATTCTGTAGTTCCATACGATTACACCAATAACCAATTTTATAGGCTTTGTTTTATTTTACTATTTAAAAAAAAATAACCTTTTGTGCAAAAAGTAGTATACTTAAAATCATCCTCTTCTGACCCCTATAACTTTTGTATTTTTCCATATACCGGGCTGTGTGAGGCCTCACCTTTTGCGCTTTGATCTGTTGTTTTTACTGGTACCATTTTTTGTTTTTGATGGGACTATTCAATTACTTTTTATTCATTGTTTATAGTATATGAAATTACTTAAAATAAGCAATTGTGGACTGTGGTATTTTTTAACAATTACGCCATTGACCATGCGGATTATTTAACGTTATATTGTAATAGTTTGGACATTTACGCACACGGCGATACCACGTTTGGATTCTTAAATTATTTTATTTTAAAAACTAGCAAAATAGGGGGTGTGTGGTAGGTGTGTTAAATGAAGTGTGTGGGAATTTTTGAGTGCAGTGTTTTCCAAACAATGTATCTCCAGCTGTTGCAAAACTACAACTCCCAGCATGCCCAGAAAGCCATCTGCTCTCTGGGCATGCTGGGAGTTGTAGTTTTGTAACAGCTGGAGGCACTCTGGTTGAAAAACACAGATATAGTTGTGGTAAGCTTGTGGGGGTGTAGGGTATATGGGGTGTAGCTGTGCAGTGACTAAAGGGTATTTCGTTAACCCTTAACACTCGTGACGCCAGGGTGAGGGCTCCTCTGTATATGCTTGTCCTATTGCCATCCGTCCCAAGAGCGATGGGGAGGGATAATAAATGATTGTCCACAACCGGAGGTTTCAGAAAACTGTCGGAATTTTTACTGCAGGTTTTTATGCAAAATCAAACAGGAACAGTCTTTGTACAAGTAGAGTCTATTAGGATCCTGACAGTTGGTTGGGACCTTGTGAGTTTTAAGCTCAGAAGATTTAGATGCACTGTTCCGCTGGATTTAGGGGATTGAGTTTAGGTCCAGCGGTCACGCAGATTTTAGCGTGGAGTCGTATTGTAACTCACGATTTGGTAAGTTGCGGTATTATCAGGCTTCGGCCTGGTCTTGTCTTTAAAAATTGCACGGATCTCTTCTCTCTGCTAATCCGAAACCCAAGAAAGCGAAGATTGGCTGGCAGCTCCCTTATATGAGCAGGGGCTGGCTTTGATCTCATTGGACCATACCATCTGTCAGTCACTTTACACAAGGGATTATGGTCTAAACATGTGACCACACACGTGACCTAGTGTTACGCCGAGCGCTCCGGCTCCTCCTCCGGAGCGCTCGCGGCGTCTCTTGCCCTGCAGCACTCTGGTCGGCAGTGCTGACTGGAGACGCTGCTCAGTTGTGCCCGGCGGGGATGCGATCCGTCTAGCAGGACGTGCCCGCTCACGGATCGCACCCCGTCCCACTCACCTGTCCCGATCTCCTGCCGGGTCCCGGTGCATGCGGCCTCACTCTCTAGGGCGCACGCGCTCCGGGGCTCTCAGATTTAAAGGGCCAGCGCACCGCTAATTGGTGCCTGGTCCAGTCTCCCTAATTAGCTCCCACCTGCTCTATGTGAATAAAAACCCACTTCCCCACTGTCTCAGCTGTCAGTTGGGGTTGAGTCGCTATCGGGTGGAACGACCTGGGGGTTACCTGCCGCTGCAAGTCCATCCCGCTTTGCGGCGGGCTCTGGTGAAAACCAGTAACCCCTTAGACTCTGTTCCCCTGGTACGGCCCACGCCATCACCCCACTGACACAGAGGATCCACCTCCAGTGTCCTCGCTGCATACCAGTCCGGATCCTGACAGTAGATCCGGCCATGGATCCCGCTGAGGTCCCGCTGCCTAGTGTCGCTGACCTAACTACGGTGGTCGCCCAGCAATTACAACAGATCGCGCAACAAGGACAGCTGCTGACTCAACTGACCGTTATGCTGCAACAGCTTCTGCCGCAACTACAGCAATCATCTCCTCCGCCAGCTCCTGCATCTCCTCCACAGCGAGTGGCTGCTCCCAGCTTCCGCCTGTCTCTACCGGACAAGTTTGATGGGGACTCTAAACAGTGCCGTGGATTCCTGTCCCAGTGTTCCCTACACCTGGAGATGATGTCGGACCAATTCCCTACTGAACGGTCTAGAGAGGCTTTCGTGGTCAGTCTCCTGTCTGGAAAGGCCTTGTCATGGGCCACACCGCTCTGGGACCGCAACGATCCCGTCACCGCTACTATCCAGTCCTTCTTCTCAGAAGTACGTAGTGTCTTTGAGGAGCCAGCCCGGGCCTCCTCAGCCGAGACTGCTTTGCTGAACCTCGTCCAAGGGAGTTCTTCTGTGGGCGAATACGCCATCCAGTTCCGTACCCTCGCCTCTGAGCTATCCTGGAACAATGAGGCCCTCTGCGCGACCTTCAAGAAAGGCTTATCCAGTAACATCAAAGATGTCCTGGCCGCACAAGAAATTCCTGCAAATCTGTCTGAACGTATCCATTTGGCCACCCGCATCGACATGCGTTTCTCGGAAAGACGCCAGGAACTTCGACAGGAAAAGGATCTTGTTTGCACCAGGCTATTTCTCTCCCCGGCTCCTCTCTTCCAAACTACTTTGCAATCTGTTCCTGTGCCTTCTGCCGAGGAGGCTATGCAAGTGGATCGGTCCCGCCTGACCCTACAAGAGAGGACTCGCCGCAGTAATGAGAATCTGTGCCTGTACTGTGCTAGTACCGAACACTTCCTAAAAGACTGTCCTATCCGCCCTCCGCGTCAGGAGAAACGCACTCAATTACTTCACAAGGGTGAGACGACTCTTGGTGTGAATTCTGCCTCTCCACGTCTGACTGTGCCTGTGCGGATTTCTCCTTCCGCCAACTCCTCCTTCTCAGCAGTGGCCTTCTTGGACTCAGGTTCTGCAGGAAACTTTATTTTGGCCTCTTTCGTTAATACAATACAGGAATATGGGTGCACTACTGTGGTAGATGTACACAATGACATAGGCTATCCCTCAACACTGATGTTAAAATTGAGACATTCGCCAGTGTATCCTTATATGAAGGACACACCAGAGCCCGCACACCAACGCCAAGGTTTCTCAAATTGGTGCGAGACCTAACGCTAATCCTACCTGTGCTCGATAAGCAAAACAGGGGCCAGATTTTGATATGGCTCATCTGGACAATAGGCCGGGATGAGATAGAAAAATGAAATATGTGGCACATCCAGTAAAGGCAGATGTATAATAGTCTATAAAAATCTGCCAAACACATGGTTACCATCAATATGTAATGGGGGTCAATTTGTAACACCCTCTATTTCTCTTCAATTATTTTTTTCTCTCTATCTGTTATTGTTTTGTAGGAATCTGTGATCAAATATGTGTATACTTGAATAATATATCTATCAGCCTGTTGTGCAACATTTAATTTTTGGTAAGCCCTCTAAATTTCGTATGAGCATCATTCACTTTGGTCTATGAATATCTAATTCTAAGTGAATTTTTCTCTGCTTTTACCAACAGTGCGGCTGTCATCATATATATGCACAATACAGGCTACTATTTATATAATACCCTCTGAAGCCATCAATTTCTAGAGTGGATTTGTATCATCATTGTATCTGTATTGTTGATCATGCAAATGTTGCCACATGTCTAAGGCTGGGTTCACACTACGTTTTCTCCCATACGGGAGCGCATACGGCAGGGGGGAGCTAAAACCTCGCGCTCCCGCATACCTTTCTATGCGCTCCCGTATGTCATTCATTTCAATGAGCCGGCCGGAGTGAAACGTTCGGTCCGGTCGGCTCATTTTTGCGCCGTATGCGCTTTTACAACTGGACCTCAAACCGTGGTTGACCACAGTTTTAGGTCCGGTTGTAAAAGCGCATACGGCGCAAAAATGAGCCGACCGGACCGAACGTTTCACTCCGGTCGGCTCATTGAAATAAATGACATACGGGAGCGCATACGAAGGCATACGGGAGCGCGAGGTTTTAGCTTCCCCCTGCCGTATGCGCTCCCGTATGGGAGAAAACGTAGTGTGAACCCACTCTAAGACTGATTTCTGACTAAGACTGACACAGACTTCCTCTTTGAGACGCCTGCTTACTATTGTTACCCTTTATCACATTATCGGTTACTTTATTGTGTATGTTCTATTAGGTACACCCATTTACATCATGTGTTATTTGTGGTTCTCTTATCCCTGATGAGCCCCACTACTAAGAAGGGCGAAAAGCGTAGGCAAAAGAGACCTACCACAATTTTAAGATTACATTGTATTACCCCCCATTTATTGTTTTTTTCTTTCTATTTCCACACGTATAGTTAGAATTTATTAGGGACTTTAAGATTAGGGCTTCACCTGTACCCCTTTTTTCCTTATGCCCCCAATTTATGTGTGTACCCCCCTTTTTTTATTACCTTCTATTAATATCAGTAAAAGTTATGTTTTAATCTAACTCGAATGGTGTCTATATTAAGTGGTGTTTGAAATTTAACTCTTATCACCAAGAGTTGCATATCAATGTAAGGTTGTGGTACCTACTATCTATACCATAAGTTTGGTTGTTGGTTGGTATTTGGCTGAAAATAAAAATAGGGGGAAACCTATCTGATCTTAATGTGCATGGGGGTTAATGCACATTGTGAGGAGAGGACTCACCACTCTTCTTTGTACAGTACAGCACCTAGCCCGCAGCAGACCATCAGAGTGAATCTCTGTGTGAAGCGGCAATGTCATGTGACGATGTAACGTCACATGACATACCCGCGAGATTTGAAGCTCCGCTCCTCCGCGATAGTGCTCTGTTGAAACGGCGTGGCGGCAGCTGCAGCAACTAGCGCCACCGGAGAACCTTTTATTTTCATGATGGCCCCGACAAAAAGTATTGCATGTTGATACTGCTTTCAAGATACGATGTCTTCTGAGAGGCCATCGTATGTTGAAAATAACGTATGTTGAGGCCATCGTATCTCAAGGGGTTACTGTATATATATCACAAATTTTTTTCAAAGCTGCAAATTGGTGTTCTGAAGTCATTAATTTTTTTTTGCTTATGTGTGCGAAAAAAATGGTATTCAAAAGTGATTTATTGGTTTTTGCTTATGTGAGCCAAATTTATCAACCCCTTGTGATAGTATAATAAATATGTCATACATAAGCAAACCCAACAGCAAGAAAAAAATGCCTACAGAACTCGCTTACCAAAGCAACGATGATAAATATCCCAGATGAAGTTTTGACTTTACTCCATTATGGTGGAATAAAGCACTTAAAGAATTCCTTAAAATTAAAGATTCACTCTTTTGGGTGAAAAGGGGGCTTATTTATGTAAATCAGTTATACGCTTTAGGTCAAATAAAGTCGTTTGAAGAGATAGCCCATAAGTATGGGGTGGCAGACAATCAGAAACATTGTTTTTTACAAATAAGTAATGCAGATCATAAACCAATAAAAGGAGAGTTGGGGAGAGTACAATCACATCCCCTTGTTGAATTAATGAGAGGGCCCCCTGTCCCTAAACCCATGACAAAAATTTATAAAATGTTGATGCTAACGAGTGTAGATAGGAAAGGGACTTGGGGGGGGGGGTTACATTCAGATTCATGGGGCAGAGCCTTTGTAAACTTGAACTTTACATCATGTAATAAGGCCCATGTAATGGTACAGTCTAAGATTTTGTATAGGATGTATTCCATGGGGATTGAAGCGTATGGGCCTCAGACAGGATGCAAACTATCCAAAATGTCAGATGGAGGATGCTAACTTTTTGTATCTTATATGGAATTATTCCTATATTCATACATTTTGGAATCATCAATATTATTGAAAAAAGGTATAACCTTAAGATCGAGCGAGACCCTTAGAGTCTTATCATAGTAGATTTCAGGGATTCTATATATAAGAAAAGTTTAATTAGACTATTTCCTTATGCGAAGTTGCTGTCTGGGCATGCTGGGAGTCGTGGTTTTGAGGCGGTTGGGGGTTCGCAGCTTGCAGACCACTGCTATAGAGGGAGCCCTGGAACTCAAATAATGTGAAATATGAGATGATCAAAATGGAGCCCCTGCACTAATTACTTGGGTTCTGGGGTCTGTAAGGTCCATAGTAAAAACATCAGGTTCTGTCTATAGCAGATACTAAATCATGGCAGCTCCAAGAAACAAGCAGTCATTCTGACATGTCACATGTGATGTCATAGACAGCTGGAGGCATGACATCCCACTGACAGCCGCCCGAGCCTTCAGTCTGTAGATTGTTCCAGTGAGATAAGTGAGATTAGTGAGTTTAGCGTCTTCTTCTTCTACTTGTCTGAAATGGAGCTAAAAGGTTTGGGGTTCGTCCCCCTCCTGTTATTTATAAGTATATGGTTATGCATACTGAAGAGTTCAGGGGTCATCAGGTCCTGATCCAGAGGATCCTGCTGGCCATTGTGTGGGCCTCCTGTTTTGGCACAGCTGTCATGCATGTATTTTCCCCCAAAGAATATCCCAGGATACACTTTGTCAGCACGATAATTTCAATTACATGTGAAGCCTTATACTACCTTGGGCAGTCCATCCAGATGTATAAATTACCAGGAGCAAAAAAAGTCATCCACCATAGTAGATGCACCTGCTGTGGCCTGACTTTTGTCTGCACAATTTTCTATTTTGGATATGAAACATTAAAGGAATTATTCTATAATGATGAAGACTGGGACGAGATCCGTGAAATCCCCATCATAATCATCGAGTGGGCGATGCTTCTACTGATCCTGATAAACATCGTGACCTATTATTCCGCCATGCAGAGGTTATTGTTGATCGTCTCCAGAAACAGCTGCACACTCTCTCTTAGAGTGAAAATTGATGACTTCGGGGTGTAGACCACCATGTGGGCCATCAAGTGGACTTCTGGGAGAAATACTGCACAGGACACGGAAAAACAAACTAAAGAAGAATAAATGGGGGACTATATATGGTGCCAGTAATCATGGCACAATAATATGAGCTGGTGATATTACCTATACAAAAAAATAAAAAAATATAAAAATAAAATATTGGTGTGTTAAGTGTAATACCTAGTTGGAAAAAAGAGAATCAAATTCATCATTGCAACCACCCTCTGCATTAACCTGTTTATTATTTTTCAAGCAAGCACTTTGTTCTAATTCATCCACTATCTGGGGTGCTTCTTGTATAAGGGCAGGGCCGTTTGAAGGAATTTGGGGGCCCCAAGCAAAATGGACATGGAGGCCCCCCCCCTTGATGTTCACGCACGTCACGCTCTAGGGCCGGCGTCAGGACGTAGTAACCCCCCACATTAGGTGCAGCAGAGTTCCCCCACATTAGGTAGGCAGTGTTCCCCCCACATTAGGTTGGCAGTGTTACCCCCACATTAGGTGCAGCATAGTTCTCCCCACATTAGGTTGGCAGTGTTCCCCCCACAATAGGTTGGCAGTGTTCCCCCCACATTAGGTGCAGCATAGTTCTCCCCACATTAGGTTGGCACTGTTCCTCCCACATTAGGTTGGCAGTGTTCCCCCCACATTAGGTGCAACATAGTTCTCCCCACATTAGGTTGGCAGTGTTCCCCCCCACATTAGGTGCAGCATAGTTCTCCCCACATTAGGTTGGCAGTGTTCCCCCCACAATAGGTGCAGCGTAGTTCCCCCCACATTAGGTGCAGCATAGTTCACCCCACATTAGGTAGGCAGTGTTCCCCCCACATTAGGTGCAGCAAAGTTCTCCCCACATTAGGTTGGCAGTGTTCCCCCCACATTAGGCTGGCATAGTTCTCCCCACATTAGGTTCGCAGTGTTCCCCCTACATTAGGTGCAGCAGTTTCTCCCACATTAGGTGCAGCAGATTTCCCCCCACATTAGGTAGGCAGTGTTCCCCCCACATTAGGTGCAGCATAGTTCTCCCCACATTAGGTTGGCAGTGTTCCCCCGACATTAGGTGCAGCAAAGTTCTCCCCACATTAGGCTGGCAGTGTCCCCCCCCCCCACATTAGGTGCAGCATAGTTCTCCCCACATTAGGTTGGCAGTGTTCCCCCCACATTAGATTGGCAGTGTTCCCCCCCACCACATTAGGTGCAGCATAGTTCTCCCCACATTAGGTTGGCAGTGTTCCCCCCACATTAGGTTGGCAGTGTTCTCCCCACATTAGGTGCAGCATAGTGCTCCCCACATTAGGTAGGCAGTGTTCCCCCCACATTAGGTGCAGCATAGTTCTCCCCACATTAGGTGCCGCATAGTTCTCCCCACATAAGGCTGGCAGTGTTCCCCCCACATTAGGTGCAGCATAGTTCTCCCCACATTAGGCTGGCAGTGTTCCCCCACATTAGGTGCAGCATAGTTCTCCCCACATTAGGCTGGCAGTGTTCCCCCACATTAGGTGCAGCATAGTTCTCCCCACATTAGGCTGGCAGAGTTCCCCCACATTAGGTGCAGCATAGTTCTCCCCACATTAGGCTAGCAGTGTTCCCCCCACATTAGGTGCAGCATAGTTCTCCCCACATTAGGCTGGCAGTGTTCCCCCCTCATTAGGTGCAGCATAGTTCTCCCCACATTAGGTGCAGCAGTGTTCCCCCCACATTTGGTGCAGCATAGTTCTCCCCACATTAGGTGCAGCATAGTTCTCCCCACATTAGGCTGGCAGTGTTCCCCCCACATTAGGTGCAGCATAGTTCTCCCCACAATAGGCTGGCAGTGTTCCCCCCACATTAGGTGCAGCATAGTTCTCCCCACAATAGGCTGGTAGTGTTCCCCCCACATTAGGTGCAGCAGTGTTCCCCCCACATTTGGTGCAGCATAGTTCTCCCCACATTAGGTGCAGCATAGTTCTCCCCACATTAGGCTGGCAGTGTTCCCCCCACATTAGGTGCAGCATAGTTCTCCCCACATTAGGCTGGCAGTGTTCCCCCCACATTAGGTGCAGCATAGTTCTCCCCACATTAGGTAGGCAGGGTTCCCCCCACATTAGGTGCAGCATAGTTCTCCCCACATTAGGCTGGCAGTGTTTCCCCCACATTAGGTGCAGCATAGTTCTCCCCACATTAGGCTGGCAGAGTTCCCCCACATTAGGCTGGCAGTGTTCCCCCCACATTAGGTGCAGCATAGTTCTCTTCACATTAGGCTGGCAGTGGTCCCCCCACATTAGGTGCAGCATAGTTCTCCCCACATTAGGTTGGCAGTGTCCCCCCCCCCACATTAGGCTGGCAGTGTTCTCCCCACATTAGGCTGGCAGTGTTCCCCACATACATACAGCTTCCAGCCATATACAGTGTATGGCTGGAGGCTGTATGCGTGTGTACTGCCCCACTTCAGTGCTCCAACCACTCTCCTCCCATCCGGCCATAGCATTAGTTACGGGACCAGAGAAGCGGTGGTCCGAACACCGAAGATGACGTGCCGCTGGTCACTTACCAAGCTGGCCAGCGCACATCTTCCTCCTCCTTAATGCTCCGGTCTTCTGCTCCTCCGTTGCTATGGGCGCACGGACAGGACGTCAGTGACGTCCGGCGAGCGCCATCACCCGATGACCCCTGCGTTTTTAAAACCTCTTTCGGGACACAGGGATGTCCTTAATAGTGATGGGGGGAATTGCCCCATCACTACAGGATGGGCAAGCACTGGCTCTGCTGGGGGCCCCTGGCCAGCTCGCGGCCCCAAGCAATTGCTTGGTTTGCCTGTCCTCTAGCGACGGGCCTGGGTTTGGGATACCGTTTTTGTTCAAAACGATCCTCCAGTATATCTAGTTGTTGTTGGCATTAGAGATGAGCGAATCCAAGCTGACGAACCCGAATTTGTTACGAATTTCATGAAATATTCGATTCATAACGAATGCGAATATCACCGTGATTCGATCGCGCAAATAGCTTCATTAAACTTCATTTTACAGCGTTCCAGGCTATTGGAGACCTAAAATGGCAGATCCACATGTGAGTACATGGGGCAGGGGATTATGGGAGGGCGGGAAACAGCGGCGGGCATGAAGGTAGGCGGGATGACCCTGAATCACATGTGAGATGCAGCCTATCAGCATTCCTTGACCCCTGTGATGTCACAGCCCTATATAATCGGCAGCCATCTTGCCTCTCTTCATTTCGGCTATAAATAAATATGTCATACATAAGCAAACCCAACAGCAAGAAAAAAATGCATACAGAACTCGCTTACCAAAGTAACGATGACAAATGTCCCCGAGGGAGTTTTGACTTTACTCCATTATTGTCACAGCGTTCTCCTGTTCGCAGCGCCCCGGTCAGACCCGATGGCCGGGTGCGCTGCGATAATGTCCCTAGCCGGGATGCGATTCGCGATGCGGGACGCGCCCGCTTGCGGTGCGCATCCCGACCCGCTTACCAGACTCGGTCACCGTCTGTGCTGTCCCGGCGTGCCCGGCCCAGCTCCCTAGGGCGCGCGTGCGCCGGGTCTTTGCGATTTAAAGGGCCGGTGCGCCACTGATTGGGCATGGTTTTAAATTAGTGTGTTCACCTGTGCACTTCCCTATATTACCTCACTTCCCCTGTACTTCCTTGCCGGATCTTGTTGCCATTGTGCCAGTGAAAGCGTTCTTTGTGTATCCCTAGCCAGTGTTCCAGACCTCTTGCCGTTGCCCCTGACTACGATCCTTGCTGCCTGCCCTGACCTTCTGCTACGTCCGACCTTGCTCTTGTCTAATCCCTTGTACCGCGCCTATCTCAGCAGTCAGAGAGGTTGAGCCGTTGCCGGTGGATACGACCTGGTTGCTACCGCCGCTGCAAGACCATCCCGCTTTGCGGTGGGCTCTGGTGAAAACCAGTAGCAACTTAGAACCGGTCCACCGACATGGTCCACGCCAATCCCTCTCTGACACAGAGGATCCACCTCCAGCCTGCCTAATCCTGACAGTACATCCGGCCATGGATCCCGCTAAGGTCCCGCTGCCAGTTGTCGCTGACCTTACCACGGTGGTCGCCCAGCAGTCGCAACAAATAGCGCAACAAGGCCACCAGCTGTCTCAACTGACTGTGATGCTACAGCAGCTTCTACCACAGCTTCAGCAACCATCTCCTCCGCCAGCTCCTGCACCTCCTCCGCAGCGAGTGGCCGCATCCAGCCTCCGTTTATCATTGCCGGACAAGTTTGATGGGGACTCTAAACTTTGCCGTGGTTTTCTCTCGCAATGTTCCCTGCATTTGGAGATGATGTCGGACCAATTTTCAACTGAAAGGTCAAAGGTGGCTTTCGTGGTCAGCATTCTGTCTGGGAAAGCCCTGTCATGGGCCACACCGCTCTGGGACCGCAATGATCCTGTCACTGCCTCTGTACACTCTTTCTTCGCGGAGATTCGAAGTTTCTTCGAGGAACCAGCCCGAGCCTCTTCTGCCAAGACTGCCCTGCTGAACCTGGTCCAGAGTAATTCTTCTGTAGGCGAGTACGCCATCCAATTCCGTACTCTCGCCTCCGAATTGTCCTGGAATAACGAGGCCCTCTGCGCAATCCTTCAAAAAAGGCCTATCCAGTAACATCAAAGATGTGCTGGCCGCACGAGAAATCCCTGCCAACCTGCATGAACTTATTCATTTGGCCACCCGCATTGACATGCGTTTTTCCGAAAGATGTCAGGAGCTCCGCCAGGATATGGACTTTGTTCGCACGAGGCGGTTTCTCTCCCCGGGTCCTCTCTCCTCTGGTCCGCTGCAATCTGTTCCTGTGCCTTCCGCCGTGGAGGCTATGCAAGTAGACCGGTCTCGCCTGACACCTCAAGAGAGGACACGCCGCCGCAATGAGAACCTATGCCTGTACTGTGCCAGTACCGAACACTTCTTGAAGGATTGTCCTATCTGACCTCCTCGTCAGGAAAGACGCACTCCGATTCCGCACAAAGGTGAGACAGCTCTAGGTGTGAACTCTTCTCCACGTCTTACTGTGCCTGTGCGGATTTCTTCTTCTAACTTCTCCTTCTCAGCTGTGGCCTTCTTGGATTCCGGATCTGCAGGAAATTTTATTTTGGCCTCTTTCGTTAACAGGTTCAACATCCCAGTGACCAGTCTCGCCAGACCCCTCTACATCGCCTCTGTTAATGGTGAAAGATTGGACTGTACTGTGCGTTACCGAACAGAACCCCTCTTAATGTGCATTGGACCCCATCACGAAAAGATTGAATTTTTGGTCTTCTCTAACTGCACTTCTTAAATTCTTCTTGCACTACCTTGGCTTCAACGCCATTCCCCTACCCTTGACTGGACCACCGGGGAAATCAAGAACTGGGGTACTTCTTGCCACAAAAAATGCCTTATGTCTGCTCCCAGTCCTGCCAGTCAAAACCCTATGACTCCTCCGATACCAGGTCTCCCTAAGGCCTATCTGGACTAAGCTGATGTTTTTTGCAAAAAACAAGCAGAGACTTTGCCTCCTCACAGGCCTTATGACTGTCCTATTGATCTCCTCCCTGGTACTACTTCACCCGGGGCAGAATCTATCCTCTGTCTGCTCCGGAAACACAAGCCATGACGGAGTACATCCAAGAAAATTTAAAAAGGGGATTTATACGCAAGTCTTCCTCCCCTGCCGGAGCAGGGTTCTTCTTTGTCTCCAAAAAAGACGGCTCCTTACGACCATGCATTGATTACCGCGGTCTTAATAAAATCACTATAAAAAAACGCTATCCCCTGCCTCTTATCTCGGAACTCTTTGACCGCCTACGTGGTGCCAACATCTTTACCAAATTGGATTTAAGAGGTGCATATAATCTCATCCGCATCAGGGAAGGGGACGAGTGGAAGACACCAGAGATGGACACCGGAGATGGACACTTTGAATATCTGGTTATGCCCTTTGGGCTTTGCAATGCCCCTGCCGTCTTCCAGGACTTTGTAAATGAAAATTTTCGTGATTATTATATACCTGTGTTGTGGTCTACCTGGACGATATTTTGATTTTTTCTTCTAACCTAGAAGAACACCGCCGGCATGTCCGCATGGTTCTTCAGAGACTCCAGGACAATCAGTTATATGCCAAGATGGAGAAATGTCTCTTTGAATGCCAATCTCTTCCCTTCCTAGGATATTTAGTCTCTGGCCAGGGACTCCAAATGGACCCGGACAAACTATCAGCCGTGTTGGATTGGCCACGCCCCTCCGGACTCCGAGCTATCCAACGTTTTTTGGGGTTTGCCAATTACTACAGACAATTTATTCCACATTTTTCCACCATTGTGGCCCCAATTGTGGCCTTAACCAAGAAAAACGCCAACCCTAAGTCCTGACCTCCTCAAGCGGAAGAGGCGTTCAACCGTCTCAAAACTGCCTTTTCTTCTGCTCCCGTACTCTCCAGACCTGATCCATCTAAACCCTTCTCACTGGAGGTAGACCCCTCCTCGGTGGGAGCTGGAGCTGTGCTCCTATAGAAAAATTCTTCCGGACATGGTGTTACTTGTGGTTTCTTTTCTAGGACCTTCTCTCCGGCGGAGAAAAACTACTCCATTGGTGATCGAGAACTACTGGCCATAAAACTGGCCCTCGAGGAATGGAGGCACCTGCTGGAGGGGTCCAAATACCCAGTTATTATATACACTGATCACAAGAATCTCTCTTATCTTCAGTCTGCCCAACAGCTGAACCCTCGCCAGGCTAGGTGGTCGTTGTTCTTTGCCCGTTTTAACTTTGAGATTCATTTTCACCCTGCTGACAAGAACATTAGGGCTGACGCCCTCTCTTGTTCCTCGGATGTCTCTGAAATGGAAGCCTCCCTGCAACACATTATTCCTCCTGACTGTCTGATCTCTGCTTCCCCAGCTTCCATCAGACAAACGCCTCCTGGAAAGACCTTCGTCCCTCCACGCCAGCGCCTCAGGTGGGGACACTCCTCACACCTCGCCGGCCATGCTGACGTCAAAAAATCCGTCCAGCTCATCTCTCGTTTTTATTGGTGGCCTACCCTGGAAGCAAATGTTGCTGATTTTGTTCGGGCTTGTACAGTCTGTGCCCGGGACAAGACTCCTCGCCAGAAGCCTGCCGGTCTCCTCCATCCTCTGCCTGTTCCTGAGCTACCATGGTCTCAGATTGCTATGGACTTTATTACAGACTTACCTTTATCCCATGGCAGCACAGTTATTTGGGTGGTCGTTGATTGTTTCTCCAAGATGGCACATTTTATTACTCTTCCAGGTCTTCCTTCTGCGCCACAGTTGGCGAAACAATTTTTTGTGCACATTTTTCGCCTTCACGGGCTTCCTACGCATATTGTCTCGGATAGAGGCGTTCAATTTGTGTCGAAATTCTGGAGGGCCCTCTGTAATCAGCTTAACATCAAATTAAACTTCTCGTCTTCATATCATCCCCAATCCAATGGGCAAGTGGAGAGAGTTAATCAGGTTCTTGGTGACTATTTGCGACATTTTGTTTCCTCCCGCCAGGATGACTGGGCCGATCTCCTACCATGGGCCGAATTCTCGTACAATTTCAAAGTCTCTGAGTCCTCCGCTAAATCCCCATTCTTTGTGGTGTACGGCTGTCACCCTCTTCCCCCCCCCCCCCCCTCCCCACTCCCACGCCTTCTGGTTTGCCCGCTGTTGATGAGGTGACTCGGGACTTCTCCACCATCTGGAAAGAGACTCAAAAATCTCTCATACAGGCCTCATCCCGGATGAAGAAACATGCCGACAAAAAAAGAAGATCTCCTCCTGTCTTTTCTCCTGGAGACAAAGTGTGGCTCTCGCCAAGTATATCCGCTTCCGTGTCCCCAGTTATAAACTGGGACCACGTTATCTTGGACCTTTTAAAATCAAATGCCAAATCAACCCTGTCTCCTACAAACTCCTTCTTCCTCCTTCTCTCCGTATTCCTAATGTTTTTCATGTCTCTCTCCTTAAACCACTTATCCTTAACCGCTTCTCTCCTAAGGTTGTTGCTCCTACTCCTGTCTCCGGGTCCTCTGACATCTTCTCGGTTAAAGAAATTCTGGCATCCAAGACTGTCAGAGGTAAAAAAAAAATTCTTGTAGATTGGGAGAATTGCGGCCCGGAGGAGAGGTCATGGGTACCCGAGGACAACATCCTTGACAAGGACCTTATCTACAAATTTTCAGGTTCTAAATAGAGGGGGAGACCCAAGGGGGGGTACTGTTATGCCGAGTGCTCCAGGTCCCCGCTCCTTCCCGGAGCGCTCACAGCGTTCTCCTGTTCGCAGCGCCCCGGTCAGACCCGCTGACCGTGTGCGCTGCGATAATGTCCCTAGCCGGGATGCGATTCGCGATGCGGGACGCGCCCGCTCGCGGTGCGCATCCCGACCCGCTTACCAGACTCGCTCCCCATCTGTGCTGTCCCGGCGTGCGCGGCCCCGCTTCCTAGGGCGCGCGCGCCGGGTCTTTGCGATTTAAAGGGCCAGTGCGTCACTGATTGGCGCATGGTTTTTAATTAGTGTGTTCACTTGTGCACTTCCCTATATTACCTCACTTCCCCTGCACTTCCTTGCCGGATCTTGTTGCCACTGTGCCAGTGAAAGCGTTCTTTGTGTATCCCTAGCCAGTATTCAAGACCTCTTGCCGTTGCCCCTGACTACGATCCTTGCTGCCTGCCCTGACCTTCTGCTACGTCCGACCTTGCTCTTGTCTAATCCATTGTACCACGCCTATCTCAGCAGTCAGAGAGGTTGAGCCGTTGCCGGTGGATACGACCTGGTTGCTACCGCCGCTGCAAGACCATCCCGCTTTGCGGCGGGCTATGGTGAAAACCAGTAGCAACTTAGAACCGGTCCACCGACATGGTCCACGCCAATCCCTCTCTGACACAGAGGATCCACCTCCAGCCTGCCGAATCCTGACAATTATGGTCAAATAAAGCACTTAAAGAATTCCTTAAAATTAAAGATTCACTCTTTTGGGTGAAAAGGGGGCTTATTTATGTAAATCAGTTATACGCTTTAGGTCAAATAAAGTCGTTTGAAGAGATAGCCCATAAGTGTGGGGTGGCAGACAATCAGAAACATAGTTTTTTACAAATAAGTAATGCAGATCATAAACCAATAAAAGGAGAGTTGAGGAGAGTACATTCACATCGCCTTGTTGAATTAATAAGAGGGCCCCCTGTCCCTAAACCCATGACAAAAATGTATAAAATGTTGATGCTATCAAGGGTAGATGGGAAAGGGACTTGGGGGGGGTTTACATTCAGATTCATGGGGCAGAGCCTTTGTAAACTTGAACTTTACATCATATAATAAGGCCCATGTAATAGTACAGTCTAAGATTTTGTATAGGATGTATTATAATCCATGGGAATTGAAGCATATGGGCCTCAGACAGGATGCAAACTGTCCAAAATGTCAGATGGAGGATGCTAACTTTTTGTATCCTATATGGAATTATTTCTATATTCATACATTTTGGAATCATCGATATTATTGAAAAAGGTATAACATTAAGATTGAACGAGACCCTTAGAGTCTTATCATTGTAGATTTCAGGGATTCTATATATAAGGAAAGTTTAATTAGACTATTTCCTTATGCGAAGTTGCTGTCTGGGCATGCTGGGAGTTGTGGTTTTGAGGCGGTTGGGGGTTCGCAGCTTGCAGACCACTGCTATAGAGGGAGCCCTGGAACTCAAATAATGTGAAATATGAGATGATCAAAATGGAGCCCCTGCACTAATTACTTGGGTTCTGGGGTCTGTAAGGTCCATAGTAAAAACATCAGGTTCTGTCTATAGCAGATACTAAATCATGACAGCTCCAAGAAACAAGCAGTCATTCTGACATGTCACATGTGATGTCATAGACAGCTGGAGGCATGACATCCCACTGACAGCCGCCCGAGCCTTCAGTCTGTAGATTGTTCCAGTGAGTTTAGTGACATTAGTGAGATTAGCGTCTTCTTCTTCTACTTGTCTGAAATGGAGCTAAAAGGTTTGGGGTTCATCCCCCTCCTGTTGGCGTTTTGGTGTGCGGCCTGGCTTGCCACCAGCTACATCATGAAGGTCATCCTCGGCCATGCAACCTCACCACTGATGAGCATCAGGTAAGATAAACAAGCACAATATTCTTATTTCATGGGTTGGGAGGGATGAAATATCCATAATAACATTGGTTTCTTTTTCTTCACAGTGACATGGGAAATTTCTTTCCCGAAAGCATATTATTCAGAATTGGATTCATAGGGATGTCCATTGGCACTTTGGTACTAACCTTTCTTATTTATAAGTATATGGTTATGCATACTGAAGAGTTCAGGGGTCATCAGGTCCTGATCCAGAGGATCCTGCTGGCCATTGTGTGGGTCTCCTGTTTTGGCACAGCTGTCATGCATGTATTTTCGCCCAAAGAATATCCCAGGATACACTTTGTCAGCACGATAATTTCAATTACATGTGAAGCCTTATACTACCTTGGGCAGTCCATCCAGATGTATAAATTACTGTTACGCCGAGCGCTCCGGGTCCCCGCTCCTCCCCGGAGCGCTCGCTACACTCTCCTCACTGCAGCGCTCCGGTCAGATCCACTGACCCGGGGCGCTGCGATACCGCCTCCAGCCGGGATGCGATTCGCGATGCGGGTAGCGCCCGCTCGCGATGCGCACCCCGGCTCCCGTACCTTACTCGCTCTCCGTCAGTCCTGTCGCGGCGCGCGCGGCCCCGCTCCCTAGGGCGCGCGCGCGCCGGGTCTTTGCGATTTAAAGGGCCACTGCGCCGCTGATTGGCGCAGTGGTTCCAATTAGTGTTATCACCTGTGCACTTCCCTATATCACCTCACTTCCCTTGCACTTCCTTGCCGGATCTTGTTGCCATCGTGCCAGTGAAAGCGTTTCCTTGTGTGTTCCTAGCCTGTGTTCCAGACCTCCTGCCGTTGCCCCTGACTACGATCCTTGCTGCCTGCCCCGACCTTCTGCTACGTCCGACCTTGCTTCTGTCTACTCCCTTGTACCGCGCCTTTCTTCAGCAGCCAGAGAGGTTGAGCCGTTGCTAGTGGATACGACCTGGTCACTACCGCCGCAGCAAGACCATCCCGCTTTGCGGCGGGCTCTGGTGAAAACCATTAGTGACTTAGAACCGATCCACTAGCACGGTCCACGCCAATCCCTCTCTGGCACAGAGGATCCACTACCTGCCAGCCGGCATCGTGACAGTAGATCCGGCCATGGATCCCGCTGAAGTTCCTCTGCCAGTTGTCGCTGACCTCACCACGGTGGTCGCCCAGCAGTCACAACAGATAGCGCAACAAGGCCAACAGCTGTCTCAACTGACCGTTATGCTACAGCAGTTACTACCACAGCTTCAGCAATCATCTCCTCCGCCAGCTCCTGCACCTCCTCCGCAGCGAGTGGCCGCTTCTGGACTACGACTATCCTTGCCGGATAAATTTGATGGGGACTCTAAGTTTTGCCGTGGCTTTCTTTCCCAATGTTCATTGCACTTGGAGATGATGTCGGACCAGTTTCCCACTGAAAGGTCTAAGGTGGCTTTCGTAGTCAGCCTTCTGTCTGGAAAAGCCCTGTCTTGGGCCACACCGCTCTGGGACCGCAATGACCCCGTCACTGCCTCTGTACACTCCTTCTTCTCGGAAATTCGAAGTGTCTTTGAGGAACCTGCCCGAGCCTCTTCTGCTGAGACTGCCCTGTTGAACCTGGTCCAGGGTAATTCTTCCGTTGGCGAGTATGCCGTACAATTCCGTACTCTTGCTTCAGAATTATCCTGGAATAATGAGGCACTCTGCGCGACCTTTAAAAAAGGCCTATCCAGCAACATTAAAGATGTTCTGGCCGCACGAGAAATCCCTGCTAATCTACATGAACTCATTCACCTAGCCACTCGCATTGACATGCGTTTTTCCGAAAGGCGTCAGGAGCTCCGCCAGGATATGGACTCTGTTCGCACGAGGCGTTTCTTCTCCCCGGCTCCTCTCTCCTCTGGTCCCCTGCAATCTGTTCCTGTGCCTCCCGCCGTGGAGGCTATGCAGGTCGACCGGTCTCGCCTGACACCTCAAGAGAGGACACGACGCCGCATGGAGAATCTCTGCCTGTACTGTGCTAGTACCGAACACTTCCTGAAGGATTGTCCTATCCGTCCTCCCCGCCTGGAAAGACGTACGCCGACTCCGCACAAAGGTGAGACAGTCCTTGATGTCTACTCTGCTTCTCCACGTCTTACTGTGCCTGTGCGGATGTCTGCCTCTGCCTTCTCCTTCTCTGCTGTGGCCTTCTTGGACTCCGGATCTGCAGGAAATTTTATTTTGGCCTCTCTCGTCAACAGGTTCAACATCCCGGTGACCAGTCTCGCCAGACCCCTCTACATCAATTGTGTAAACAATGAAAGATTGGACTGTACCATACGTTTCCGCACGGAGCCCCTTCTAATGTGCATCGGATCTCATCACGGGAGGATTGAACTTTTGGTCCTCCCCAATTGCACTTCTGAAATTCTCCTTGGACTTCCCTGGCTTCAACTTCATTCCCCAACCCTGGATTGGTCCACTGGGGAGATCAAGAGTTGGGGGCCCTCTTGTTCCAAGGACTGCCTAAAACCGGTTCCCAGTAACCCTTGCCGTGACTCTGTGGTTCCTCCTGTAACCGGTCTCCCTAAGGCCTATATGGACTTTGCGGATGTTTTTTGCAAAAAACAAGCTGAGACTCTACCTCCTCACAGGCCTTATGATTGTCCTATCGACCTCCTCCCGGGCACTACTCCACCCCGGGGCAGAATCTATCCTCTGTCCGTCCCAGAGACTCTTGCCATGTCTGAATACGTCCAGGAAAATTTAAAAAAGGGCTTTATCCGTAAATCCTCCTCTCCTGCCGGAGCCGGATTTTTCTTTGTGTCCAAAAAAGATGGCTCTCTACGTCCTTGCATTGACTACCGCGGTCTTAATAAAATCACGGTTAAGAACCGCTACCCCCTACCCCTCATCTCTGAACTCTTTGATCGCCTCCAAGGCGCCCACATCTTTACCAAACTGGACTTAAGAGGTGCTTATAATCTCATCCGCATCAGAGAGGGGGATGAATGGAAAATGGCATTTAACACCAGAGATGGACACTTTGAGTATCTGGTCATGCCCTTTGGCCTGTGCAACGCCCCTGCCGTCTTCCAAGACTTTGTTAATGAAATTTTTCGTGATCTCCTATACTCCTGTGTTGTTGTATATCTGGACGATATCCTGATTTTTTCTGCCAATCTAGAAGAACACCGCCAGCATGTCCGTATGGTTCTTCAGAGACTTCGTGACAATCAACTCTATGCCAAAATAGAGAAATGTCTGTTTGAATGCCAATCTCTTCCTTTCCTAGGATACTTGGTCTCTGGCCAGGGACTACAAATGGATCCAGACAAACTCTCTGCCGTCTTAGATTGGCCACGCCCCTCCGGACTCCGTGCCATCCAACGTTTTTTGGGGTTCGCCAATTATTACAGGCAATTTATTCCACATTTTTCTACCGTTGTGGCTCCTATCGTGGCTTTAACCAAAAAAAATGCCGATCCCAAGTCTTGGCCTCCTCAAGCGGAAGACGCCTTTAAACGGCTCAAGTCTGCCTTTTCTTCGGCTCCCGTGCTCTCCAGACCTGACTCATCTAAACCCTTCCTATTGGAGGTTGATGCCTCCTCAGTGGGAGCTGGAGCTGTCCTTCTACAAAAAAATTCTTCCGGGCATGCTGTTACTTGTGGGTTTTTTTCTAGGACCTTCTCTCCGGCGGAGAGGAACTACTCCATCGGGGATCGAGAGCTTCTAGCCATTAAATTAGCACTTGAGGAATGGAGGCATCTGCTGGAGGGATCAAGATTTCCAGTTATTATTTACACCGATCACAAGAACCTCTCCTACCTCCAGTCTGCCCAACGGCTGAATCCTCGCCAGGCCAGGTGGTCTCTGTTCTTTGCCCGATTTAATTTTGAAATTCACTTTCGGCCTGCCGATAAGAACATTAGGGCCGATGCTCTCTCTCGTTCCTCAGATGCTTCTGAAGTTGAACTCTCTCCTCAACACATCATTCCTCCTGACTGCCTGATTTCCACTTCTCCAGCCTCCATCAGGCAAACTCCTCCAGGAAAGACCTTTGTTTCTCCACGCCAACGCCTCGGAATCCTCAAATGGGGTCACTCCTCCCATCTCGCAGGTCATGCGGGCATCAAGAAATCTGTGCAACTCATCTCTCGCTTCTATTGGTGGCCGACTCTAGAGACAGATGTGGTGGACTTTGTGCGAGCCTGCACTATCTGTGCCCGGGATAAGACTCCTCGCCAGAAGCCCGCTGGTTTTCTTCATCCTCTGCCTGTCCCCGAACAGCCTTGGTCTCTGATTGGTATGGATTTTATTACTGACTTACCCCCATCCCGTGGCAACACTGTTATTTGGGTGGTCGTTGATCGATTCTCCAAAATGGCACATTTCATCCCTCTTCCTGGTCTTCCTTCAGCGCCTCAGTTGGCTAAACAATTTTTTGTACACATTTTTCGTCTTCACGGGTTGCCTACGCAGATCGTCTCGGATAGAGGCGTCCAATTCGTGTCTAAATTCTGGAGGGCTCTCTGTAAACAACTCAAGATTAAATTAAATTTTTCTTCTGCATATCATCCTCAATCCAATGGACAAGTAGAAAGAATTAACCAGGTCTTGGGTGATTATTTACGACATTTTGTTTCCTCCCGCCAGGATGACTGGGCAGATCTTCTACCTTGGGCCGAATTCTCGTATAATTTCAGAGTCTCTGAATCTTCCTCCAAATCCCCATTTTTCGTGGTGTACGGCCGTCACCCTCTTCCCCCCCTCCCTACCCCCTTGCCCTCTGGTCTGCCCGCTGTGGATGAAATTTCTCGTGATCTTTCCATCATATGGAGAGAGACCCAAAATTCTCTCTTACAGGCTTCATCACGCATGAAGAAGTTCGCGGATAAGAAAAGAAGAGCTCCTCCCATTTTTTCCCCTGGAGACAAGGTATGGCTCTCCGCTAAATATGTCCGCTTCCGTGTCCCTAGCTATAAGTTGGGACCACGCTATCTTGGTCCTTTCAAAATTTTGTGCCAGATTAATCCTGTCTCTTACAAACTTCTTCTTCCTCCTTCTCTTCGTATTCCTAATGCCTTTCACGTTTCTCTTCTTAAACCACTTATCATTAACCGTTTCTCTCCCAAATCTGTTCCTCCCACTCCTGTTTCCGGCTCCTCGGACATCTTCTCCGTCAAAGAGATTTTGGCATCCAAAAAGGTCAGAGGGAAAACCTTTTTTTTAGTGGATTGGGAGGGTTGTGGTCCAGAAGAGAGATCCTGGGAACCTGAGGACAATATCCTAGACAAAAGTCTGCTCCTCAGGTTCTCAGGTTCTAAGAAGAGGGGGAGACCCAAGGGGGGGGGTACTGTTACGCCGAGCGCTCCGGGTCCCCGCTCCTCCCCGGAGCGCTCGCTACACTCTCCTCACTGCAGCGCTCCGGTCAGATCCACTGACCCGGGGCGCTGCGATACCGCCTCCAGCCGGGATGCGATTCGCGATGCGGGTAGCGCCCGCTCGCGATGCGCACCCCGGCTCCCGTACCTTACTCGCTCTCCGTCAGTCCTGTCCCGGCGCGCGCGGCCCCGCTCCCTAGGGCGCGCGCGCGCCGGGTCTTTGCGATTTAAAGGGCCACTGCGCCGCTGATTGGCGCAGTGGTTCCAATTAGTGTTATCACCTGTGCACTTCCCTATATCACCTCACTTCCCTTGCACTTCCTTGCCGGATCTTGTTGCCATCGTGCCAGTGAAAGCGTTTCCTTGTGTGTTCCTAGCCTGTGTTCCAGACCTCCTGCCGTTGCCCCTGACTACGATCCTTGCTGCCTGCCCCGACCTTCTGCTACGTCCGACCTTGCTTCTGTCTACTCCCTTGTACCGCGCCTTTCTTCAGCAGCCAGAGAGGTTGAGCCGTTGCTAGTGGATACGACCTGGTCACTACCGCCGCAGCAAGACCATCCCGCTTTGCGGCGGGCTCTGGTGAAAACCAGTAGTGACTTAGAACCGATCCACTAGCACGGTCCACGCCAATCCCTCTCTGGCACAGAGGATCCACTACCTGCCAGCCGGCATCGTGACAATTACCAGGAGCAAAAAAAGTCATCCACCATAGGAGATGCACCTGCTGTGGCCTGACTTTTGTCTGCACAATTTTCTATTTTGGATATGAAACATTAAAGGAATTATTCTATAATGATGAAGACTGGGACGAGATCCGTGAAATCCCCATCATAATCATCGAGTGGGTGATGCTTCTACTGATCCTGATAAACATCGTGACCTATTATTCCACCATGCAGAAGTTATTGTTGACCATCTCCAGAAACAGCTGCACACTCTCTCTTAGAGTGAAAATTGATGACTTCGGGGTGTAGACCACCATGTGGGCCATCAAGTGGACTTCTGGGAGAAATACTGCACAGGACACGGAAAAACAAACTAAAGAAGAATAACTGGGGGACTATATATGGTGCCAGTAACCATGGCACAATAATATGAGCTGGTGATATTACCTATACAAAAAAATAAAAAAATATAAAAATGTAATATTGGTGTGTGAAGTGTAATACCTAGTTAGAAAAAAGAGAATCAAATTCATCATTGCTGGTGTTTTTAAAAAATACTTATTTTTCTGCGTATTGTTGGCATATTATTGCCATCATCAGTGCATACCGCATAAGTACATCCAAGTATTGTACAATTTTTTACCTATTAATCTGTCAAGGTTCTCCATACTGTCAAAGTCCAAACAATAGTATTCACCGGCTGGTGTTTTAAAAATACAGATTTTTTTCTGCGTATAGTTGCACATATTACTGCCCTCATCAGTGCATACCGCATAGGTACATCCAAGTAGTGTACCATCTTGTACCTGTTAATCTGTCAAGGGGCTACATACTGTCAAAGTCCTAACAATGGTATTCACCAGCTGGTGTTTTTAAAAAATACAGAGTTTTTTCTGCATATAGTTACGCATATAACTGCCCTCATCAGTGCATACCGCATAGGTACATCCACGTATTGTACCATATAGTATCTGTTAATCTGTCAAGGGGCTACATACTGTCACAGTCCAAACAATAGTATTCACCGGCTGGTGTTTTAAAAAAAATGATTTTTTTTCTGCGTATAGTTGCGAATATTACTGCCCTCATCAGTGTATACCGCATACGTACATCCAAGTAGTGTACCATCTTGTACCTGTTAATCTGTAAAGGGTCTACATACTGTGAAAGGACAGCCATAAGTAATCACCTGCTGCTGTTCTAGACAAATACTGTTAGTATTAGTGTAGAGAGTAGTGTAGCGTATTGTAATACCCTCATAAGCGCACTAAGTATGTCAGGCAGAGAAGTGCCAGGATGTGCACAGAGGAGTGGCAGAGGCCTAAATACTTCAGGCAGAGTTGGCAGCAGACTAGGGGCGAGTGGCAGCAGGAGTCGCAGCGAGAGGCCTGAGCTCCCGTTATCAGCCAGCGGTCGTGTCTCCACCAGCAACCCATCTGCCGTCATCGATTGGTTAACACGCTCATCCACATAATCGTAAGTGACATCTGACCCCCCAGTCATCAGTCGGTGGGTTCCTCAGACACAACCCTCAGTTGGTATGGCCTGGGAGCAGTCCCTGTCCTCCCATTGCCTTTGTCCTATGCTGTTCCCTCCCCTAAAGAAGTATCTTATGCTGTGGGTTCAGCTCCACTATTTACTGAGGACAATCTAATAGAGGACAGTCAGCAGCTACTGGCCAGCCAAGAAGGGGAGGAGACATGCGCCGCTTGCTCCGCTAGGCGGCCAAGTAGTGATGCGGAGAGTGACGTGGGAGGCGGTGTTGCAAGGGTTAAGGGTCCTGAAGCAGACACTGTTGAGGAACCTGAGGACGACATCAGTGACGTGCACATACCTGTTGATGATGATGAAGCCGATCGCAATTGGGAGCCAGGTGCAGAAGGGGCTTAATCATCATCAGGAGAAGAGAGTTGCAGGTTGCCCTTGAGGCAGCAAGGCGGTAGCACGGTTGGCAGTCAGCGTGGTGGCAGGAGTGGAAATTCAGGAGCCAAACGTGCCCGGGGGAAACCACCTGCTTTGCGGCAGCCTACCTTTCCGGGAGATAGTGGAACAGGGGTTTCTGGATACCGCACCAGTAGCAGTCAATTAGTGCAGACTGCAGGTGGAAAAATCAGCTATTCGGTGGTGTGGCAGTTTTTCATCAGGCTTCCGGAGGAGGTTCACGTAGCCACATGCAAGATTTGCCGGCAGAAGGTGAAGCGTGGCCAGGGTCCCAATGTCGGCACCACAGCCCTGCGTCAACACATGCTTCGCCACCATAAAGCGGCCTGGGAGAACCGTGGCTCCGATGTAGTAGTGGTCCAGCCTGCTGCATCACCCAGTGGCCATCCACTCCCTCCTTCATCCAGCCAAGGCTCCACCACCTCAGCCGAAATGAGCTGTTTGTCAAACCCTCCTTCTGTCTCTCCTGCTTCTCCCGCTTTTAGTCAGCCATTCCGCCAACAATCCATCAGCAAAGCCATGTCCAAGAGACAACAGTATGCGCCCACTCATCCAATGGCACAGAAGTTGAATGTGCTCCTGTCCAAGTTGCTGGTCTTGCAGTCCCTCCCTTTTCAAGTGGTGGACTCTGCACCTTTCAGAGAATTGATGGCTTGTGCCGAGCCGAGGTGGAGAGTCCCAAGTCGTAATTTCTTTGCGAAGAATGCAGTACCAGCCCTGCATAAGTTTGTACAAGAGAAGGTGGGCCAGTCCTTGAGCCTGTCGGTGTGTTCAAAAGTGCACGGCAGTGCCGACGTGTGGAGCTGTAACTACGGGCAGGGACATTACTTGTCTTTTACGGCCTACTGGGTAAATGGGGTTCCTACACATCCACAACAGCAACTTGGACAGGTCTTACCGCTTCCTCCTCCCCGCTCTCGCTCTCAGGCAGTTGGTTCTGTTACAGTGTGCAACGCCTCCTCCTCCTCCTCCGTGTCCTTAGCCTCCACTGCACGTCCAAATCTCGGTGGCCCTTCATCGTACCATGTGTGTAGGGCACGGCGGTGTCAAGCTGTTCTTCACATGGTTTGCCTTGGAGTCACAAAGGGGAGGAACTGCTAAAGTTCATTCGTAAAGAAATCCGAGTATGGCTTACTCCACGAAATCTGGAAATGGGAACCATGGTGACCGACAACGGGAAGAACATCGTGTCCGTGCTGTCAAGCACTTCCTCAAGTCTTCACCCCATTTGCAAAACATCCTGAAAATGGCAAGGAATCTGTGCATGCACTTCAGCCACTCGTACACCGCCAAGCACACCTTCCTTGAGCTGCAGTGTCAGAACGGTATCCCATAAGAAAGGTTTATTTGTGACTTTGCCACACGTTGGAATTCCACCCTCCATGTGTTGGACAGACTATACGAACAAAGAAAATCCATCACCGATTTCTTGATGATCCAAGCAGATAGGAGTACGCCCCTGTGTAACTTCAATGGGAACCAGTGGCAGCTCATACGTGACACCTGTTGTTTGCTGAGGCCTGGATTATGCCATGAACGAGTCTAGAGTCGCTGATGAGTAGCTTTCTTCACCCGCATAGTGAAGCAACTCATCAGCAGAAGGTAGACATGGAGCAGGACCTGAACCAGCAGGTGGTGGCATACCTTGACATGGCCATGCCAACAGCCATTGAAGATCTGCTGGACTTCTGGGCAGTCAAACTTGATTTATGGCTGCAACTAGCAGAGTTTGCCCTGGAAAAGATGTCCTGCCCGGCCAGTAGTGTGCCATCAGAGCGGGTGTTTAGTGCGGCTGGGGCCATAGTCACCCCAAGGCGAACTCATCTGTCCACTAAAAATGTGGAGAGACTGACGTTTGTCAAGATGAATCAGGGATAGATCAGACAGGATTTTCAGCCACCAATGCCAGATGCCTCAGAGTAGATTGACCATGCTGCTACACCAACACTTCCCAATTATGGTTGGTTATGAAACCCTCTTGGGTTATCAATTAGGGTTATGAAACCATCTTTAGTACTGCGATTGCCTGATCCTGGCTCATCCTGTGTCTTTCAGGAACTACTTGCCTCACAGATGCTTTTGGCCTTGGGCCTTTAATTTTTGGAAGTTTAGCAGTAGCTAAATACATGCTTAATGCAAATTTCAGCATTGATCTTTAAATGTAAGGGGTTATGAAACCCTCTTGGGTACTGCGAATGACTGCTCCTGACTCATTCTGTGTCTTTCAGGAACTACTTGCCTCCCTGATGCCTAGGGCCTTGGGCCTTTAATTTTTGGATGTTTAGCAGTAGCTAAATATATGCTTAATGCAAATGTCAACATTGATCTTTAATTGTAAGGGGTTATGAAACCCTCTTGGGTACTGCGAATGACTGCTCCTGACTCATTCTGTGTCTTTCAGGAACTACTTGCCTCCCTGATGCCTAGGGCCTTGGGCCTTTAATTTTTGGATGTTTAGCAGTAGCCAAATACATACTTAATGCAAATGTCAACATTGATCTTTAAATGTAAGGGGTTATGAAACCCTCTTGGGTACTGAGAATGCCTGCTCCTGACTCATCCTGTGTCTTTCAGGAACTGCTCTCCTCCCTGATGCCTCGGGCCTTTAATTTTTGGATGTTTAGCAGTAGCTAAATATATGCTTAATGCAAATGTCAACATTGATCTTTAAATGTAAGGGGTTATGAAACCCTCTTGGGTATTGCGAATGCCTGCTCCGGACTCATCCTGTGTCTTTCAGACACTACTTGCCTCACTGATGCATCGGGCCTTGGGCTTTTAATTTTTGGATGTTTAGCAGTAGCTAAATACATGCTTAATGCAAATGTCAACATTGATCTTTAACCCCTTAAGGACCGGAGGTTTTTCCGTTTTTGCATTTTCGTTTTTTGCTCCTTGCCTTTAAAAAATCAGAACTCTTTCAAATTTACACCTAAAAATCCATATGATGGCTTATTTTTTGCGCCACCAATTCTACTTTGTAATGACGTCAGTCATTTTGCCCAAAAATCTATGGTGAAGCGGGAAAAAAAATCATTGTGCGACAAAATTGAAAAAAAAACGCTGTTTTGTAACTTTTGGGGGCTTCCGTTTCTACGTAGTACATTTTTCGGTAAAAATGACACCTGATATGTATTCTGTAGGTCCATACAATTAAAATGATACCCTACTTATATAGGTTTGATTTTGTCGGACTTCTGGAAAAAATCATAACTACATGCAGGAAAATTAATACGTTTAAAATTGTCATCTTCTGACCCCTATAACTTTTTTATTTTTCCGTGTATGGGGCGGTATGAGGGCTCATTTTTTGCGCCGTGATCTGAAGTTTTTAACGGTACCATTTTTGCATTGATAGGACTTATTGATCACTTTTTATTCATTTTTAAATGATATAAAAAGTGACCAAAAATGCACTATTTTGGACTTTGGAATTTTTTTGCGCGCACGCCATTGACCGAGCGGTTTAATTAATGATATATTTTTATAATTCGGACATTTCCGCACGCGGTGATACCACATATGTTTATTTTTATTTTTATTTACACTGTGTTTTTTTTTTTATTGGAAAAGGGGGGTGATTCAAACTTTTAATAGGGGAGGAGTTAAATGATCTTTATTCACTTTTTTTTTCACTTTTTTTTTTACAGTGTTATAGGTCCCATAGGGACCTATAACACTGCACACACTGATCTTCTATGTTGATCACTGGTTTCTCATAAGAAACCAGTGATCAACGATTCTGCCGGATGACTGCTCATGCCTGGATCTCAGGCACTGAGCAGTCATTCGGCGATCGGACAGCGAGGAGGCAGGTAGGGGCCCTCCCGCTGTCCTGTCAGCTGTTCGGGATGCCGCGATTAGCCGCGGCTATCCCGAACAGCTCGACTGAGCTAGCCGGGAACTTTCACTTTCACTTTTAGCCGCGTGGCTCAGCTTTGAGCGCGCGGCTAAAGGGTTAATAGCGCGCGGCGCCGTGATCGGCGCTGCGCGCTATTAGAGGCGGGTCCCGGCTTCACTATGACGCCGGGCCCACCATGATATGACGCGGGGTTACTGTGTAACCCCGCGTTATATCGGAAGAGCAGGACCAAGGACGTACCGGTACGTCCTTGGTCCTTAAGGGGTTAAATGTAAGGGGTTATGAAACCCTTTTGGGTACAGCGAATGACTGCTCCTGTAGTAAGACGTAGATGGGATGGGCACTACAACACCTGAATTAAATCAGCTGCAAGCATAGACCATGTAAAGGAGACTCGGTGTGAATAAGGTGCTATGGGGTGCCAGACAAAAAGGAGTAGAGTAAATTCCACAATTCCAATAGTAGAGAAGAAAGAGTCTGCATTCACCATAGGCTTCCTTTTAAAATCGGACTTTATTCAGCCGGCAGGCAGTGTCCATACATAGAAAAGTTCACACCCGAGTGCACAGGGAGGGGGAGCAGCTAGCGGCTAGACAGCCGAAGTATACTGGAACAACAGCACCGTTTCTCGTCTGTGACGCTTCTTCCGGTTCCTAGGTCTTTAGATTACTATCCAGGTATATATAACAGGAGAGGGGGGAGGAGTGAACCATCACCAGGTGAATATACAATTTATAATAGTAAAAACAAAGCTAAAACAATATCCTGCGATTTTATAGAAAGGAACTGTAATCATTTCTTTCATTTAACCCATTGGGGCCCAACGATTTTAACCTGTTAATCCAATTAGTTTCACATTGTAATAGTTTTTGGTGCCTGTTCACACCTACTGGTTGTGCTGGGATATGTTGTATCCCAGCAAACTTAAAATCCTCTAACCTGTTGTTATGAGCATCATTCATATGCATTATAAAGCGTGTTGCGCCTATTTTTGTTCGCAGTGAATAAATATGTTCACGTATGCGAGTATATAGGTTTCTTTTTGGTTTACCTATATAGTATAGGCCGCATTTGCAGACCAAACAATATACTGTATAGGTACTTTTGCAAGAGATTAATTGGTTAACAGTAATAGAGTTACCACCGAGGTTTAGATACTTTTGTCGCCAGATATATTTACAGTAATTACAATTACGGCAGGGAAAATTTCCGTGCGGTATTTGTTTGGAAAGCCAATCTGAATTGTTTTTGCCAATCGCCAATCTGAATTGTTTTTTCTTAACGTAATTATAGGTTTTTTTCTAGCTATTTCTGATATTAGAGTATCTTGTTCCAAAATAAACCAGTTAGCCAGAATGGCATTTTTAATTATATTATTCATGGGGCTATTGTCAAAAGAAAATATGAATCGTTTATTATTTTTGTTGTTACTTCTTTTATTCTTTTTTAGTCTGTTAGGGATAAGTCAGTCTTTTCTATTTCTTTTTTCTGCCTTATCAAATACGTTTTTCATAATTTTATCTGGATAATTTCTCTCTTTTAAGCGGATTTTTAGCTCTTCAGCCTGCTTGTAGTATTTTATATTATCGCTATTTATTCTCTTTAACCGGTTAAATTGGGAGTAAGTAATATTATTTTTTACATAATAGGGGTGTGAACCATTGTAATCAAGTAGGGAATTTTTTGCTATATTTTTCCTATAGCCTGATGTAATTAATTCCTGGTCTTTAAGGGTTAGATTGATATCTAGGAAATTAAGTGATTTTCCTCCGAATTCATAAGTGAATAACATATTCATATCGTTACTGTTTAAATACTGTACAAATAGCTTGAATTCTTCATGTGTGCCATCCCATATAATCAGCACATCGTCCACATATCTCAAGAACCGCTTCACACAACGGGTGAAGGGGTTCTTTAGAGTGTGGAAGTATGTTTTTTCAAAAATAGCCAAGTAGATATTAGCCAAAGTACAGCATACAGGTGACCCCATCGGGGTACCATGTAATTGTTTATGCCAATCATTGTTGAACATAAAGGTATTATTTTCTAAAATAAATTTCAAAGCTTCTGTGACAAATGAAATAAAATTGTCACTTTTTTCTGAAAAAGAAAGAAAATGGGACATAGCTCTAACACCCACATCCCAAGGGATACGGGTATATAAGCTTTCTATGTCCAAAGAAACTAAGACATAGGAATCCTGCCAAACAAAATCATTGAGGGTATTAATAAGATCACTAGTTTCTCTAACAAAAGAGAGGATACCTGGGAGAAGAGGTGAAATTAACCATTCTAAATACTTGGACAGTGACACAGTCACATACTCCCAAAAGTGCATAAATCGCAGACCCGACCCCCTGGTCATCCGATCGTTGCAGGGATCGGGTCAGCGATTTATGCACTTTTGGGAGTATGTACCATTTCGCAGGCACAGGGTTTTCAGGGAGGAGTCTAGTAGCCATTTTTTCAGTAATGAGATTTTTCTCAACAGATACTCTCAAAAAAGACCGTAATTTGTTCATAATTTTAACAGTAGGATTTTGATCCAATTTTACATAAGTGTTTTTATCGCTGAGCTGCCTATGGGCTTCGAAGTCGTGGTCTGCGGAAGACCAGACCACTACTCCTCCACCCTTGTCAGCCCGAGTGACCACAATATTATCATTCTTAGCTAAATCCTTTATAGCATGTAGTTCTTCTTTAGACATATTGGGAATAGCACTGGGATAGCGCAGACACAATATGTCTTTTTTAACAGCTTTTTCAAACAGATCAATGCTGCTGCCAGGGGAAATTTGAGGACAAAATTTAGATTTGTTACCATCAATGTCACCTTCAATATTATCAGGCATTTCCCCTGCCAGCAGTTCGGTGAGAATATTTACACATGCATTGTCAGTCTCATCAAAATCCTCAACTACAGGAAAACCTAATTTACTTAATTTACATGGAACTTCTCCTTTATTTTCAATCCCTATTTCACCAGTGTCATTTTTATTTTTTTCACTTTTGCTTAGTGTTATTTTGAAAAACCTCTCTATACCAATTTTTCTGAGAGCCTTAAACATGTCAACTTCAAAGTGTTCTTCTTTAAATGGCTTATTTAGTCCAAAGTTAAGTCCTTTTTGCAGGGCTGAAATACATGTCTCAGAAAGAACTATGTCCGTCAGATTAATTACATTACATGGTAAATTTAATGGCGCCACGATACACTTTTCCTTTTCTTTGGCTGTGTTTTCATGTTGCGATTTTCTCTTTCTTCCCCTTCTAGTTTTCCTTCTCCTAAAGGGTTATTCACTTGATTAGGCATGAGTAAAGAAGTAGTACTGGGTCCCGGTTCATCGGAGCTCTCTGATTCTGTTTTGAAAAAATCAGTTGACTTTTTATTGATATTCTTCTTTTGGATATTATGTTGATATTTTGCTTTGTTATTGTATTTTGTTCTTTGTGTATCAGTCTTCCATGAAAAAATGTTTCCGGTTTCAAAGTCCTTACGATCTCTAATATATTTATCTCTTTTTGTTTCTTTTATTGTGTCTTGTAATTTTTGTAATTTCTTTTCCAAATTATTGTTAAATGCATTGTACTGTATAGCAGGAATTCTTTTTTTCAATTCTGATTTTGCTCGTAAAGTTCTGTTGTGATACTTTCATACTTTTTTTGTTTTTTTTCCAAAATGAGTTTTTGTAATTCTAGTTTCAGATGTGCATTTTTCCACCTTTCTACAAACATAGGATCGTCTGTGAATTGAGAGGGGGGCTTGTAGGTTCTTAAACCTCTTGGAACCCTGTTACATTCCATATATGCTGTCAGGGATTTTATAGTCCAGAATGTACGTGTCTCTTTTTCACCCAGGTTCTGTATGCGATACTCCAGCGATTTAATGCTAAGAGTTTGCAGTTCATCCAAAGAATCGCAGGATAAAATATATACTCCTGCATCCTCCCTCCCTCTCTGCTCCTGACTCATCCTGTGTCTTTCAGGAACTTCTTGCCTCACTGATGCTTCTGGCCTTGGGCCTTTAATTTTTGGAAGTTTAGCAGTAGCTAATACATGCTTAATGCAAATTTCAACAATGATCTTTAAATTCTCGGCGCTCTGCCGGGGCCTTATCCTACCCCGCCGGGGCTGATCCGAGGACCTCACTAAACCATCCAATAGGTAGTAGAGACATGCGGTGTGTACAATGGGCAGGGACTTAATGAGCCCAAGCTTATGACCCGCACTTAGATGGGATTCTTCTTTCCTGGCAAATAATTGCAATCCCTGATCCATATTACGAACGGGGTTCAGCGGGTTACCCGCACCTGTCGGTGAAGGATAGACACACGCTGGTCCGTTCAGTATAGCGCGCGTGCAGCCCCGGACATCTGAGGGCATAACACACCTGCTATTGGTCGATCTCACGATTGATCGTGCAATGTAAGGGGTTATGAAAGCCTCTTGGGTACTGCTGATGCCTACTCCTGACTGCTCCTGTGTCTTTCAGGAACTACTTGACTTCATGATGCTTCTGGGCTTGGGCCTTTAATTTTAGGATTTTTGAAATACATACATGCTTAATTAAAATTTCAACATTTTTGGTGCAATGTATGGGGTTATTAAACACTCTTGGGTAGTGTTTTTTTCAAATTTTCTGATAATTTTCAGAGTAATAAGCTTGAATTTTCCAGAATAATAACCATTACACCATTGAATACTTGTTGCGTGTGATTTTTTTATTAAAATTTTCAAAAACAATACGGAGAGGGATGAACTCTGCTTCTTTAATTCATAAAAAATTATTTTAGAGAAGAATGTCTTTTGGTGGACCGCCATCCTGCAATATAGAGTCTTCTGGACTCTTGGATATGCGCTTGATCTTAACCTCTTAAGGACCCAGGGCGTATGGATACGCCCTCACACCCTGGGACTTAAGGACCCAGGGCGTATCCATACACCCTGGCATTTTCCGGTCCCTGCTGCGTGCTGGGCAGAGATCGGAAGCGGATGCCTGCTGAAATGCTTCAACAGGCATCCAGGGCAAATGCCGAGGGGGGCCATGTCTGCCCCCCCATGTCGGCGATCGCCGCAAATCGCGCGCGAAATCACCCCTGCGATCTGTGGCGATACCGGGCTGATCGGGTCTCTGGGACCCGACCGCCCGGTAATTTTGCATGATCCCGGTTGTCACAGACAGCCAGGACCATGCTGAAGTATAGGAGCGAGGTGGCAAGCCTGCCACCTCCTCCTATTCCCTGCGATTCCTCGGTTAGCTAACCGACCAATCGCAGGGGGGAGGGCGGTTACTTCCTCCCGCCCTGCCCGGCCCCTGGAAGTCCAGGGAGGACGAGAGGAAGACCGGAGGACGTGGCGGGGGACGGGGGAGTGCTGGGGACCGGCCCCGGTACTTACCTCATCCCTGAAGACCCGGATCCCGGCGGCAGAGATGGCGGCGGTGGCGAGAGTGGATCTTCGGCGGCGCAGGACCTTTGCAGCAGTCCAGACTGCCATAAAGCGAGCTGGACTGCTCCATCTGGTCCCCTTACACTACAACTCCCAGCATGCCCAGACAGCCCTTGGCGTCTGGGCATGCTGGGAGTTGCAGTTTTGCAACATCTGGAGGTCCACAGTTGGAGACCACTGTGCCTTTCCAGATGTTGCAAAACTACACATCCAATTTTGGCATACTGGGAGTTGTAGTTTTGCAACATCTGGAAGGGCACAGATTGGGAACCACTGTATTAGTGGTCTGCAAACTGTAGTCCTCCAGATGTTGCAAAACTACAACTCCAAGCATGCTGGGAGTTGTAGTTCGGCAACATCTGGCTCTAAAGATGTTGCTGAACTACTACTTCCAGCATGCCTGAGAATGTTTGGGAGTAGTGGTTTTGCAACAACTGGAGGCACACTGATTGGGAAACATTGTCTGTTTCCTAACTCAGTGTTTCCCAACTCGTGTGCCTCCAGCAAAACTATAACTACCAGCATGCACTGATAGACTGTGCATGCTGAGAGTTGTAGTTTTGCAACAGCTGGAGGTTCCCCCCTGTGAATGTACAGGGTACATTCACATTGGCAGGGGGCTTACAGTGAGTATCAGGCTGCAATTCTGCGCTGCAGCAAATTTTGCGCTGCAGCTTAAACTCGCAGCGGGAAACTCGCTGTAATCCCCCGCCCGTGCGACTGTACCCTAAAAACACTACACTACACTAACACAAAATAAAATAAAAAGTAAAAAACACTACATATACACATACCCCTACACAGCCCCCCTCCCCAATAAAAATGAAAAACTTCTGGTATGCCACTGTTTCCAAAATGAAACCTCCAGCTGTTGCAAAATAACAACTCCCAGTAATGCCGGACAGCCGTTGACTGTCCAAACATGCTGGGAGTTTTGCAACAGCTGGAGTCACCCTGTTTGGGAATCACTGGCGTAGAATACCCCTATGTCCACCCCTATGCAAATCCCTAATTCAGGCCTCAAATGCACATGGCGCTCTCACTTTGGAGCCCTGTCGTATTTCAAGGCAACAGTTTAGGGCCACATATGGGGTATTGCTGTACTCAGGAGAAATTGCCTAACAAATTTTGGGGGGCTTTTTCTCCTTTAACCCCTTATGAAAAGGGGAAGTTGGGGTCTACACCAGCATGTTAGTGTAAAAAAAAAAAATTGTTTACACTAACATGATGGTGTTGCCCTATACTTTTCATTTTGACAAGAGGTAAAAGGGGGGAAAAGCCCCCCAAAATTTGCAATGCAATTTCTCCCGACTATGGAGATACCCCATATGTGGGCGCAAAGTGCTCTGGGGGCACACAACAAGGCCCAGAAGGGAGAGTGCACCATGTACATTTGAGGTGATTTGCACAGGGGTGGCTGATTGTTACAGCGGTTTTGACAAACGCAAAAAAAAAAAACGGAAACTACACCCCTCACGGAATGTAATGAGGGGGGCAGTGAGAATTTACCCCCCACTGGTGTCTGACAGATCTTTGGAACAGTGGGCTGCGCAAATTAAAAATTTTGTACAGCCCACTGTTCCAAAGATCTGACAGACACCAGTGGGGGGTAAATGCTCACTGTACCCCTCATTACAGTATACCACAACCAGAAGAGAAAAAGAGTTTGCACACTGCCGCTTCAATAAAATATAACTTTTATTGTAGTCATTACACATATAAAATATAAACCAACTGGATACAATAAGTGAGGGCCTCCGAGCTTCGGCCGAGCAACCATACAGGGAACAATATACACCACGGACACTTGGGAGCACTACTAGTCTCAATAGTGACTGTAAACCATGTCTCATCTATATAAGGGGAGTACCTTTCCTATGCCTCTTCAGGATGAAGTGCAAACTGCTACTAACCTCAGATAAAGGTGCAGGATATCCTATTGGAATAAGGTGCCTAACTGTACATAAGTCCTAGTCTTAAAATGCATGCTGCTGTAAACATAGTCTATGGGTAGGGTCTAAAGTGCCGATATCTTACCCATTTGGCTGTTGCTCCTCCGTCCCCAACGCCGTTTCGTAACCTTTTTCAAGGGGCTGTTGCTGTGAGGGGTCTAGTTTCCAAAATGGTATGCCATGTGTGTTTTTTTTGCTGTCCTGGCACCATAGGGGCTTCCTAAATGCGACATGCCCCCCGAGCAAAATTTGCTCTCAAAAAGCCAAATATGACTCCTTCTCTTCTGAGTATTGTAGTTCGCCCGTAGTGCACTTCAGGTCAACTTATGGGGTACCTCCATACTCAGAAGAGATGGGGTTACAAATTTTGAGTGGTATTTTCTGCTATTTACACTTGCAAAAATGTGAAATTTGGGTGGGAAACACACATTTTAGTGATTTTTTTTTTTACGTATGCAAAAGTCGTGAAACCCCTGTGGGGTATTAAGGCTCACTTAATTCCTTGTTACGTTCCTCAAGGGGTCTAGTTTCCAAAATGGTATGCCATGTGTTTTTTTTTATTGCTGTCCTGGCACCATAGGGGCTTCCTAAATGCGACACGCCCCTATGGTGCCATTTGAGATAAACGTACTCTCCAAAATCCCCTTGTCGCTCCTTCGCTTCTGAGCCCTCTACTGCGCCCGCCGAACACTTTACATAGACATATGAGGTATGTGCTTACTCGAGAGAAATTGGGCTACAAATATAAGTATATATTTTCTCCTTTTACCCCTTGTAAAAATTCAAAAATTGGGTCTACAAGAACATGCGAGTGTAAAAAATGAAGATTGTGAATTTTCTCCTTCACTTTGCTGCTATTCCTGTGAAACACCTAAAGGGTTATAAGGCTGACCGAATGTCATTTTGAATACTTTGGGGGGTGCAGTTTTTATAAAGGGGTCATTTGTGGGGTATTTCTAAGATGAAGACCCTTCAAATCCCCTTCAAACCTGAACTGGTCCCTGAAAAATTGTGAGTTTGGAAATTTTGTGAAAAATTAGAAAATTGCTGCTGAACTTTGAAGCCCTCTGGTATCTTCCAAAAGTAAAAACGTGTCAATTTTATGATGCAAACATAAAGTGGACATATTTTATATGTAAATGAAAAAAAAATATTTTGAATATCCATTTTCCTTACAAGCAAAGAGCTTCAAAGTTAGAAAAATGCTAAATTTTCAAATTTTTCATCAAATTTTGGGATTTTTCACCAAGAAAGGATGCAAGTTACCAAAAAATTTTACCACTATGTTAAAGTAGAATATGTCATGAAAAAACTATCTCAGAATCAGAATGATAACTAAAAGCATTCCAGAGTTATTAATGTTTAAAGTGACAGTGGTCAGATGTTCAAAAAATGGCCGGGTCCTAAGGTGTAAAATGGCTGGGTCCTTAAGAGGTTAAACAAAAGTACAAAAACAAAAAATGGCCGGTCAGGGCTATGGAGATGTTGCGCCTACATCTCACGGCCACATGAGCCCTGTGGGTGCTTGTGAGATTAGATACTTTGTACCCACACGGCAGTGTCCGGGACACTAATTTTGATTTAAATTTCAAATAAAAAAATCAGACATTTCAATGGTCTCCTCATGCTGCAGCCAACTCCAGGCTCCGTCATTCAGGTAATATATAGGTAGCAACCGCTGTCCTAAATTTTCGTCAAAATTTTTCCTCAAAAATGTTTGCCTTTTTTTATTAGGGATTGTGAAGCTTTGGTTTGTACTCATGCATCAGCCAACTCCAGGCTGTGTCATTCAGGCAATATATGGTTTACTGATGGTGCTGCTGGGCCTGGGTCTGGGAATTTCAAATTTTCTCATAGGCAGCACCCGCTATCCAAAAATCTTCTTCATAAATTTCTACAATTGTGTTTTTTTTGTGGGATTGTGAAGCCCTGGTGTGTACTCATGCATCAGCCAACTCCAGGCTGTGTCATTCAGGCAATATATGGTTTACTGATGCCGCTGCTGGGCCTGGGTCTGGGAATTTCTAATTTTCTCATAGGTAGCACCCGCTATCCAAAAGTCTTCTTCATAAATTTCTACAATTGTTGCGTTTTTTGGGAGGGATTGTGAAGCCCTGCTGTGTACTCATGCATCCGCCAACTCCAGGCTGTGTCATTCAGGCAATATATAGGTAGCACCCGCTGTCCTAAATATTCTTCAAAAATAAAAAAAAATTGTTGTTTTTTCTTTGGGATTGTGAAGCCCTGGTGTGTACTCAATGCTGCTTCCTGCTACACTCTGTCAGCCCGTTGGTCCTGTAACAGTGTGCTTCTCCGCCTCCACATCCTCCACTGTGTCTTAAGCCTCCACTGCCCGGACAAGTCTCAGTGGCTCTTCAGCATACCATATGTGCAGGGAACGGTGGTGTCACGCTGTTCTTCACATGGTTGGCATTGGCGAAAAGTCTTGTAAACAATGGCCAGTCAGGGCAATGGAGAAGTTGTGCCTACATCTCCCGGCAACATGAGCCCTGTGGGGGCTTGTTGGATTTGGACCTTCGAACTCACACGCTGGGGTCCGGGACACTCAAAGTTTGTTTTAAATTTGAAATCAAAAAATGATGGTGCTGCAGAGCCTGGGAATTTCAAATTTTCTCATAGGTAGCACCCGCTATCCAAAATCTTTTTCAAAAATTTCTAAAATTGTGGTGTTTTTTTGGGGGGGGGATTGTAAAGCCCTGCTGTGTACTCATGAATCAGCCAACTCCAGGCTGTGTCATTCAGGCAATATATGGTTTACTGATGCCGCTGTTGGGCCTGGGTCTGGGAATTTCAAATTTTCTCATAGGTAGCACCCACTATCCAAAATCTTTTTCAAAAATGTCAAAAATTGTGTTTTTGGGGGGGGGATTGTAAAGCCCTGCTGTGTACTCATGCCTCAGTCAACTCCAGGCTGTGTCATTCAGGTAATATATGGTTTACTGATGCCGCTGTGGGGCCTGGGTCTGGGAATTTCAAATTTTCTCATAGGTAACACCCGCTATCCAAAATCTTAAAAAAAACATTCTAAAATTGTGATGTTTTTTGGGGGGGATTGTGAAGCCATGCTGAGTACTCGTGCATCAGCCAACTCCAGGCTGTGTCATTCAGGCAATATATGGTTTACTGATGCCGATGTGGGGCCTGGGTCTGGAAATTTCAAATTTTCTCATAGGTAGCACCCGCTATCCAAAATCTTTTTAAAACATTTCTAAAATTGTGATGTTTTTGGGGGGGGATTGTGAAGCCCTGCTGTGTACTCGTGCATCAGCCAACTCCAGGCTGTGTCATTCAGGCAATATATGGTTTACTGATGCTGCTGTGGGGCCTGGGTCTGGGAATTTCAAATTTTCTCATAGGTAGCACCCGCTATCCAAAATCTTTTTAAAAAATGTCTAAAATTGTGGTGTTTTTTGGGGGGGGATTGTGAAGCCATGCTGAGTACTCGTGCATCAGCCAACTCCAGGCTGTGTCATTCAGGCAATATATGGTTTACTGGTGCCGATGTGGGGCCTGGGTCTGGGAATTTCAAATTTTCTCATAGGTAGCACCCGCTATCCAAAATCTTTTTCAAAAATTTCTAAAATTGTGTTGTTTTTTGGGGGGAATTGTGAAGCCCTGCTGTGTACTCGTACATCAGTTAACTCCAGGCTGTGTCTTTCAGGCAATATATGGTTTGCTGATGCCGCTGTGGGGCCTGGGTCTGGGAATTTAAAATTTTCTCATAGGTAGCATCCGCTATCCAAAATCTTTTAAAAAAAATGTCTAAATTTGTGGTGTTTTTTGGGGGGGATTGTGAAGCCATGCTGAGTACTCGTGCATCAGCCAACTCCAGGCTGTGTCATTCAGGCAAAATATGGTTTACTGATGCCGATGTGGGGCCTGGGTCTGGAAATTTAAAATTTTCTCATAGGTAGCACCCGCTATCCAAAATCTTCTAAAAAAAATTCTAAAATTGTGATGTTTTTTTTTGGGGGGGGGGATTGTGAAGCCCTGCTGTGTACTCGTGCATCAGCCAACTCCAGGCTGTGTCATTCAGGCAATATATGGTTTACTGATGCTGCTGTGGGGCCTGGGTCTGGGAATTTCAAATTTTCTCATAGGTAGCACCCGCTATCCAAAATCTTTTTCAAAAATTTCTAAAATTGTGGGTTTTTTTGCGGGGGATTGTGAAGCCCTGCTGTGTACTTGTGCATCAGTCAACTCCAGGCTGTGTCATTCAGGCAATATATGGTTTGCTGATGCCGCTGTGGGGCCTGGGAATTTCAAATTTTCTCATAGGTAGTGTTACGCCGAGCGCTCCGGGTCCCCGCTCCTCCCCGGAGTGCTCGCAGCATCCTCACATTCGCAGCGCCCCGGTCAGACCTGCTGACCGGGTGCGCTGCAATATCTCTCTCAGCCGGGATGCGATTCGCGATGCGGGAGGCGCCCGCTCGCGATGCGCATCCTGGCTCCCGTACCTGACTCATTCCTCGTCTGTCTTGTCCCGGCGCACGCGGCCCCGCGCCTTAGGGCGCGCGCGCGCCGGGTCTCTGCAATTTAAAGGGCCACTGCGCCATTGATTGGCGCAGCAGGCTTAATCAGTGTGCTCACCTGTGCACTCCCTACTTATACCTCACTTCCCCTGCACTCCCTCGCCGGATCTTGTTGGCATTGTGCCAGTGAAAGCGTTCCTTGTGTGTTCCTAGCCTGTGTTCCAGACCTCCTGCCGTTGCCCCTGACTACGATCCTTGCTGCCTGCCCTGACCTTCTGCTACGTCCGACCTTGCTCTTGTCTACTCCCTTGTACCGCGCCTATCTTCAGCAGTCAGAGAGGTTGAGCCGTTGCTGGTGGATACGACCTGGTTGCTACCGCCGCTGCAAGACCATCCCGCTTTGCAGCGGGCTCTGGTGAATACCAGTAGCAACTTAGAACCGGTCCACCAACACGGTCCACGCCAATCCCTCTCTGGCACAGAGGATCCACCTCCAGCCAGCCGAATCGTGACAGGTAGCATCCGCTATCCAAAAGCTTTTTAAAAAATGTATAAAATTGTGGTGTTTTTTGGGGGGGATTGTGAAGCCATGCTGAGTACTCATGCATCAACCAACTCCGGGCTGTGTCATTCAGGCAATATATGGTTTACTGATGCCGATGTGGGGCCTGGGTCTGGAAATTTCAAATTTTCTCATAGGTAGCACACGCTATCCAAAATCTTTTTAAAAAATTTCTAAAATTGTGATGCTTTTTGGGGGGGGATTGTGAAGCCCTGCTGTGTACTCGTGCATCAGCCAACTCCAGGCTGTGTCATTCAGGCAATATATGGTTTACTGATGCTGCTGTGGGGCCTGGGTCTGGGAATTAAAAATTTTCTCATAGGTAGCACCCGCTATCCAAAATCTTTTTCAAAAATTTCTAAAATTGTGTTTTTTTGGGGGTGATTGTGAAGCCCTGCTGTGTACTTGTGCATCAGCCAACTCCAGGCTGTGTCATTCAGGCAATATATGGTTTACTGATGCCGTTGTGGGGCCTGGGTCTGAGAATTTCAAATTTTCTTATAGCACCCGCTATCCAAAATCTTTTAAAAAAATTTCTAAAATTGTGTTGTTTTTTGGGGGGAATTGTGAAACCCTGCTGTGTACTCGTGCATCAGTCAACTCCAGGCTGTGTCATTCAGGCAATATAATTAATACATAATTAATATAACTTTTAATACATTTTTTATGAATTTTTTTGGGAATAAAATGTTATAAAAAGCAGCTATTTTGGACTTTTTTTTTTTTTATGTTCACGCCGTTCACCGTACGGTATCATTAACATTTTATTTTAATATGAATTCAGGTAGAAAACAGACATGGTGCACATCTACAATCTTGCACAATGATCCAATTGCTTCTCAGCATAATTTAAAAAACTAACAGGTTGTTAGTATATACGTTTTGATCAAAAAGTACAAAGCCCACTCGCCACGTCAAGGCCACCTATTTAGAGTGGGTCCCTAACGTCCCTAGCATAAAATGACGTAGCACTGGGTGGCGACCACCACCGCCGCGACACCAGTGCCCACAGGGGGAATGACCCACTGGCAGAGCGGCCCCAATGCCAATCAAACCAGTCCATGGGTCGCACCTCCCCGCAGACACGGCGCCACGACAGCAACAGACGCCGCACAGCACCACACTAGTGTGAACAAGATGCTACAGCTCACTTACCAAGCTCTCCCAGTCATGGTAAGGGACGTTAGGGACCCACTCTAAATAAGTGGCGTTGACGTGGCGAGTGGGCTTTGTACTTTTTGATCAAAACGTATATACTAACAACCTGTTAGTTTTTGAAATTATGCTGTAACGCAATTAGATCATTGTGCAAGATTGTAGATGTGCACCATGTCTGTCTTCTACCTGAATTCACATTGTGTTTTCTATCCCCTCTTTTTTTTTTTTAACATGTGTCTGCACTCTTCCCCACCCCCTCAGCCCAACCCTATATAAGTAGTAGTTAGCTACACATGGGCCATTTCTTTCCTAGCAGCCTCCCAGTCTGACTGGGAGAGCATGGTAAGTGAGCTATAGCACCCTGTTCACACTGGTGAGGTGCTGTGCGGCGTCTGTTGCTGCCGTGGCGCCGTGTCTGTGGGGAGGTGCGACCCATGGACTGGTTTGAGTGGCATTGGGGCCGCTCTGCCAGTGGGTCGTTCCCCCTGTGGGCACTGGTGTCGCGGCAGTGGTGGTCACCGCCCAGTGCTACGCCATTTTATGCTAGGGACGTTAGGGACCCACTCTAAATAGGTGGCCTTGACGTGGCGAGTGGGCTTTGTACTTTTTGATCAAAACGTATATACTAACAACCTGTTAGTTTTTGAAATTATGCTGAGAAGCAATTGGATCATTGTGCAAGATTGTAGATGTGCACCATGTCTGTCTTCTATCTGAATTCACATTGAGGGACATTTATCAATGTTTGCTTATGTATTCTTTTTTTAGTAATTTTTTCTTTACTTTTTTTTTTGCTTATGTGTGACTTATTTATCAACTGCTTTCAGCCTGTTGATAATTTTCTTTCACATAAGCAATTTTTCCTTTTTTACTTTGGTAGTATCTTTTTCTGCTCCATGTTTGAGCTGGAGTAAATTTAGTCAATTTTTAACCCTGTTGCGACTTTTTTTTGCGCAGTTGCGACTGTCGCAGTTAATAAATACCTGACTACCCGTAGTCTATTTTAAAATTATTACTACATAGTTAATTTTTGGAAAACTTGCTTTTCTCGCTTTCCAGTCAAAATGTCGCACAAAAAATCGCGTAGTCGCAGTTGCGACAATTTTGCGACAATTATAGTAAAGAAAACCTGACTAAACCCGTTGATAAATGTCCATAATTGTGTTTTCTATCCCCTCTTTTTTTTTGTTTTTGTTTGAACATGTGTCTGCACTCTTCCCCACCCCCTCAGCCCAACCCTATATAAGTAGTAGTTAGCTGCACATGGGCTATTTCTTTCCTAGCAGCCTGCCAGTCTGACTGGGAGAGCATGGTAAGTGAGCTATAACACCCTGTTCACACTGGTGTGGTGCTGTGCGCGTCTGTTGCTGCCGTGGTGCCGTGTCTGCGGGGAGGTGCGACCCATGGACTGGTTTGAGTGGCATTGGGGCCGCTCTGCCAGTGGGTCGTTCCCCCTGTGGGTACTGGTGTCGCGGCGGTGGTGGTCGCCGCCCAGTGCTACGCCATTTTATGCTAGGGACGTTAGGGACCTACTTTAAATAGGTGGCCTTGAAGTGGTGAGTGGGCTTTGTACTTTTTGATCAAAACGTATATACTAACAACCTTTTAGTTTTTGAAATTATGCTGAGAAGCAATTAGATCATTATGCAAGATTGTAGATGTGCACCATATCTGTCTTCTACCTGAATTCACATTTTATTTTAATAGTTCAGATATTTACGCATGCGGCAATACCAAATATGTATATAAAATATTTTTGTAACACTTTTTGGGGGTGAAATAGGGAAAATGGGGCAATTTACATTTTTATTGGGGGAGGGGGTTTTTCAAATTTTTTTTACTTTATTTTTTTACTTTTATTTTTACACTTTAATAGTCCCCATAGGGGACTATTTATAGCAATCATTTGATTGCTAATCCTGTTCAGTGCTATGTATAGGACATAGCACTGATCAGGGTTATCGGTCATCTCCTGCTCTGGTCTGCGGGAAGGCAGATCAGAGCAGAAGACTCCCAGAAGACAGCGGAGGCAGGTGAGGGGACCTCCGGCTGCCGTGCTGGATGATCGGATCGCCGCGGCAGCGCTGCGGGCGATCCGATCATCCAGTTAAGTGACCACGATGCTGCAGATGCCGTGATCTGTATTAATTACGGCATCTGAGGGGTTAATGGCGGACATCCGCGGGATCACGGATGTCCGCCATTACCGGCGGGTCCCTGGCTGCGATCAACAGCCGGGACCTGCAGCGCATGATCCGGGCATCACTCCGATGCCCGCGGTTATGCTTATGACGTAAATGTACATCCTGGTGCGTTAAGTACCACGTCACAAGGACGTACATTTACAGCGCTCATCGTTAAGGGGTTAAAGACGGATGTGTAAATGAAAAAAATAATGTTTTCACTAAAGTGTAGTTTTTTTCCCAAATTTACAATTTTTATAAAGGGTAATGGGAGTAAATGCCCCCCAAAATTTATGTTAGGACGTAAAATGGTCTGCAGGCGAACTACAATGCTCAGAAGAGAAGGAGTCACATTTGGCTTTTGGAAAGCAAATTTTGCTGAAATGGCTTTTGGGGGGCATGTCACATTTAGAAAGCCCCTATGGTGCCAGAAGAGCAAAAAAAACACATGGCATTCTATTTTGGAAACTACTTCCCTCAAGGAACATAACAAGGGGTACAGTGAGCCTTAACACCTGACAGGTATTTCACAACTTAATGGAAATTTTTTTTTCTCTAAAATGCATTTTTTCCCCCAAATTTTAATTTTTTTACAAGGGGTAATAGGAGAAAATTACCCCCAAAATTTGTAACCCCATTTATTCTGAGTATGGAAATACCCCATGTGTGGACGTCAAGTGCTCTGCGGGCGAACTAGAATGCTCAGAAGAGGAGGAGCGCCATTGAGCTTTTGGAAAGATAATTTGTTTGGAATGGAAGTAAGGGGCCATGTGCAAAGCCCCCCCCCCCCCCCCCCCGTGGTGCCAGAACGGTTCCCCCTCCCCACACAATTTTTTTTTTTTTCATTTTCCCATCCAACTTTAACGGAAATTCGTCAAACACCTGTGGGGTGTTAAGGCTCACTATACCCCTTGTTACATTCTGTGAGGGGTGTAGTTTCCAATATGAGGTCAAATGTGGGTATTTATTGCTTTGCATTCATGTTAGAACCGCTGTAAAATCAGCCTCCTCTGTGCAAATCACCAATTTAGGCCTCAAATGTACATAGTGCGCTCTCATTCCTGAGCCTTGTTGTTTGCCAGCAGAGCATTTTACACCCTCATATGGCGTATTTCCGTACTCAGGAGAAATTGTGTTACAAATTTTGCGGGTCTTGTTTTCCTTTTATCTCTTGTGAAAATAAAAAGTATGGGGCAACACCAGCATAATAGTGTAAAATGTTTTATTTTTTTACACTAACAGGCTGGTGTAGATCCCAACTTTTCCTTTTCTTAAGGAGTAAAAGGAGAAAAAGCCCCCCAAAATTTGTAGTGCAATTTCTCCCGAGTACGGAAATACCCCATATGTGGCCCTAAACTGTTTCCTTGAAATACGTCAGGGCTCAAGTGAGAGAGCGCCATGCGCCATGCTCATTTGAGGACTAAATTAGGGATTGCATATGGGTGGACATAGGGGTATTCTACACCAATGATTCCCAAACAGGGTGCCTCTAGCTGTTGCAAAACTCCCAGCATGCCTGGACAGTCAGTGGCTGTCCGGAAATGCTGGGAGTTGTTGTTTTCCAACAGCTGGGGGGGGGCAGTGTAAGGGGGTGTATATGTAGTGTTTTACCCTTTATTTTGTGTTAGTGTAGTGTTTTTAGTGTAATGTAGTGTTTACAGTGAGTTTCCCGCTAGGAGTTTGCGCTGCAGCGGAAAATTTGCCACAGCTCATACTTGAAGCAGGAAACTTACTGTAAACCCGCCCGTGTGAATGTACCCTGTACATTCACGTGGGGGGGCAAACCTCCAGCTGTTTCAAAACTACAACTCCCAGCATGTACTGACAGACCATGCATGCGGGGAGTTGTACTTTTGCAACAGCTGGAGGCACACTGGTTGGAAAACCTTCAGGTTCTGTTACCTAACTCAGTATTTTCCGATCAGTGTGCCCTTCAGCTGTTGCAAAACTACAACTCCCAGCATGTACTGATCGTCGAAGGGCATTCTGGGAGATGTAGTTATGCAACAGCTGGGGGTACGGAACTACAACTCCCAGCATGCTGAGACAGCTGTTTGCTGTTTGGGCATGCAGGGATTTGCAGTTTTACAAGATCTAGAGGGCCACAGTTTAGAGATCACTGCAAAGTGATCTCCAAACTGTAGCCCTCCAGCTGTTGTAAAACTACAAATCCCAGCATGCCCAAACAGCAAACAGTTGTAGTCCTTAAGTGGTTAATGGCCTCAAAAATGAAGTTCCCCTGATGTATGAGCATCAAGGGATTTTCCACTAAAAAAGATCATCCAGCTGTCATGTGGTATGTTACTACATAATGAAGCAACATCTAGTGTTGCCCACATATAGTCCTCTTCCCGTATGATATCTTTCAATAGGGTTAATAAATGCCTTTTATCTCTGAGGTATGCTGGTAAAGACACCACACATTTCTGTAACTAATGGTCTATATATTCAGATAAACATCTGGCAACTATCGGACAACCAGGTGTTTTTTTTTTCAGTCTTTATATACCTTAGGTAGAAAATAAAAATAAGGTGCATTTGGGTTGGGGTTAAATATATAATTTTTTCCCTCTTAAAGGGGTGCTCCGCATCTAGACCTCTCATCCCCTATCCAAAGGATCCCCGTGATCTCGGTTGCGGCACCCCGCTGTCATCATTGCACAGAGCAAATTTCACGGCTCGGCCCCCTCGTGACATCACGTCCCGCCCCCTTAATGGCCAGCTACATTATGTGTATGGCCAGCTATATTATGTGTATAGCCAGCTATATTATGTGTATGGCCCATTATGTGTAAGGCCAGCTATATTATGTGTATGGCCAGCTATATTATGTGTATGGCCAGCTACATTATGTGTATGGCCAGCTATATTATGTGTATGGCCAGCTACATTATGTGTATGGCCAGCTACATTATGTGTATGGCCAGCTACATTATGTGTATGGCCAGCTATATCATGTGTATGGCCAGCTATATTATGTGTATGGCCGGCTACATAATGTGTATGGCCAGCTATATTATGTGTATGGCCAGCTACATTATGTGTATGGCCAGCTACATTATGTGTATGGCCAGCTACATTATGTGTATGGCCAGCTACATTATGTGTATGGCCAGCTACATTATGTGTATGGCCAGCTACATTATGTGTATGGCCAGCTATATTATGTGTATGGCCAGCTACATTATGTGTATGGCCAGCTACATTATGTGTATGGCCAGCTACATTATGTGTATGGCCAGCTATATTATGTGTATGGCCAGCTATATTATGTGTATGGCCAGCTATATTGTGTGTATGGCCAGCTATATTGTGTGTATGGCCAGCTACATTATGTGTATGGCCAGCTATTTAACGTGTATGGCCAGCTATATTATGTGTATGGTCAACTATATTATGTGTATGGCCAGATACATTGTGTGTATGGCCAGCTATATTATGTGTATGGCCAGCTATATTATGTGTATGGCCAGCTATATTATGTGTATGGCCAGCTATATTATGTGTATGGCCAACTATATTATGTGTATGGGCAGCTCTATTATGTGTATGGCCAGCTATATTATGTGTATGGCCAACTATATTATGTGTATGGGCAGCTATATTATGTGTATGGGCAGCTATATTATGTGTATGGGCAGCTACATTATGTGTATGGCCAGCTATATTATGTGTATGGCCAGCTATATTATGTGTATGGCCAGCTACATTATGTGTATGGCCAGCTACATTATGTGTATGGCCAGCTACATTATGTGTATGGCCAGCTACATTATGTGTATGGCCAACTATATTATGTGTATGGCCAGCTATATTATGTGTATGGCCAGCTATATTATGTGTATGGCCAGCTATACACCTGCTGATTCCAATCTTACCAAGGGTATTTTGTGCATACAGGGTCCTGATATGGAAATATGGTGCCATCCAGGAGATATATATATAATATATATATATATATATATATATATATATATATATATATATATATATATATATATATATACATGTGAACATGTTCATATGCTTTAAAATTGCAATTCCAAGGTTTATTCATCATCCTAGAATCTTTCAAAATAAGGTGGAAATGTATAGGAACGTTGACATAATTTTTTTTTTTTTATAGCCACCTTTTAATAAAAGGATGAAGATAGATCATACTATTTTTTGTAGTTGCAATTGCTTTAGGATGTTATATCCACAGTATGGAGTAAAAAAAAATAAAAAAAAAGCAAAAAAAAGAATCTTGTAAGGAGACCCCAGAAGCCAGTTATTTTTTTATGCCAGCTAAAGAACACCTCCTAGATCCTCCTCTGAAGCGTCGCCTCCTTCTGTAATGGAATGAATTTCATGTGAGTCTTCTCTAGCAGTGCACAAGGAGACTCCACACTGCTCTTGCCTGCTTGTGGGAATGCAGCTTGTGTCTGGGCTATTGCTGCTCTGTAGTGAGCTTTGCACTCTTTCAGCTTCCTTCCAGATCACTATCCTACACACAAATGATGTCCATGCCCGTGTAGAGCAGACCAACAGAGACTCTGGTAAATGTGGCAACCCTGCCGACTGCTATGGAGGGGTGGCCAGGAGACTTACCAAGATCAAGGAGATCCGCGCTAGCCATCAAAATGTTTTGTTACTGGATGGAGGTGACCAGTTTCAGGGGACCATATGGTTTAATGTTTATAAGGGAGATGAAGCTGCATATTTCATGAACCACTTGAAGTATGATGCCATGGTGAGTGACAGATAAAGTAGTTGCCTTCTGACGTACATCTGTAATGGCCAAGTGGGCACAGTTTAATGATTTGTCTTATAGACTTCTAGAACTGTATATAAAAGCTATGAATAGATCTGATGTTGTGTACAGGTTATAGTTATGTGCGGCACAATACAAAGTCTCTTGGATAGAACATAGTTTTCCAACATTGTTATTTGCAGACATTGTGTTGGGTACATACATATTATCAGGCTTTGTTTGCCGACAAGCTTCATTCAACAGAAATAGCACAATAATTCTTTACCAGGTATGCCATGTGTTGCACAGATGTATGTATGTGAATGTGCAGCACATACTCCACTTTACAGAATCTTTCTATAGTGTACGTCTAGTGTAGGCAGTGCGCAAAGAGGTCTTTGTTTAATGTTTCTTTTGGCGAACATAACTCAGCAGGTGGTTTGTTTGCCGTTCTCTGAATAACATATTGCAGTATAATGGCATTCTGTGCATCATGTCAAACCCAGCTCTGCTGCATTGATACATTCAGACTGCGACGTCTATATCAATTAGCACATTAAAGAGTTTTATTCATTTCAGACAGAACTCCTTTGTATTAGTCATTAGAAGTGTGATTTACATAGGGATTCAGTCACCTGGATCTCCCCACCCATGCCACTTTGGAATCTACAAATGTTCGTAATGCTGTGGCATTTAGGCTTGATAACAGTTGACAGTGTTGATAATACTGACAATGCCTGGATTGTTTCACTAATGTAAACAGGACATAAGGACTGTACAATTTGATAACCCCTGCGGTGTCAGAAATAGATCCTTGAGGAGTGATCACTTATTTGCCAAAGTACAGATGTACTAGAGTTGAGGTTATGGAGAGATAAATCCTGTGCATTATGAGTACAAAGTGCAACAGAAATAGTAAAACAACTAATTTATTTCTGCTTTAGGTTAGCAGTGTGGGGCTTCCTTTTATGCAGCTAGAATGCCTTGCCCCGTCCCTTGAACTACATTCCTATTGATTAGTAAATGTTTTAGGCACTCAGATCAGAGCCCAATAACATCACATAAGCCCTTATGGCCTTTCCAAGCAGTATGAAGAACATTCTGGAAAGACTACATGTGCAGATTGTACAAACAGTTACGACATAAAATACCTGTCATTTCAAAATGGCAAAATGACAAGTGCTCTCAGAAGGAGCCTACAAGGAGCCCCCTTCATGGTGTTTACTTATTGCTCATTCCCTCCATTTCAGGGAGTGGGGCCAAGGCTGAACTGTGTGCCAGTACTACACATACACAACTTTCTTTTTCTTTTTTTTGCAAATACAATATGAACTCGAAAACACTACGAATAGGACCGATAACTCACACAGTAAATGAGTACATAACGTGTCAATCGAAAAACATTGTCTATGCGATTTTTTTGTCCTTGCAGATTCTATTACATTGGCAAAACTATTAGAAACCTGTTCATACGTATCAGGGAACATTTTTATTCTATCCATACTAGAAAAGGCTCTCCTCACCTTATATCCCATGTAATAGAACGCACAACGGCAATTCAGAAGTGTTGACATTTGTAGGATTAGAGTGTGTCTACCACTCTGAGTATAGGCCAGATGAAGCACTAATTTGTGCGAAACTGCTACCGTTGCCTGCTGTACCCCCTACACTTCGTCCCTCTCCTGTAACTATTATGTGAGTATTTAATAAAATTCAGAAGAAGACTGGGGAGTTGCCAACTTTTATTCTCTCTATAGACTGTTTCTTTTTTTACTTCTCTGACCAATCACAACATAGCACAGCAAACTTATTTCTGCTATGCTATGACATAGTGCTAGAGAAAGTGCACTGGACTAAACAGATTGGCACTATGCTTGGCTGGTAATATACACAGTACACTAATAGATGGTATGTGGAGGCAAAAAGAAAATGCACTAGATTTGCAAAGCACTATGTGAACAGGAAGTACTAGCAGGAGCACAGCAAGGAAGGGGTTACCGTAAGCATTGAGCTGCTACAGTTGTTACTGTTGAGAAGCTAAACGGGGGGGAGTTTACTGTGCACTGTAGACATACAGCAGTATGTAGACTCATAGGTACACAGGGACAGTGTCCTGAGATATATGGGTGGTCAGAGATGAGAGAGAAGCTGGACAGCGTAGATCATCTCCACCGGAAATTATGCAGTTGAGGTTTCTGACGGGTCGATGAAAATAACACAATACCACTGCTATGTTCAGGAGAGGGGAGAGAACTTGGGATGTGCATCTGTCCACATAAGATGACATTCGCTGCTTCCCAGGTAAATCCAGCTTCTCTTTCTTCTCATAAAGCTCAAGACAGATGTCCCATTTGAAACTACCATAACTTACTTTATATTACAGGAAGTGGGGGTGGGGACTTGCCCCTTTCAGAAACCTTTACTTTGTCCCTTCCAGTAACACAGTCTCAACTGGCCCTCCAACATAAGAGTATGTTCAGACGAGTGGATTCACAGCGTATTTTATGCTGCAGATCTGCCGCTGAAGGACATCTGTATGGTGCCTTTACATGTGCCTGCTCGGAGTGGCAATACGCCGATACATGCAGACACACTGAAGCGATGTGAAAGTCACTGCGCATGCGCCGTGTACTCGCACACATTGCAGTCGCTCCCCCTGCTCAATGAGCTAGGCCAAGAGCTGCCGCGATGTGCGTGTATACTGCTCATGCGCGCAACAACTCGCACATCGCAGTGTGTATGCTCGTAGCGGTGTATTGCCGCTCCGAGCAGACACATGTAAAGGCAGCATATAGAGGTCCCTCAGCGGTGGATCCACAGAGAAATACGCGTGGAAAATCCGCTCGTCTGAACGTACTCTAAGAGTTACTAAACACACAATCTCAGATCTCTGTTCTGTTCTTCAAAAATTACAGCACTTACAAACAGGCAATCGATGGCAGAGCGATTCTGGCCATTGTTCTTAAGGGTTAGGGGTTAGCCTGTAGAGTTAAGGGTTAAGAGACGACAACGGCTTCCCAAATTTGTCCAGATCTAGCTGTTACTAGAGTCAGATTTCCCCTGACAACAAGCAATAGACAGCTGAAGAGAGTCACCTAGTGGCCAAGACTTTAAATCTGTATCATTAGGGTAAGGAGTCATTTTTGGTTAATGAAGGGATTTACAAAAACAATAGTAATTACATTGGAGGGAAGTTGTTTAAAGCGACAGTGACTATTTACAAGGAAGAAAAAAAATCCCAATTAAATAAAACACAAAGCTTAAAGGGAACTCGCCTATCATTCGTGGCCGGTTTACTTGTCAATGATCACATCTTTTTTGCAGACACTGAGCTTGTCAGCAGCACATCTCCTCATGTATGTTCTGCTGAGAATAATGTTAAGAGGTTTGTATGAACACTTATATGAACAATCATTTGGATAAACCTCTCACAATCATTGGACCATGTAAATAAAAGTAAACCTCAGCTTGCTATATTGTCACTTGGTGCTTGTTATGAGCAGTAAATAAGACCATGTAACAAGACAATTACTAAGAGAACCAATGGAGGGAAGCTGCTTAAAAGACATGTAAGTGAGCACTAAGCGAATCGTTTGTGACATGAACATTTGAATATTTCAGATAAGAGGCTTCTGAAGAACAGCTGCGCTGCCAAACTAAAATAAGACCGGTATTTTTTTTTTTTTTTAAATAACTTAACAGCTATGCGTTTCACTCCACAACTCGGCGTGTTGCCCGACTCCCTACAAGAGACTATAGACTTTCTACTATAGACCAGCAGTACTCAACTGGTGGACCTCAGTCTAGAACTGGATTATGGCCACTATATGTCAGGACCACCACTCCCTCCAGTCTGGGAACTGATGAAAGGAGGCATCCACTCTCCATACATTCAATTGTATCACTGTCTTTAAGACATCCATAAAAATGAAAAGCCAGCCACCCAGCACTTTCCCTATGAGGTAGATCACAATTAGCGCTACCTACATCATTCTGATCTGCCTAGGCCTGACTAGTAGAGGCCAGAGCAGAAGTCAATGCAGAATTGAGTATTCTCGGAAGAAAAGGTTATTGAGGGTTATATTTCCAAACCTGTAGCTCTCCAGTTGTTGCAAAACTACAACTTCCATCATGCCCTTCTATAAATGCTTGATAAGAGTTGTAGTTTGCAACAGCTGGAGAGTCACAGGTTGGGGAAACAATGATTCAAGATCGCGGGGGGTCCGACCGCTGGGCCCCCTGCGATCTGCTGTACAGGGTCCCGACAGCACGCGGGAAGGGGACATGTTGACCACCGCATGAAGCGCTGCCTTCAGCAATCTCCGGCTCTGCCACAGAGTTGTATTGAGGGGGCGTGTCGGCCGCCGCTTCGTGCGGTGGTCAACAAGCGCTATCTGGCCAGCGAGCTTGGGCCCCAGCGGTCAGGCCCCCCGCAATCTGAAACTCATCCCCTATCCTTAGGATAGGGGATACATTTTTCACCACTGCACTACTCCTTTAAGAGCACAGTTGCACAGTTCATTGGAGGCATAGTGACACAATTCATTAGGGGGCACAGTTCATTAGAGGGTAGTAGTGCAGTTCAATAGGAGGCACAATGGGACAGTTCATTTGGGAGGTACCTTGACACAGTTCAGTAGGAGGCACAGTTCATTAGGGGACATAGTTGCACGGTTCATAGGGGGGGGGGGGTCACAGTCGCTCAGTTCATTATGGGGACAGTTGCACAGTTCATTAGGGGCATATTAGGGTACAATGGTACAGTTCATTAGGAGAGCAATGGCAAGTTCATTAGGGCAGCAGGGGCACAGTGAATTAGGGCGCATAGTGGTAGAGTTCATTAGGGGACATAGTGGCAGAGTTCAATAGGGAGCACAGTGGCTCAGTTTAATATGGGGACAGTTGCACAGTTCATTGGAGAAGCAGTGGCACGGTTCATTAGGCTGGTAGTAGCACAGTTTATTAGAAGGGCAGTGACATCATTCATTGTTTAAGAGAGATAAATAAAAAATTTATTGTTTTAACGGGTACAGTTGCATAATTATTTGGTTCAGGGCATAGCATCTGTAAATATTATATTAAAGGGTCACAGCATGTGGCAGTATTGTGCTCAGGGGAACAGTGTGGGCAGTATTATAATTAGAGACACAGTGTGTAGTAGGATTATGTTCAGGGGCATCGTGGGGCAGTATTATACTCAGGGTCACAGGATGTGGCAGTATTATGTTTAGGGACACAGTGTGTGGTAAGAATATATTCAAATACACAGTTTGTTGCAGTATTATATTTAGGGACACAGTGTGTGGCAGGGTTATGTTCAGGGGCCTTGTGGGGCTGCATTATACTCATGGAGCAGTGTTTGGCAGTATTATACTTAGGGACACAATGTGTAGCAGTATTATATTTAGGGGCATAGTGTATGGCAGTGTTATACTCATGCACAGTTTGTGGCAGTATTACATTCAGGAACAACGTGTGTGGCAGCATTGTATTCAGGGGCAGAGTGTGTGGCAGCATAATATTTAGGGGCATAGAGTTGCAGTACTCAAGTCAAGCAGGTAACAATGGATTTACATACTACAGGCTTTAGTCACTCGTTTTACGCTCTTTCTTATGATTAGGGTAATATTAATGTTCTACAAAAGGCAGCTCCTCTTTCTTGCATGGCACTGCAGTTGCTAGTTGAACCAGATCTTAGCGTTCCGCTAGGATCTTCACCTGATGGCAGACCTGGGTAAGCGTACCCTTACCAAAAGTAGCTGAGCATCCCTGCTATAGACTATAATAAAGCCCATCTCCTGCGTTAATCAGAGAGGTGTTGCAGCACTTGGACCTACACCAATCTTACATATTGACATGCCTGTTCACCATGTCAAGAGTTAATTTAAATGAGAGTAAGGCTAGATTCACATTTACATTGCCTTTCGTCCTGTTCAGGGTCCGTTTGGCTCTTTTTTTCTTCTTCTTGAGCAGAACGGACCCTGAAACTGGTCAGAAAACACAACGGACACTGCCGGGTCCCGATGGACACCATTCACTTGAATGGAATCTGCCGGGGATCCAGTAGTTTAGTGGAGAGAAAAAAAATAGTGCAATGTGAACAAGGCCTAATGCTTTAAGCTTAAGTCCTAAATTCTGCTGGTGGAAAGTAGTAAAAGAAAAGGTACCATATTTCTGCAAAGGCTTACTTAGAAATCAATTTTCAACCCATTGGTTAAAGTAAAATGCATACAATGCTGAATTCTACAAATTTACTGAAAATATAGATTCCAGGGATGGATTAATAGACACTTTCCATATAGCAAGTGATCGTTCCAAACCTCACTACCTCCGTTGTGCTCGGGCTGTGGGGTTGCGCCTTCCCTCCTTCAGTACAAGCAGAAAAGAGTAACGGCAGGTAAAAGGATCAACTTTATTGAAGCATAAATATAAAATACAAGCTGGGCACAGCAGCCTACGTGTTTTGGACAAGCATGTCCTTAGTCATGGCATAAAAAAAGCAATAACCAGTTCCTTCTTATATATCCATTTATTTAGTCACATGGTATTGACAGCAATATGTACTTATTAAAGGGGTACTCTGCTTCTCAGTGTTTGGAACAAACTGATCCGAATGCTGGTGCCGGCGCCGGGAGCTTAGTGACGTCATAGCCCCTCGCCCTCATGATGTCTGGCTGTGCAGATCAGTGAGAAAAAATATTTAGGAAAAGAAAAAGTAACAGTTGGAGTTCTTACTCTAAGATAACTGAGAAGAATTACATATATCCACACATACTAATTCTAATTTGATGTATCAGAGTATATGGTAAATTTTAAATGGGCTGTACCACCATTAAAGGGATACTCCAGTGCTTAGACATCTTATGCCCTATCCAAAGGATAGGGGATAAGATGCCTGATCGCGGGAGTCCCGCCCCTGGGGACCCCCGTGATCTTACACGCGGCACCCCGTTTGTAATCAGTCCCCGGAGCGTGTTCGCTCCAGGACTGATTACCAGCGACTACAGGGCGGGCGAGGTGTGATTTCACGCCCCCGTCCCCGTGTGATGTCACGCTCCGCCCCTCAATGCATGCCTACGGGAGGGGAATGATAGCTGTCACGCCCCCTCCCGTAGGCTTGCATTGAGGGGCGGAGCATGACATCACACAGGGGCAGGGGCGTGACATCACACGCCGCACGCCCTGCAGTCGCCGGTAATCAGTCCCGGAGCAAACACGCTACGGGGACTGATTACAAACGGGGTGCCGTGTGCAAGATCACGGGGGTCCCCAGCGGCGGGACTCCCGTGATCAGGCATCTTATCCCCTATCCTTTGGATAGGGGATAAGATGTCCAAGCACCGGAGTACCCCTTTAAGAATCATCATATTCCTTGTACAGATCATTAAAAGTGAACATTCTTTGCCATTAACTACTGTCCAAAAGGCGATCCAGTGAAGTTATTACATTTACTTACATAGTTACATAGTGTACCTGGTATTAAAAGTGATCCCGACCCCCCCCCCATCCCCCCGCTCACTGCAATGCAGCAAGTAAAAGTAGATTTCTTCCATACTTGGTCCCTAAGGTCATGCATACTGTGGGATCACTAGTTCATTATTGTGGATCCCACAATATCAACATTCTGTCAACTGCCAGAGGGAACGGAGACTGATGCTGTCCAGAACCTCCAGCAGCAAAGATTAAAGGGGTTCTCAACCATAAGGTGATTTTAGTACGTACCTGGCAGACAGTAATGGACATGCTTAGGAAGGATCTGCGTTTATCTTGAGGCTAAATGGCTATGTTGTGAGATTACCATATTACTGTGGCTAGCTGTTTGTGAACTGGTATTTCCTGTTTGACTTTTCTTTTTTTTTACTACAAGTCCCACAATTCCATCTTCCTCCCTCCCACACATCAGCCACCCCACCCATTGAAACATAAATGAGCTGCATCCATTCAAAAGACCTGTGGTTTTTAATCAGGGTGCCTACAGATGTTGCAGATTGATCTCTCTCCCACCAAGCGATCCCTCAACCCATTGAAGCAGACAGGCTCCCTGTCATCAGCTGACAAGTGAGTCAGGTCTCGGCCGCATTGCAACCTGGGAAAAATCTGGGACAACAGTCATTTTGTATGCTGTTAAAAAATAAATATTGGGGCAAAAATCACAGAAGAATTGTGAGAAAACCGTCACACACAGGTACAGACACTATATTATGCACTACACTAACTTTACAGCCCCTGTAGCATAGTCAAATAAAAAAAATTATTGGAATACCCCTTTAAAGGGAAACTCCGGTACTAAACAAATTATGCCTTATCCACAGGATAGGGCATAAGTACCTGATTACAGGGGTCTGACCAACTAACACACATGGAAGTGAAAAATAATGGGAAACTTTTTGCTTGAAATATTTCAACTTACTTTAAACAGTATTTAACAGCATTTGTGGACTTTTTGTATGACAGCGATTCATGTGGTAACTCCTTTAACCCTTTCAGCAGGCCTATATACTATTTTATTTGTGCACTGTAGTCTGGTTTTGTGAAAATAAATTAAAGTGGCATCTCATAATCTCTTTATATGTGCATCAGCTTAAGTCTACTTGCCTAAAAAGGCATGCATTTATATGTATGTCATTACCTTGTGAGGCGGGATTAGAACCATAAACCTTCTGAATTGAGGTGTGTTCGGTCGGTCATGGAAACCTGATTTTTGTCCGGATCTTGTTAATGTTGATGACATCTGCCAACTGTCTAATGTCTATGGAAGCTGGCAGACTCTTACATGAGGGATTTGGTAGAGGGAGATAAGTATCAGGTTTTTTCAGTCTGTTTTTCTTTCCCTAAAGTATGAGAGTTATGCTATATTACAGAGCAGGAAGGATATGAGGTCTCCAGATGTACAGCTAAAGGAAGAATCATAATTAAATGTGTATGAACACATACTGACCTTGTGTCTGTTATCAATCTCAGATGTAGCATATTCCAGTGAAATATTAGACTTATATAAGGGTTGTCTTTAGTGTTTTAAAACCCAGAATTCCCCTCTTCCTTTTTTTGTGTTTTGGTTATAGAAATATTCCATTCCACTAATGTTGTTCTTATTATTCATTGTCAATTGATTTACTAGACTGTCATTCAGCTGACTATATGCTTGAGAAATTTTACTTTTTATTATTCATTCTCAATTTACTGTACTGAATTAAATTAGAGAAAGTAGAGTAGAGAAAACAGACATGGTCGCACATCTACATTTTGTATTTTCATCTAATTGCCTCTCAGCATATATTCAAAAACTAACAGGTTGTTAGTATATATTTTGATCAAAAGTACAAGCCCACTCGTTATGTCAAGGCCACCTATTTAGAGTGGTTCCCTAGCATAAAATGGCGTAGCACTGGGCGGCGACCACCACCGCCTCAACACCAGTGCCCACAGAAGGAATGACCCACTGGTAGAGCAGCCCCAATGTCATTCAAATCAGTCCCTGTGCCACACCTCCCATAGAAATGGTGCCACGGCAGCAATGGACGCTGCACAGCACCACACCAGTGTGAACAAGGTGCAAAAGCTCACTTACCATGTGCTCCCAGTCAGACTGGGAGGCTGCCAAAAATGAAAGGGCCCTGTGTAGCTACCTGCTACTTTATATAGGGTTGGGCTGAGGGGGTGATGCAGAGTGCTGACCAAGTGAAAGCAACAAAAAAACAAGGGGATAGAAAACACAATGTGAGAAGCAATTAGATCAAAATACAAAATGTAGATGTGCGACCATGTCTGTTTTCTCTAATTGAATTCACATTGTGTTTTCTATCCCCCCTTTTTTTGTTGCTCTCACTTGGTCTGCACTCTGCCCCACCCCCTCAGCCCAACAACTATTTAAGTAGCTACACAGGGCCCTTTAATTTCTTGCAGCCTCCCAGTCTGACTGGGAGCACATGGTAAGTGAGCTTTTACACCTTGTTCCCACTGGTGTGGTGCTGTGCAGTGTCCATTGCTGTCGTGGCACCGTGTCTGTGGGGAGGTGCAGCCCAGGGACTGGTTTGAGTGGCATTGTGGTTGCTCTGCCAGTGGGTCATTCCCCCAGTGGGCTCTGATGTTGTGGCGGTGGTGGTCGCTGCCCAGTGCTACGCCATTTTATGCTAGGGACATTAGGGACCCACTCTAAATAGGTGGCCCTGACGTGGCAAGTGGGCTTGTATCTTGTGATCAAAATGTATACTAACAACTTGTTAGTTTTTGAATTTATGCTGGGAAGCAATTAAATCAAAATACATAATGTAGATGTGCGACCATGTCTGTTTTCTCTAATTGAATTCACTGTACTGAATTACATGATATTATCATTAAGCTGATGTCAGGTAAAAAAAAAAATTATAATTCTACAGAAGCATATACCATAGCTTACTGGTTTGCCCAGGTTCTGGAACCACCAAAAATCCATCTGTTATGTGGGTATGCAGTCCTCTTTCTCTCACTAATTCCTGGTAGAGCAGTTGCTCAATACTACAACTCTCAGAATGTACTGCTTTCCTTCCGCTTTCTATCACGGTCACTCTACCCTGCACACTCCTCTCCCACAGCACTCCTGCCAGTTCCCTGCCCAGAGCTGCTGCCAAACATTTCAGTACACAGTAGACTATTGCTCACAGTCAGTAAATCTGCAGCACCTGCTGTATTCATTCCTGTTTGCTTCTGTCTGTGGACTTGCTCAACACAAGGTAGCATTCTGTACATGCACCTCATTCTTTATTAAATGTGCCAAAATAAAATAAAGGATGTAAGGGGTTGGTAAGAGGTAGTGACATTACTCAGGGAGAAGATCTAGTCAAGATTCCTGAAACAGCAGTAGATAATACATAATATCTGAAGGGAGGAGTCAAGGAGCTGCTGAGGCAACACTACACTGACAATAAAAGGACTATACAACTTCCTGTGAGAGATATTTCATACAAAAACATGCTGAAGCTACAATTAAAGACAATACTATAACCCTTTAAGCCAACTAATAGTTAGTCTAGACTTACACTAGACAGTCTAGAAATGTGCCAGATTTATTACCTGAAGCACTGTGATATATCTGGCTCATTCTTAGATTGTCTTGTCTATGAATTAGATAGATTTACTAAAACTGAGCTATAATGTCAGAGTAACTGCCATGCCAACATTTGCATAATACTATTGTATGTAGACTTAGTATTTCCATTGAGTTAATTTTTCAGTGTCCTGGGAAATCTATATTCCAAAATGGTGTTGTGCTAAATTATGTTCTGGACCATCACACGGCCCCACTTGGTGATTACTCCCAGAGCTGCTGCCAAACATTTCAGTACACAGTAGACTATTGCTCACAGTCAGTAAATCTGCAGCACCTGCTGTATTCATTCCTGTCTGCTTCTGTCTGTGGACTTGCTCAACACAAGGTAGCATTCTGTACATGCACCTCATTCTTTATTAAATGTGCCAAAATAAAATAAAGGATGTAAGGGGTTGGTAAGAGGTAGGGACATTACTCAGGGAGAAGATCTAGTCAAGATTCCTGAAACAGCAGTAGATGATACGTAATATCTGAAGGGAGGAGTCAAGGAGCTGCTGAGGCAACACTACACTGACAATAAAAGGACTATACAACTTCCTGTGAGAGATATTTCATACAAAAACATGCTGAAGCTACAATTAAAGACAATACTATAACCCTTTAAGCCAACTAATAGTTAGTCTAGACTTACACTAGACAGTCTAGAAATGTGCCAGATTTATTACCTGAGGCACTGTGATATATCTGGCTCATTCTTAGATTGTCTTGTCTAAGAATTAGATAGATTTACTAAAACTGAGCTATAATGTCAGAGTAAATGCCATGCCAACATTTGCATAATACTATTGTATGTAGACTTAGTATTTCCATTGAGTTAATTTTTCAGTGTCCTGGGAAATCTATATTCCAAAATGGTGTTGTGCTAGATTATGTTCTGGACCATCACACGGCCCCACTTGGTGATTACTCCCGGCAAACATAAACCTAAATAACTTTGTGAAGATGGATACAGTTATGGGAGTTGCTTAAAACTAAAAACATTTTTAAATATGTGGTGAGCCGTGGGGAATGGCAGAACCATGGGGTGTAGCAGTGTAGGTGGATGGGGGCAGATGGTATTAACCCAAGGAGCAAGGTATATATCAACTGGCTCAAGAAAGTTAAACAGATTTGTAAATTAATTCTTTTAAAAAATCTTAATCCTTTCAGTACTTATGAGCTTCTGAAGTTAAGGTTGTTCTTTTCTGTCTAAGTGCTCTCTGATGACACCTGTCTCAGGAAACGCCCAGTTTAGAAGAGGTTTGCTATGGGGATTTGCTTCTAAACTGGGCAGTTCCCGAGACACGTGTCATCGGAGAGAGGCTCTGTCATTGTTAAAAACTTTTCAGCAGGACTCATTATAATGTGACATTTCACAATACGCACCTAATAGCCACTAGGGGTCGCCTGTCTTTTAGCCAGACAGACTAGTCTAGATTTTACAGCATACTGGATACCGGCCGTAAAGAATACCGGTATCCAGTATAGGAGATTTCTATTGAGTGTATGCAAAACTACAGATAAAGGATGTGTGGACATGCTGGGAGCTGTAGTTTTACAACAGCTGGAGGCAACACTGCTCTAACACAGTTATTTACAAACATTGCAGCTTCAGTTGTTACTAAACTACATCTCCCAGCATGCTGAAATAGTCAAAGCTTTCTCGAACTACTGAATGACAAATAAGTTGATCAGACATTCAGGAGTCTGTGAAAGATGAATGACACACATAGTGACAGCTATGCTGATTAGCATCCAGCTTTACTAGGAGAAGATAAAACAGATAGAACATGTATTCATAAAAATGCTCTACTTTTATCTAAAAAATCCTTGCACTAATTTTATAAAGATCTATTCTCATATTTATACATTTTATCCTGTTATGAATTCACCATAATGTCTTCTGATTACTGCAGGCAAGCTCCAAGTATCTTCCTCTGACACATGACACAGTATAAAACCAGAGAGGAAAGGGTTACAGAGTAGAGAGTACTGATTGGCTGACTGCACAGGCTTGCTCCTGTGAGGGAGATAGACAGACTGACACGCCCCCTCCAGCCTGCACAATGAAAACGTAACTCACCAGCAGATAAATGCTTATATCTCTGGATATATTGGTCCGAGACACATAAAAATTATATGCACATGATCAGGATTGGGTCCTGAGTAACATATCACTTTTTTTCTTTTTTTGCTCTGACAGGTACGCTTTAACTTCAGAAGCTCATAAGTACTGAAAGTATTAAGATTTTTTTTTAATAGACGTCATTTACAAATCTGTTTAACTTTCTGGAGCCAGTTGATATATATAAAAAAGTTTTTGCCTGGAATACCCCTTTAAGGACCAAGGGGGAGATTTATCAAAGTTGTCTATTTCCCGCATCAATATAGACCAACCTACAGAGGGTTAGGCTGGTCTAATGTGCGCTTATTTTATCAAATCGCAAGGCTCTTGATAAATTCTGCGCACGGACTTCAGGATCTATGCTTTAGACAGTATTTAAACCTACCCCAGCATGGTCTAACATTTCAGCATGCTTTCGGCCAATGCGACTTTTCGACGAAAAGTCGCTATTGATAAATTCAGCACCAATGCATTTTTCCCTCTAAAATAGACTAGTATGTTCTAAAAAATCCTCTAAAGCAAAAGTCGCACATATTTAGACTGCAACTTTCTGTGCGACAAATTTAGACAGTAAAAACAAGTCTAAATACTTAGATAAATCTCCCCCATATGTCCAATAATACACATATGCTAAACGGGAGTGCAATATTTGGATATTTAAATATGCACTTTATATCCAAGTTTGTAGCCATGTTTCTGCTTCAATATAAAGGGAGGATTTCAATTCTTGGAGAAATTATGTACAGTATCGTTAACAAGGGTGGGCAGTATTTGGACACTTGAACTATTCATATGTGAAAAGCAAGGCATTGTGATAATAAAAAAAAAAATTTCTATTGCACATCATATGTTTCCTGGTTATTGCGGCACCAAAAGAGATTTCTATTTTAGTAATATATGTGTGTGTGGATCAAACAATACATACTGACACAATGGGACATTGGTGCAATTAACTAAGTAAGTGCAGTATTCACACTTAAAGGAAATCTGCAGTAAAATAAACTTATCCCCTATCCGCAGGATAGCTGCACGAACGCTGCATCCCCACCTCTCCCATAGAACTACATGAAGTAGGCGTGTCAGTCATGGCGTCATGCTGCAGCCGGCACGCCTCCTGCATGGGAGAGCTGCAGCCGGCACACCTCCTGCGCGGGAGAGCTGCAGCAAAGCCGGGACCCTATGCAAGAGATAGTAGGGGTTCCCAGCGTTCGGACCACTCGCGATCAGACATTTATCCCCTATCCTGTGGATATGTTTATTTTACTGCAGATTTCTTTTAACAATATTGCAACTGTAAACAGATGCAGGATTGTTTAAGAGCAGTTCACACTGCTATACAAAGTTTTTTTTTCCATAACAGGGATATGAATATGGACCATAGGGGCAATTATCAAAGAGTATGTTAAGTGCATATCATTTAGATGCGGAAATTTTCAAGCCTTAAACCCATTTCTTTGTATCTTTGTTCTTGTTTAAATTCAAGACGTCAGTGGGTTATTCCTATGACATAAGAACAAATATGGCAGACAATCCCGTTTTACCTCCATAGAATAAAGGGATGCCCCTCTAGGTGGGTGTGCAACTTGTTGGGTGGTATTAACATTATAATAATTTAGCTTTAAAAGCATTCACTAATATTTTATATTATACTAGCAGAGTTCCTGCTGGCAACAATGACTCTCTTGTCCTTATATCCTGACCTCATATCTCATCCATATGTCTCGTCCTCATATTCCGTCCTTATATCCAGACCTCATACACAAACCTTCTTCCCCTGTCCTCATATCCCTTCCTTATACCTTGTCCTCATATCTCAATCTCATATCCCATCCTCATATCCCAACCTCATTTACTGTCCTCATATCCCATCCTTATTTCCTGACCTCATACCCTGTCCTCATATCCCATTTATATATCCTGATCTCATATCTCGACCTTATACCCCATCCTCATATACCATCCTCATTTCCTGACCTCATATCCTGTCCTCAGGTGGGGCTGAGCTGTGGTGAAGAGATTGTAAGCTGAAAGGGGCATGGCTTTACCGGGTGTTGTTTGTGGGAGGGGCATGGCTTGCAAGTTGGACCGACATATTCACCCAGAGAGTCGAAGCTTGTGGAGTAAGGGGCTGAGCTGTCATGAAGAGATTGTGGTTGAATGACCTTTGATGTAGGTATATCCGGTAAAAATCTTGTTTTCGGCCTGTAGATGAAACAAAAAAAGGGCCGAAAATAGAAAGCCGGGGCTCATTGAAGGGTCGTGGGCCAACACACCAGGAGATACAGAGCAAACTCTGTGGAATAAGGTACCTGAAGTCCTTGGCAAATGGAGTGGGTAAGATTAATTTAACTATCCTATATTTTTAGTTGACACATATAAGTAACATGTTTACCAGGTTCGAAATATCAACAGCCATTTAAGAGTGATGCTGGAACATACACACACGTTGAGTTTTATACATACCGTTTTTTCCAGGGTATAAGACGACTGGGGGTATAAGACGACCCCCAACTTATACAGTTAAAATATAGAGTTTGGGATATATTCGCCGTATAAGACTACCCCTCTACCGCGATATACGGTACCTTACCAGTGATTGTCTGGTTGTTGTATACAAAGCCTGTTTGGATTGGTCAGGTCTCCCTGCCTACCCAGCCCTCCCTGTCTCCAAGACGAGTGGTCAGAGCGGTACATTCCTCTTTCATCCGTCTGGCCCGCCCTTGTATCCTATTACCATACCTCCTTCTCTGCCTCTCAGATCTCGCACATGCGCCACCCTTGTATCCAATTACCGCACCTCCTTCTCCGCCTTTCTGATCTCGCAAATGCGCACCAGCTCCGCCTGTCAGATTTCGTACATGCGTACAGGAGCCACATGTCAGATCTCGCACATTCACGCCTGCGCCGCCTCAGATCTCGCACATGCGCCACTTCACTGCAGTCCTCAGGAGCGAGATCCGAGAGGCAGAGAAGGAGGTACGGTAATAGGATACAAAGGCGGGCCAGACGGGTGAAAGATGCGTGTTTTTCTGGGCACAGCACCGCTCTCTCTCTATCCATACCCTGGGAGCCCCAATCTATCTCTATCCATATAGGGACGGATCCAGAGTCTAGCCTCGGGAGGGTCACTATCAGAGTATCGTGCAGTGGTCGACACACCCCTTCACATAGACTTGCATTGAGTGGGCATGGCGTGACATCACAAGCGGTGGGCTGTGACATCACAACCCGGTCCGAATGCTGGGGCAGTGGAGTACGCCTTTAAGTACGCAGCATTGTTCCCCCACACTAGATAGGCAGCATAGTTCCCCCACATTAGGTTGTCAGCATGGTTCCCCCCACATTAGGTTGTCAGCATAGTTCCCCCCACACTAGGTTGTCCGCATAGTTCCCCCCACATTAGGATGTCAGCATAGCTCCCCCCACATTAGGTTGTCAGCATAGTTCCCTCACATTAGGTTGGCAGTATAGTTCTCCCACATTAGGTTGGCAGTATAGTTCCCCCTGCATTAGGTTGGCAGTATAGTTCCCCCCACATTAGGTTGGCAGTATTGTTCCCCCACATTAGGTTGGCAGTATAGTTTCCCCCACATTGGGATGGCAGTATAGGTTCCCCCCACATTAGGTTGGCAGTATAGGTTCCCCCCATATTAGGTTGTCAGCATAGTTCCCCCTACATTAGGTTGGCAGTATTGTTCCCCCACATTAAGTTGTAGTTCCCCCACATTAGGTTGGCAATATAGTCCCCCCACATTAGGCTGGCAGTATAGTTCCCCTACATCAGGTTGTAGTCCCCCCCCCCCCCCCCCCCCCACACACACACACATTTGGCTGGCAGTATAGTTCCCCCCACATTAGACTGGCAGTATAGTTCCCCCCACATTAGGTTGTAGTTCCCCCACATCAGGTAGGCAGTGGCCCCCACAGACATACAAGCTTAAGCCATATACAGCGTATGGCTGGAGGCTGTATGTCTGTGTACTGTCCCATTTAAGTGCTCTGACCACTGCTCCTCCGGTCAGGGGTCATGATCTACTACTATGGCCTATAGGCCATAGCAGTAGGTTCCTGGACTGGAGGAGTGGTGGTCGGAGCACCGAAGATGATGTGCCGCAGGTAACTTACCATGCGCGCGTCCTCTTCCTAGCTGCTCCACTCTGCTCTGTTTCTATGGGTGCACACACGGGGCATCATAGAAGTTCCTGCGTGCACTACCTCCCGGCAGCCCCTGCATTTTAAAGTTATCGTGGGGCCGCAGAAAGGTAACCAGGACATCCTTGTGTCCAGAGAAGATCTTTTGGGATGTGACGGGGGAAATTAATCTGGGGGGGCAATTGCCCGGTTCACCCCCCCCCCCCTTCCCCCTGGATCCGCTACTGTATCCATACCCCAGGTGTCTGCAGCACCCACCCTATAAGACGACACCCGGCGTATAAGACTACCCCCACCTTTTGAGAAAATTTTCCTGGGTTAAAAAGTTGTCTTATACACCGGAAAATACGGTATAGATGATTGGGGAAATTTATCAAGACCTATACAAAATAAAAGTGGTGCAGATGTTCGCACATAATTTTTAGTTGTTTTTGTATAGATAAGGTCAATATTTGGTCTTTTTCACAGCTGAAAAAAAGAAGCCTGTCAGCTCAGTGGAACTCGCTAGAAATACTGCTATTTTTTCACAGCTAAAATAATGTGACCAAAAACTGTGTGTGAACTTAGCCTAGGTATTTTGGCCAGTATTTTAAGCCAAAACCAGGAGTGGAATTGACAAGAAAACTATTAGAAAGGATTTCAGCCTTTTCTGTGTTTTGGACCCATTCTTGGTTTGGTAAAATAACCCAAATTAGGTTCAAAACACTGTGTGTAACCGTATGCACATAATCTAAGGCCCCATTTATACTACAGATATTCTTTGTGGAAATTCCATACAGATTCTGCTGGCAGCAGCCTCCGGTTTATTTTAATGGAAGTTCTGATGCACAGTTTACACATCAGAAGTTCTGCAATGAAACATCCAACAAGGTTGGATTCTGGCATAAGATTTAACATGTTACATTTTTCGGCAGTCTGCCTGAGAAGTGTGAGAATAAGTCTCGGTGCAGAGCCAGCCAGAGGCCCACTATGTCTTTGTAAAATAACTAAGTAAAGTACCCCTAAAGAGTCACCATGTGTCACAGCCACAGTGCCCTCTTATATAGATACAAGTGTGTCAACAAAAAACCATTTGGTCTTAGTTCTGTCCTCCACTGTGGCCTGTTAGGAGCTATTGAGTGACCTATAGCATGTCACCTCTTGTTCCAGTGCCAATCATAATCACATGACATAAGCACGGAAAGAATGTTATCCTTCTGATAGATGAGGTTATGAGTGGTCATGTCTGCTATACAATTGATAATACTACTGGACATTTAAGGAGGTTGACATTTTTTTTCAAATTTTTAAGCCTCTAGAAAGATATTGGATTTTTTAAAATTGTATAGTGTTTGGACCAGACTGAAAGGGGTGCATTTGACAAGCTTGCTTAGTATATAAAATTCATCCCTACTTAACAGAATGACCCCGATTTACTTAGAGTGGAGTGTATTTTTCTCTGTGGGTTTTTTCCCCAGTATTTTTCCATGGTATTTACTAATGCTTCCCTATTTTTAGAACTTTTTCTTACATTTTGCTTTTTTTACAACTGCTCTGGGCTGTCGTGTTTTTCCAAAGCTCAAATCCACCATATTATATGTGAGATTATTAGTAAATATGTTGGGATTTTTTATTTTTTTTTAAATGTCTGAGACACATCCATTTTTTGTGACCACGCCAACTTTTACATTTGGCCATGCCCCTTTTGGTTGCTTTTTTTGTTGTTTTCTTTTCGTTTTTTTAGTAAAATGGAGAGTTTTTTGGGTTGGTTGTATTCTTTGGTTGCAACACAATTAGGGCACAAAACCTGAGAAAACTGTAGGGATCACTTTAGTAAATGACCCGAAATGTGTTCCACTACCATGTAGAAGTTGATTTAATTATTGCACTGAATTAAATGGAAGTTAAAGAAATAAAAGGTTTTTGACACTCCTATTCAGTTCCATGAAAACAAATGTTTTTATTTCCACCTCTCTACTGCAAAATGGAACAGAAAAGTATATTAATAGAACCTGTATCCATACCCAGGACAGACTCGGGTTCTTTACTGTAAAAGCCGTGAGACTATGGAACTCTCTGGAGAGGAAGTGGTCATGGTGAACTCAATAAAAGAGTTCAAAAAGGGCCTGGATGCAATTCTGGAGAAAAAAGGGATTTTTTGCTATAGCCCCATATCTTGTGCTGCTGACATGGACTTTATGGAAGTGTTTGTTTTAACATAAACCTTGTGTCCCTTCAGCAGCACCAGGCTTCATCCCTTATTTGTTAGTAAGTCAAGTTTATACTTCTATAACAATGGGGTGGAGATTGGAGCTCATTATTTAGGCACAGGTTTCATCCAAAAAATTTCAACTGTCCTTTTAGCTCAGAGGTTGGAGACATCCCCACATGTTGTGTTTCAGAAAGGGACTAAGGTAAACAAGTTTTAGATTAAAACTAACACGTATAGGGGAATCAGAGTGCGCTCTCAGGAGACAAAATTGTCCATATTTACTGATGATGTTCTCCTTTACCTTAGCAACCCAAGGGAGGCGGTTCCCACGATACTTGATTTTCTATCCCATGTGGGTAACTTCCCACCATACAAAATCAATGCTTCCAAGAGTATGCTGTTACTGCTGGGGTCGACACCTGCAAGGTGGATAACCACTGCTGGAGACCTGGGAGTGATTACTTCCTTTATTACTTACCTGGGTATCTGTGTTGGTCGGACACCGGATACGTTGTATTCCTTGAACTATGTCCCCCTTTTAAAGCGTATGCTATTGGAATTGAAATGATGGGAGAACCTGCCGCTTTCTTTTCTGGGTCACTGTCATCTTATTAAAATGATCAGTTTTCCATGTTTATTGTACCCCTTGCAAACCCTCCCACTTCTTTTAAAGCATGACGATATCCGCCATCTAAATGCGGCTTACACTCACTTTCTGTGGCAAGGTAAACGCCTGAGAATAGCTTTGCAGTAGCTCATGCTTGGTAGAGCGGAGGGGGTAATCAACTTCCCAAATGTCCGAGGGTATAATCTAGCGAGCCTGTTCCACCATGTGATAGATTGAATACAGCGTTCGTCTTTTTTTCTCCAATCTGAGGGTAGAAAAAGCACTAGTGGTGCCATGGTCTCTTACAGCACTGCTCCATACCGTTTATGCTAAATTGCTGGTGGTAGTTAAGGGGTCATTATATCATGGAAGGGGGTGCGGAAGGCTTTTAATTTCCCATTCCTTCTTTCTAAAAGGATGCCCTTTCTTGACCATCTAGAGTTTCCGCAGGTTAGTTCTTCCTCCTGGCTGGGGCTGTGGGACACTAAGGGTATTTCAATGGTAGGCTGACTGATGCATAGTGGTTAACATAGGGAGATTCTCCACTCTTTTGGACTTCCTCAATCTAATGCATTATACGCAAATAAGGTGTACACGTTTTGCTCCTCTAGTCTTCACGATCTCACATGGGAGGCTAATGTATATCTAGTCATCTCTAGATGACATCATAGGTGACGAGCCGCGTACGGCCATGATTTTGTCGATATACCTGACCTTCCGCAATTGGCTCCTGAAAGTTGACCCTAAAAAGATTTTGGGAATGGTGGATGGGTGATGATGACATAACTGATATGATCTTGGCGGGTTGGGGAGTGGTGCGTAAACATATCATTAACGAGGTGGAGGGAAACCTATTTTAAACTAGCTCATGCTGCTCTCTATGGATTTAATATTCTCCCTTTGCCATCCTTCCCAGACAGGATTACGAGTGTCAGACGCCGCTCATGAACTTATATAATGGGGTGTGGGACTGCTCTTTGACGGTGGATTATTGGCAGAGGGTACAAATCTACATTAGGGGTCATTGGAAAATACAGCTCCAATTCACACCCCAGGCCTTTCTATTCCAATAGTTGCGTCCACTGGAGGGGGAGGGAGGGGAGAGGATCCCACAGTTTGTGCATATCGTGCTCTTGGTTGGACTGAGATATCTTTTCACCAACTGGTTAGATGCGAATACTCCAGGTTTGCCACTGCTGGTGTCAAAATTGAAGATCTTTCTAGGGGTGGACAGGCTAGATGCCCAGAGACATAGAGAATCGGGAACAAAAAAGTTCCTTAAGAAATGGGGATCTCTTGTTGTGACTCACTTTGACTCTCTCTCAGGGGATTGCTGAATTTGTGCGTCCATTCCAACATACCACTTGATAGAAGGTGCTTAAAGGCACCCTTGGTGCATTGCGCTTACAATGGGATTAATCCACCAAACTATAGGCAATACTACGACATATTATTATGAGATCCCTTGGAAGTCAGGGGAGAAGCTTATGATTTCGAACCTTTGATTCCGGACCAGGAGTTTTTATACTTGCCTGTGTGTGGAGATGTTGTAATAGGTAGCGAGGCCGTGTATGTACTTCTTTACTGCAACCTCTCTTCAATGCTCTATGTGAAGTGCAATTGTATTGATGGGGGAGGGTTTGCAGGGGACTGGGAGGGATAGCAGCCTTTGACCAAATGGACTTCCTTGGAATGATTGTATTGTGGTATAACCAGACTGTTTAATATGTTTTTCATGGGGCATGTCTCTTTTTGTATTGACTCTTTGATTTATCTTTATGATTGTATACTTGTGTACGTGTTTTGTTTTGAGGGCTAAAATTTGTTTAATAAAAATTATATTGGGGAAAAAAAACTAACACAACTTTTTTTTTTGTTTGTTTTTTTTTACAGTTTTTTCCCACAATGGATTTTTACAATGCAATCTTTAATTTTCTGCAATAGTATTTTTGGGTACCCAGTATACCAAGGCATTATTGCCTGTCAGTGGCAAACCTCAAGGCAATCTATAAGGCTATGCCCAGTAAGCAAAAAAAATGGCTCTTTGGGAGGGTTTTGTTAGCCTTCTGGTTGCTTTGGCATCCTAGCAGACCCTTGATCACATTTGCAGGGTGCCAGTGGATAACAGAGGGTGATCAATTGGTTACTATTGGAGTTAAACACAAATTGGCTGGAATCTAAGGTTTCTGTGTCTCCTGGCTGTTATGGCAGGAGCTGGAATCCTGCTGATGTTCACTAGGGCACAGCTCCAATTGTTCACACCTATAAATTATAGTTTTATGACTTATTGTTATTTGTTTTGCACATTTACACATATCAATTCTTTTTACTAATAGAATCATTCAAACCATGGTGATCATGGTGTTGGTATAATCTGGCTTCAACTGATATTTGCTAGGGTGTTGTCAATGTAATCCTTATAAAATACACTGCAAAGGTTTTTCCCAAGATAAAATCAGTATTTTGATTAACAAAAGGAATTTGTTTCCTGCCTTTTGCTGTAAGTGAAACAGTGTAGGGTATATGATATATAAAGACTTCCTTAAATAGAAAAAAGTTCAGAAAAAGCTTTATCATTGTTAACCTGCAGTATGTCCAAACACAGGTCTTTACATAATCCAGTGATAACAATAAATCATTTTTATGTTTGGAAAAAGGGACAAGTTACATTAATGTACTAATTCCACTTACATTCCCTTATTTATGCTATATAATCCAGCTAATAACTCAGAATGTGTAAGAAGATTTCTCTGAGAATTACATTCCAACTATAAAAAGACTCGACCTTGGCAAAAAATATTTTTCAGTAAATAAATACATAGTCAAGTTGATGTGTAAGTGATACAATACTGCACGAGTGGATTCTTTATGCTTTTTAAAATTAATGTACAAAAATAATGGCTTTGTCCAAATGGTCCAATAATTATTCCTTTGTTGGGATTTGTGCCTGGAAAATGGAGAATCAATGACTTTATACAAACTGTGAAAAATGATTCCCATTTTGGGGCGTAGCGACAGGATTGGTGTCCTAGAAAGTCCACAAAAGTGACGTAAAACCCTCTATGCACAGCTTTTCCACAATTGGTATACAACAAAAAAAACTGGCACACTTTCAATTGAAACGTCTCTAAAATGGCTGCCTAAGCTATGTGCCTAAACTTTTAAAGTGGCTTTGACATCACCCCTATACCACCTCCTCTATATTGGCTGGGAGAGCTGTTTGAAAAACATTATAAGATTCCCTGAGGTCATATGAGCTTTCCTCCTTGTTCTTTTTGCCATATGGCTGATGTTCTGCCAAACCCCACTAAATTTGTGTCCTAGCTGAACTGAACTTTTAGCAAAGTTCTGTCCAAACTTGGTTTCTACGGGTTTGGTTCGTTTATCTCTAAAAAAAAAAATACTATATAATTGCAAGCTGAGCCAGTCTGCTTGCTAAAAATGATCCAACACTTTTCCTCAAAGGTAAATCAAGGTTTATTTCTCATCTTTTACCACCCATAAAGCTCAGGGCAGCTGTCCCTTGTGTAAATAGCAGTGCACCTACTACTGTATGTCCACAGTGCTGCAGTGTAATCTTCTCACCCCTCCCTTTCTTGATGTGCTGCTGTTTCTTTCATTTCTGCTTACATAATACCTTGCAAAGCCAGTGCATCAATAACAACTTCAGACTCCACATGCCATATATATATAGTACTGTATTGTGTAAATCATCTTCATCCCACCACAATTCCAGCTTGTTCAATACACTTTCATTGGCATTATGTCATGGCATAGCAGAGAAAAGTATGCGCTATGCTGTGATTGGCCAGAGAGGTAAGTTAAGGGAAGCCCCTTTGTGAGTACTTCTGACAAACACGCCAGGTTTAGTCCCACCCCCGAAACAGAATGGGAAAAAGCTGTGCAGCATGGAGGGAACACTTATGGGCTTAACAGTAAGAGCACTAAAATTACCTTGTTACCATTCTAACAAACATGCTTTTAAAATCTTTTGAAACTGGTACATTTAAAAAAAAAAAATACAAAAAAAGAACATGTGTTGTGACATTCCAAGACCAACAACTTTATTTTTGTCTTGAAGGAATTTATTTGTATTTATGCCAGTGACCATGCAGGATTACAAATGCATTCCAAATGCGGTGATACCAAATATGCTTTTTGATTAATTCTTGTTTTCATTTTTTTTATTTGGAACATGGTAAATGGGGGGGGGGGTGATTTGAATTTTTATTAGGGGGGGGATTTTTTTTTACACTTTTTTAATCAATCATTTGATAGTTCAATGTATTGTGATGCACTAGACAACAGAGATGCATGATAGAACTATTTAAATGCCACGATCAGTATTGATTGTGGCATTTAGACAGTTAAATGACCAGCATCTGAGTAATCTATGATGTTGGCCATTACATTGGCATGGGTCAAGAAGAGGTTAAACTATATGAGTCCAGCTGTTACCCTATGAGCAGGCCTTGCTTCACCACTCATGACCTGAACATTCCAATAGGCCCTTACAGTAAGGAAAACTTGCACAGGATGTGTAGCGGTCAATGACATGTCCTGGGCTGGATTTTTCTTGTCACCTCTGTTCTGCCCACTCCCCTCCCTTCAGACTGCTGGTGGCGCTAATTCAAGTGGCCTCATTGCAGACAGCAGCAAGTCCTGGGCTGGGTTATACTTGTCCTCTCTGTGCCACCCCTCTCTTCTAACAGCAAGTGAACTCAAGTGGCCTCATGACATAAGTGCCCCTGGTTACAGCTGTCAGATCTTCTGCTCCGCACAGTGCTTCTGTTCTGCCGGAGTCTGGTAAAGTCTGGCTGCCCTGCTCAACCCTGTGATTGCCTTAGCGGGGAGTGGGGCATCATCAGAATGCTGAAGAACAACACAGGAGCATGGACTGGAAGATCTCACAGTTGCAGAGTCAGGGTAGCAGGGGAGGTAAGTATGCCAGCCTTTGTTGCAGGGGCAGACATATACTACATTTTAACATTTCCCCAACGTCATCTGCGCAGAGAGTTGATACCCAGCTTTTGTGCAATTTTGCCCTGTGTGCTGTTGCTTGTTCACAATTTTCTGGTCTACCATGGGCCCCAGAGCAAATTCTGAACCTTGGCTTTCTCAACAAGTAAAGGATACAAAAAAAAAAAAAATTTGTGTGTTACCAATAAGGGACTTATTCTGCCACACTCTGACCACTACCATTACCACTGACTAATCACTGACTAATACCACTAAACTGATACTGAATAAAATTAAAGCATCTTTACAAGGACAGATTATTTCCCAATTACAATTGACAAATGACTATATTTAAGTTGATTGATGCTCACTGGCAGGGCCATTTACATCGTCCGAGTGTCAGGAGAGAACAGGCGCACAATCAGTCGCCAGAGCGATTCACTTTCACTATGTCGGCAGCACATCTCTTGCATACACGGCTAAACAGTTGCATAAACAACACCCTATTATATAGGTCCATAATTGGGAACTAACTTTCCTATTAATATTCATTAGGCCCATAACGGCATGTGTAAAAGTTCCTTTAGTTTGAAGTTTCTTTGTGCAGCCTGGACTAATAGAGTAGCTTCGCGAATAAAATTCGAACTGTGAATATTCGCGAGCAACACTACTGCCAACACTACTGTAAATGGCTTCTGATATAATCCTGGAAGAATAAGTAGCAACTCATTTAAGTTACTGATAACTTGTTTTTCAGATAGATTAATGCTGTTTTGCATTTTCTGTGTTTGTGAACTATGTCCTTTTTGTTATCATCATGTCTGAAATGCCAATTATAAGGTTCATTGCCTTTAAACTACTAATGTATTTACGTGTGAAACTATGACAAATGAGAATTTACTGATAATATGGCCATAAACATGAGCTTTTCTCAGTAAACCATCACTGGCTGAATGAGTATGTTATTGTTGCTGTAAATAAAGGCTGGTGGGCAATAAATCATTGGATGCATATAGTATATTTAGAGGTCTATCCTGATGTCTTAGGGACCAATAAAAATTCTGCAACAGAACTTTTTCCCAGCATTTTTAAAAATTCTCTCTTTTGGGAGTTTTAACAGGACTGGTGTCCCCAAATGATGAAGAGGAGATAGCTTTTGTATTTAAAAAAAAAAAAGAAAAAAATTAGCCTTTTCTTTGGCATCATGGGTTGTCGGAAAATTCTTCCTTTTTGTCGGAGTTGCAAACGGATTGGTGACAAGAAAGGGTGAAGAAGAAATAGAATTTGTATGAAAAAATGAAAACACACACACACACACACACACACATATATATATATATATATATATATATATATATATATATATATATATATATATATATATATATATATATATATATGTGTGTGTGTGTGTAGGTTTGACTGATAATAGCAGCAGCAAGGGTGAGGGACTAGTGGTGCTTGTGGTAGCCAGCATAAACCAGGCTGTGGTAAGCTAGTACTACTAGTAGAAACCAGCAGACAGCAGGCTGTGGTGGACTGGAGTTAGTTATAGTAGTCAGTGAAAAGCAGGCAGTGGTGGACTAGTGCTAGTAGTAGCCAAAGGACAGCAGGCAGTGTGCTTACGTAGAGCCATAATTACTAAACTTGGACCTTGGCTATGCCTTACTTTTCTTTTTGCAGATATGGTACTGTGATTGTTTTTCTTCATCTGGTAAGATAGAAAACAATTCCTCATGGCAGGATACCATAAAGGCACAGGAACACCACCACCCTACTCTGTCCCTCCTCTGGAAGGATTTTTTCTCAAACCTGAAGATGCAGCAGCGATGCTTTTACTGGCTCCTAAGCTGATCAGACCAATAGGCCTGCTGTTATCCTCATCCCTAAACCCCTCTTCATCATCCCCACCACTCCTCTCACTATGATCTTCTGATGTTTGAGCATGGGCTCCTTTCTTTCCCATAGCATATCCACCATGATGCCTTATAATCTCACCAACATGCCTACCACCAATAGTCCCACTAGTGTTATGCTTGGCCACTCCTTCCACCTCCACCTCCTCTGCACTGCTCCTCATGCCTAATTATCATTCTGCTTAGCACTAGGGTGGAAGCAAAGAAAGAGATGATGGGACTGATCATTTAGGACATACATTTCCACCATGCCATGTAACTAAAGACAATGAGGAATCCACTGACACCTGGCTTACCGTCAAACTTTTCTTCCTCCACCTGAGAAGACCTTAAACGAGTCAACCAGTTTAAAAGGGTCATATTATTCTCTGAAACCTCACAACCCCTGGCAGACAGTGACAACCTTTGCTTGCTGACATGACTGCTACTACTACCAACAGGCTGCTGCTGCTGCTACCTGCACTGTCACCAACATTCTTACTGGCAGAGGACATGGCATAGGTGCTTTGTTCTCTACCAAGTCCAACAATTCCTTTACCAAACATATTTTTGTTTACTCTCAATAATTTCAATGAGTTTTTATGTTAACTCCTTAATGACCACGAGCATATATTTAAGCTCGTGGCCAGCTCCCGTTATGGGAAGCACGCTCAGGAGCTGAGCACGCTTCATACCCGGCAGGTCCCTGTTGCTATCAGCAACCAGGGCTGGTGGCTAATACTGGACATCGTTGATCGGGCTGATGCCCGGTATTAACCCTTTAGAAGCTGCAATCAAAGTTGATTGCGGCATCTAAAATGGGAGAAAACAGTTGCCATTTAGCTCAGTGGGCTGTTCGGGACCGCTGCGGTAAATCATGGTGTCCCAAACAGCTGAGAGGACAGCGGGAGGCTTCTTACCTTGCTTGCCGCCATCCGATCTTCGCTCTGCTGCTCCATGCCTGAGATCCAGGCTGGAGTAGTAGAGCACCGATAACAATGATCAGTGCTATGCTATGGCATTGAACAGTGTATGCAATCCAAGGAGGAAATTGCATGAAATAGTCCCCTATTGGGACAAAAAAGAAAAGTAAAAAAAAGAAAAGTTAATAAATGGGATTTAACCACTTTAGTAATTATAGCTTGAATCACCCCCTTTTCCCATAAAAATAAAACAAATATGTAAACAAAAATAAACATATTTTTGTTCACTTCGTATACCTTAAAAAAAATGTATAAAAACGATCATAAAGTCCCATAAAAACAAGTATGGTACCGATAAAAACTTCATATCATGGCGCAAAAAAAAAATGACCCTCATGCATCCCTATATATGGAAAAATAAAAAAGTTATAGGGGTCAGAAGATGACAATTTTACACATACTAATTTTGGTGCATGTAGTTATAATTTTTAGTAGTAAAACAAAATCAAACCTATATGAATTAGGTATCCTTTTAACATATGAACCTACAGAATAAAGATATGGTGTAGTTTTTACCAAAAAGTGCACTGCATAGAATCAGAAACCCCCAAAATTTACAAAATGGCATTTCTTTTTCCAATTTTGCTCCCCAAATATTTTTTTTCTGGTTTTGCGGCAAATTTTGTGGGGAAATGATTGATGTCATTACAAAGTAAAATAGTCTGTAGGTGCAAAATTGAAATAGATTTTTAGAAGGTGATAAGGAAAAAAGGAAAGTACCTGTCTTTAACCCCTTAAATCCTGCGTCCTTAAGGGGTTAAAGACAGGTAAAAAAAAAACTGTATGTTTGAATAAACCCAGGGGGGAAAAAAAGTAACTTGGCCTTGGATTTTATGTTTACAACACTTATAATGCATATTTACAGTCATGGCCGTAAATGTTGGCACCCCTGAAATTTTTCAGGAAAATTAAGTATTTCTCACAGAAAATATTGCAGTAATATGTTTAGCTATATTCCCTTTGTGTGTATTGGAACTAAACCAAAAAGGGAGGGAAAAAAGCTAATTTGACATAATGTCACACCAAACTCCAAAAATGAGCTGGACAAAATTATTGGCACCCTTTCAAAATAGTGGAAAAATAAGATTGTTTCAAGCCTGTGATGCTCCTTTAAACTCACCTGGGGCAAGTAACAGGTGTGGGCAATATACAAATCACACCTGAAAGCAGAGAAGTTCACTTAGTCTTTGCATGTCTGTCTGTGTGTGCCACACTAAGCATGGAAAGTAGAATGAGGAGAAGAGAACTGTCTGAGGACTTGAGAACCAAAATTGTGGAAAAATATCAACAATTTCAAGGTTACAAGTCCATTTCCAGAGATCTAGATTTGCCTTTGTCCACAGTGCGCAACATTATCAAGAAGTTTGCAACCCATGCACTGTAGCTAATCTCCCTGGGCGTGGACGGAAGAGAAAAATTGATGAAAGGTGTCAATGCAGGATAGTCTGGATGGTGGATAAGCAGCCCCAAACAAGTTCCAAAGATATTCAAGCTGTCCTGCAGGCTCAGGGAGCATCAGTGTCAGCGCAAACTATCCGTCGACATTTAAATGAAATAAAACGCTATGGCAGGAGACCCAGGAGGACCCCACTGCTGACACAGAGACATAAAAAAGCAAGACTACATTTTGCCAAAATGAACTTATGTAAGCCAAAATCCTTCTGGAAAAACGTCTTGTGGACAGATGAGACCAAGATAGAGCTTTTTGGTAAAGCACATACTGTTTACAAAAAACAGAATGAGGCCTACAAAAAAAAGATCACAGTATCTACAGTGAAATATAGGGGAGGTTCAATGATGTTTTGGGGTTGTTTTGCTGCCTCTGGCACTGGGTGCCTTGAATGTGTGCAAGGCATCATGAAAACTGAGGATTACCAATGGATTTTGGGTCACACTGTACATCCCAGTGTCAGAAAAGCTGGGTTTGCATCCGAGATCTTGGGTCTTCCAGCAGGACAATGACCCCAAACATACATCAAAAAGCACCCAGAAAAGGATGGCAACAAAGCGCTGGAGAATTCTGAAGTGGCCAGCAATGAGTCCAGATCTAAATCCCATTGAACACCTGTGGAGGGATCTTAAAATTGCTGTTGGGAAAAGGCACCCTTCCAATAAGAGAGACCTGGAGCAGTTTGCAAAGGAGGAGTGGTCCAACATTCTGGCTGAGAGGTGTAAGAAGCTTATTGATGGTTATAGGAAGCACCTGATTTCAATTATTTTTTCCAAAGGGTGTGAAACCAAATATTAAGTTAAGGGTGCCAATAATTTTGGCCAGCCCCTCTTTGGAGTTTGGTGTGATACTATGTCCAATTTGTTTTTTTCCCTCCCTTTTTTGGCTTAGTTCCAATACACACAAATGGAATAAACATGTGTATAGCAAAACATGTGTTACTGCAATCCATTTCTATGAGAAATATTTCATTTTCTTGAAAAATTTCAGGGGTGCCAACATTTACGGCTATGACTGTATGTTAAAACACAGGTCAGCCCACTGCTTTGCTCAGCTTGCTATGTTTTGTACTTTGATAGCTTTTGTGACCTTGTTTAACAGTCAGATTGCTGGGATTTGTAGTGCACAAACTGGATACCGTAATGCAGGTGACAGGAGGTCTCTGACTTAAGACAGCCCACTTGCCAATGCTTTGCTCAGCTTGTAATGTGAAAGATTTTATGGGCCATTCTATAGTGACACTGCTGGCTGGGATTTGTAGTGCACCAACTGGACACAGTAATGCAGGTGAAAGGAGGTCACTGTTTGAGCTCAGCCCACTGCTCAATGCTTTGCTTAGCTTGCTTTCAAATTCTATTGGATTTGTGAAGGCTTTCTGGGATTACTAGTTCCTGCCCTCTCTCAGCTTTCCCGCTTCAAGATGGCAGCCGCAATGCAGTGAACATGGTTTTATTAGGTTCTTAAACCCACCCCTATGCTGTGTCCTGATTGGTTATGGAGTTGCATGTCCCATCAATGATTAGATAACCTGTGGTCATGTAATCTTGTTGCTAGCTGCAAGGTATGCTGGGCTACCCTGATGTTATCTCTGTGTTCTCAGTACTTCCTCCTTTAATTCAGGCACCAAAATGGCACGTGCTCCTCATCGTTTCTACTCCTATTAATACCATTGCCAGGCTGGTGCTAGCTTAGCCTGGCAAATTTTGAGAAGTTGGCAAGCCACTGTCACCCCAATGTTCTAAGCAATACCAGGTTCGTCGGGCTATGCTGACTCATTTCTAATAATAAGGAGGGGTTTATAAAGATTTTTTGACATTTTGGAAACAGGGATATTAAATAAAAGGATGGTAAGAGGGTATTCATATGCTAAACTGTATGATACGGTTTTGAAGGAAGGTTTGGAATAAAATATATACAAGATAGAGGGTATGTATAATAGAATAATTAGAATTTAAAAGAATTGATTAAATTTCACAATCACAAATTTTGGGAGGATACAGATGTGTAATACATTGAGAAGATTAAAAGGGATTATAGAATATTGGATACCCATAAGTTTCATTATATTCAGATATATAATGCACAGAGGGTTATCAATTCACAGTAAAATCTCACTATTTGATAGATTTTAAAAGGGAGGAGGAGGGAAGAAAATATCTCATATATATATATATATATATATATATATATATATACAAAAGGGATATAAATAAGAGGGATGCAGGGAATTCCTATCGCTCGACGTCCGGGACATGCAGTTCCGGGCACCGGTCAGGTGAATTTTTCCGGCTCTTAGCCCGGCTTCGGGCAAGCAGGGCCAGACCTGACAAGTGCGACGGCGCTCAGCAGTCTGTATGGAAAGGGCTCCCGACTCGTGCCCGCTCCATACTATGTGGCCCTGGCCGACTTCAGTAGCTTGGGGCCGCCACTAATAGCCAGCATGTGTCGATCGCTGCGGCTGGCTATTAACCCTTTAGATCGCCGCTGTCAAAGCTGACAGTGGCTCCTAAAGGGACATGTGAATGCTCCCTGGTGGTCTAGTGGGTTGTATAGCCCGCCCGCAGCGAGATCGCGGGGGGTAGATCCACTATAGAGGTAGCCGGAGGGCTTACTTTTGCTTCCCTGCTGTCTGTGGCTCTGTCATTGATAGAGCCTGGCTGGTCTAGACTCTATCAATGGAGCGCAGAGCACACAGATCAATGGAGTTCAATAAAACTCTATTGATCTGTATGAGAAATCTAATGATTCCTCCTAAAAGTCTAATAAAGTGTAAATAAAAAAAAGTTTTAATAAAAGTTTAAAAGACACACCTTAACCCCTTCCATGTTAAAAGTTCAAATCGTCCCCTTTTCCTATATAAAAAAACATGTAAACATAATAAAAATAAACATATTTAGTATCGCTGCATGTGTAATTGTACAAACTATTAAAATATAACATTATGTATCCCATACGGTAAATGACGTAAATGTAAAAAAAAAAATATATCAAACCACAGAATTGCAATTTTTTTAATATCCCAGAAAATAAAGTTAAAAAGCGATTAAAAAGTCAGATCAATAGCCAAATGGTACCAATACAAAAAACAGATAATGGCGCAAAAAATTAGCCCTCATACAGCCTGGTTTGCGAAAAAAATAAAAAAGCTACAGAGGTCAAAAAAATGGCAATAAAAAAATTCGAAAAAGTTCTGAATTTTTTTTAAATGAGTAAAACATGACGGAAACTATACAAATCTGGTATTGTTGTAATGAGGCCGGCCTAAAGTATCAAAATAACATGTTAACTCAACCACAAGGTAAATGGTGTAGAAAAGAAAACCACCAAATTTGCTAAATTTATCTTTTACTATTTCAATTTCACTTCACCAATTATATATATATTTTTTTGGTTTGGAGAATATATTATTGAAAAATTAAAAGGTATCATTATAGTAGGTAGTTATGGCTATTATAGGGCGAGGAGGAAAAAATAAGAGTGTAAAAGTGAAAATTGGCCCGGACAAGTGGATCGTCATGAGGGACAAGTAGATTTTGCTCCTTTTTAGTCCCATGGACAAGTAGTTTTTTTTATTACATTTCTACACCCCTGTATATGTTATGTAAAATGTTTAGATCATTATAAAATTCAGAAGAAATAGGAAGATGATATGGGGGATTTTCTCCTAAGGTATGAGTTTAAGCACTTCAAAATAAAGAATGAGGTTCAATTCAATGTGATCATTCATTCTACCCAAAATGTTGAATAGACAATTTTTTTCATTTAGTACGGGAATGTCCAAAAGTGATGTTGGGATAACACTATCTGCTTCATCTATTTTCTTTTGATTTGTGGAAGAAGAAGATTATGGTTAAGATGATATATTACTTTTCTAACTATTTTTAAATGCTACAGTATTGATTTTACAACTGTGGTTTGATAAATCCTCTCCTTAATGGGAATTGTTAATCCAGAAGGTTAAGTAAGAAACTTTACTTAAAGGGGTACTTTGCCCCTTGACATGTTATCGCTTATTCAAAGGATAGGGGATAACATTTCTGATCACAGGGGGCCTGGCCACTGGAACCCCAAGCAATCTTTGCACCAGCACTGCGGCGTTACGGTCACGGAAGCCTGGGCTTCCGTGATTGTGACATCAGGCCACACCCCTTCCATTCATGTGTATGGGAAGGGTTGTGACGGCAGTCATTTGGCATGGAGTGGAGTTCGCTCCATGCACCGAATGACTGGGGTGCGGCGGTGGAGAGCAGCGATGGGAGTTCCCAACAGCAGGACTCCTGGGATCAGACAAGTTATGCCCTATCCTTTAGCTAAGGGATAAAATGTCTAGAAGTGCAGTACCCCTTTAACAGCAAGAAAATCTTAAAAAGGGTATGATAAGCTTTATGAAGACTTAGAGGAAGTGCTAAATGGTTTCGGAGGTGTTTTGTTTTTTCCCTGCCTCCAGGTTGTAAAGAAATGGTAAGGTTGTAAACTAAATTGTATTATTCTGTCTAACGTGTGTCTTTTTGTAAAAATGTTAAAAATGTTAAAAATGAAAAAAAAAAATGAAAAATCATCCCAAAATAAAAAAAAATTCCGGAGGCAACAGTTGCAACCAATAAGCCACCACGATGGACATGCATTATGTTACTATGGAGCCTTATTTGATATATATAAAAAAAAAAAAAAAAAGTATGTGCAGCTCTGCAATTCAGAATCAGGCTGTTCCAGTTTATACAAATCTTTGGGCATAAGAACAATGTTGTGTGTGGAGCAATCAAGTTTTTGTATCCGAGAAAGGGAAAAAAAATAGGGTTTAGGTCTGTGAAAATCTACTTACAGTTTTCAGACAAACCACATTCCATTTTGTGAATAAAGACAAGTCTTACGCCATATATATGAATTCTTATTTTTAGGTAGTGTACTGTGTGTGTGAATGTATTACAAAAACTGATGCATGATGATTAAAGACATGGATATCTTTGCAGTGACCTTTTTTAATGTTGATTTGTTTCCTGAACTCAGAGTGAGAGTCCAATGGTTGTTGTTTATTTTCCTGGAGTGATGGCATTCCATGCATTCACTTCACCACTGCGGCCAATGCTAACAAGGATGGCACATGACTGCAAAAGCCAGAGAATTACTACAGTAGTGATGTGGATATACGGCATGTCATCACTCCAGGAAAATAAACAATGATTATCGGAGAGCACTAGAGCATAGTGCTGGAATAGTAGGGGATTTACCAGCTTTCTAAAACTTGTGGACAACTTCCTGTTCTAGTTATATTACAGATGTGCTCAACAAAATATACAATTGTTAATATATTGCCTAATGTTCTAGGAGGCACTTGTTGTAGACATTCGCTTTTTCATGTTTGTTACATTATAGTAATAATAATCCTCATTTTTGTTTAGGCTCTGGGAAACCATGAATTTGACAATGGAGTTTCTGGTCTTCTGAGCCCATTTCTCATGAATGTAAAATTTCCTGTTCTGAGTGCCAACATTAAACCGGACACCTATATTTCATCTAACATCACTGGATATTTTCAATCCTATAAGATTCTGGATGTTGGTGGTGAAAAAATTGCAATAGTTGGATATACCTCAAAAGAAACTCCAGTATTGTCTGATCCAGGTGAATGCATTCAATTCTGTCCATACTACACCACTTTCAGTACTTAACACTTGGTATGCGGAAATAGCATTTAAAGCCATATTTTAGAGCCAATCTGTCAGCTATAGATCTTGGCCAGATCTCAAGTATCAAAGAGGAGGTGTTGAGTCACAGAATGCATGCCTCCTCCCTCCCCTACTCCACCCTGCCGTGATTGATTAACATACAGGGCCTAGTACCGAGCTGAGGATTCAGTCAAGCTGATTCAGTCAGTAAAGGCAGGGAGGGGGCATGCATTCTGTAGCTAAGTACTAACAGGTTGACACTTGAGCTTTGACCATGATCTAGAGCTGACAGATTCTCTTTAACATTTTCTTTTTATACATTATAGTGTACCTGTCGTTAGCAAAACCTTTTTAAGTAATGTACATAAAATCATTATATATATATATATATATATATAGATAGGGTGGGCCATTTATATGGATGCACCTTAATAAAATGGGAATGGTTGGTGATATTAACTTCTTGTTTATGGCTCATTAGTATATGTGAGGGGGGGGGGGGGCTTTTCAAGATGGGTGGTGACCATGGCGGCTATTTTGAAGTTGGCCATTTTGAATCCAACTTTAGTTTATTCAATAGGAAGAAGGTCATGTGTCACATCAAACTTATTGGGAATTTCACAAGAAAAGCAATGATGTGCTTGGCTTTAACGTAACATTATTGTTTCATGAGTTATTTACAAGTTTCTGACCACTTATAAATGTGTTCAATGTGCTGCCCATTGTGTTGGATTGTCAATGCAACCCTCTTCTCCCACTCTTCACACACTGATCACACTCCAGTATCCGTAGTTTCAGGTTCTGCACATCTCGTATCTTCACAGCATAGTCAATTGTCTTCAGATGACCTCAGAGATAAAAGTCTAAGGGGGTCAAGTCGGGAGACCTTGGGGGCCATTCAACTGGCCCACGACGACCAATCCACTTTCCAGGAAACTGTTCATCTAGGAATGCTCGGACCTGACACCCATAATGTGGTGGTGCACCATCTTGCTGGAAAAACTCAGGGAACGTGCCAGCTTCAGTGCATAAAGAGGGAAACACATCCTCATGTAGCAATTTCACATATCCAGTGGCCTTGAGGTTTCCATTGATGAAGAATGGCCCCACTATCTTTGTACCCCATATACCACACCATACCATCAATTTTTGTGTTCCAACAGTCTTGGAGGGATCTATCCAATGTGGGTTAGTGTCAGACCAATAGCGGCTGTTTTGTTTGTTAACTTCACCATTCCCATAAAAGTTTGCCACATCACTGAACAAAATCTTCTGCGTAAACTGAGGGCCCTGTTCCAATTTTTGTTTTGCCCATTCTGCAGCACCTGAAACTACGGATACTGGAAGCCTGTGCTAGCATTTCTCCTGCGGTGTTGCTATCAGTGTGTGAAGAGTGGGAGAAGAGGTTTGCATTGGCAATCCAACACAATGGGCAGCACATTGAACAAATTTTATAAGTGATCAGAAACTTGTAAGTAACTAAGAAAGAAGCACATCATTGTTTTTCTTGTGAAATTCGCAATAAGTTTGATGTGTCACATGACAAAAAATGGATTCAAAATGTCCGACTTCAAAATGGCCGCCATGTTCACCGCCCATCTTGAAAAGTTTCCCCTTCACATATACTAATGTGCCACAAGTTAATATCACCAACCATTCCCATTTTATTAAGGTGTATCCATATAAATGGCCCACCCTGTAAATATATTTGTAATGTACATGGGTTAAAAATTGTGTATATTTTTGGGTGAAAAAATGCTGTCCCTGCAGCTATTGTATGTGTGTCTCTAGGAGGAGACAAAATACAGGAAGTGAGGACAGGACAAACAGGGCTCTGTGCAGGCTCCTGGCTTGTCAATAAGCCTGCATGTGAGCTGGGAGCATGCCATAAAACCTCAATGTACAGAGCCCTGCTTGTCCTCAGTGTACAGAGCCCTGCTTGTCCTCACTGCTCAGAGCCCCCTGCTAGACCTCAGTGTACAGAGCCCCCTGCTAGACCTCAGTGTACAGAGCCCTGCTTGTCCTCAGTGTACAGAGCCCTGCTTGTCCTCAGTGTACAGAGCCCTGCTTGTCCTCAGTGCACAGAGCCCTGCTTTTCCTCAGTGCACAGAGCCCTGCTTTTCCTCAGTGTACAGTGCCCTGCTTGTCCTCAGTGTACAGAGCCCTGCTTGTCCTCAGTGTACAGAGCCCTGCTTGTCCTCAGTGTACAGAGCCCTGCTTGTCCTCAGTGTACAGAGCCCTGCTTGTCCTCAGTGTACAGAGCCCTGCTTGTCCTCAGTGTACAGAGCCCTGCTTGTCCTCAGTGTACAGAGCCCTGCTTGTCCTCAGTGTATAGAGCCTTGCTCTTCCTCAGTGTACAGAGCCCTGCTTGTCCTCAGTGTACAGAGCCTTGCTCGTCCTCAGTGTACAGAGCCCTGCTTGTCTTCATTGTACAGAGCCCTGCTTGTCCTCAGTGTATAGAGCCTTGCTTGACCTCAGTGTACTGAGCCCTGCTTGTCTTCAGTGTACAGAGCCCTGCTTGTCCTCAGTGTATAGAGCCTTGCTTGACCTCAGTGTAAAGAGCCCTGCTTGTCCTCAGTGTACAGAGCCCTGCTTGTCCTCAGTGTATAGAGCCTTGCTTGACCTCAGTGTACTGAGCCCTGCTTGTCTTCAGTGTACAGAGCCCTGCTTGTCATCAGTGTATAGAGCCTTGCTTGACCTCAGTGTAAAGAGCCCTGCTTGTCTTCAGTGTACAGAGCCCTGCTTGTCCTCAGTACACATAGCCCTGCTTGTCCTCAGTGTACAGAGCCCTGCTTGTCCTCAGTGTACAGAGCCCTGCTTGTCCTCAGTGCACAGAGCCCTGCTTGTCCTCAGTACACAGAGCCCTGCTTGTCCTCAGTGTACAGAGCCCTGTTTGTCCTCAGTGTACAGAGCCCTGCTTGTCCTCAGTGTACAGAGCCCTGCTTGTCCTCAGTGCACAGAGCCCTGCTTGTCCTCAGTGTACTGTGCCCTGCTTGTCCTCAGTGTACTGTGCCCTGCTTGTCCTCAGTGTACTGTGCCCTGCTTGTCCTCAGTGTACAGAGCCCTGCTTGTCCTCAGTGCACAGAGCCTTGCTTGTCCTCAGTGTACAGAGCCTTGCTTGTCCTCAGTGTACAGAGCCCTGCTTGTCCTCAGTGTACAGAGCCCTGCTTGTCCTCAGTGTATAGAGCCTTGCTTGACCTCAGTGTACAGAGCCCTGCTTGTCTTCAGTGTACAGAGCCCTGCTTGTCCTCAGTGTATAGAGCCTTGCTTGACCTCAGTGTACAGAGCCCTGCTTGTTTTCAGAGTACAGAGCCCTGCTTGTCCTCAGTACACAGAGCCGTGCTTGTCCTCTGTGTACAGAGCCCTGCTTGTCCTCAGTGTACAGAGCCCTGCTTGTCCTCAGTACCCAAAGCCCTGCTTGTCCACCCACATTTCCTTTATTTGGCATCATTACAGAGACACACAGTTAATAGTTGCAGGGACAAAATATACACATTCTTTAACAAATGTATGTTATACATTTAATACATTAATTATACGTATATTTTTATTTTCTACATTTTATAAAAAGTTTTTGTCAATGACAGGTACACTTTGAGTAGAATTGTAGTAGTAGTAGAAGTAAGTAGTAGTAAGAAAGTCAAATCCTACATAGTTTTTCTTACTAGTTCCTGATATGAAGTGAGGGCTAGACTTGTATTTTAATACATATGATTAACTATTCAAATGTTACTTGCAGCCTCTGTAAACATAACCCAAAACCTCTCCATGTCCAATACCTAATTGAATCCATGACACCAATATGGTTCTGAAGCCGAATAGTTGTCCTGCTTAGTACACGAACGGTTATACCCAGTAAGGTATCCACTGTGTGTTTTCTGAATCATTTATTTTTTCGTGATTGTTGTGGGCTAAGAAAAAAAACCTGAAACAATAGGAATAGATTTTATAGGTTCAGAGACCAGTTTTTAGTCACACTGCCGGAATTTACAATCCTACCCACATGGAGCTGTAGAGTAGTATAAACAGTGGGAGCACCACATGGGCACCACAATAGCAGTACAGAGTAATTGTTTTTGTTACCTAAAATCCACGGTTATTCTTCTGTTACTGTTGTGTTGCAATATATTTTATAAGCTTTCAGAGAACCCTTTAGTTCAGCTAAGTTTCAACTTTTTTTTGTGCATTTTACCCCAAAAAACGCCAAGGCGGCCCTTATGGCGTTTATTTCATTGAAAAAAACACTGCGGCCAGATGTTAGCTGTAAATCAATGAGAAATTCTTTTTCCCCTTTGTGTTTTTTCACTTTGGTGTTTTTTTTTAACTCCTTTTGGCGTTTTTTCAATTTTTTTTAGCTCCTTGGCGGTTTTGCAAAGTCACAGCATGTTGAGCCTATGGCTTTTTTTTCCCTGAAATCGTGGCGTTTTTCTCCCATAGAAGTCTATGGGATTAAAAAAAACGCCAAGAAAAACGACATGTGGGTTTTAACTTTGGAGTTTTTGCAAATTAATTTTTTTTATAACTAAATTTGTATTAATTTTGAAAACAGGGATCAATTTATGTGGGCGGCAGGGACCTAGAAATATAGCCGACAATAATAAAAATGTAGTGTGTGTGTGTGTGTTTTTCACTTTGCTTTTTTCTTAATTTTTTTAGGTAGTACTACTACTCCCAGCATGGAACACACTGTTCTATGACGGGAATAGTAGTACCTGTACTTCTGACACTCGTTGCGATCCTCCTGTATAATGTATAGATACGGCCGCCCGCCATTCTATGGTCCCCTGCACTTCTGTATATATACACCTATTCCTATTTACTGCAGAGAGTTGTGATTGGCCAGATGGTTCCAGCCAATCACAACTCTCTGTGGGAAACATGAATAGTTGTATATAAACGTCAGACCATAGAAGAGCAGCCGGCCGCATCTATACATTATACAGGAGGATCACAATGGGTGTCAGGAGTGACACTCGCTGCGATCTGTCTATTAATGCAGGTACTACAGCTCCCAGCGTGGAGCAGAGTGTGCTCCATGTTGGGAGCAGTAGTATCTGTAGTTAAGGACAGAACACAGTGGGTGTCACTCCTGACACACGCTGCGATCATCCTTCATCCCTGAAATGCAGAGCGGCTTTCTCCTGCGCTCTCATCTCTGCTCTGTACTCCGGCCGGCCACTCACCATTCATATTTTCCTCTGAGAGCGGGGATTGGCTGCCACCATACTCCACTCTGGGTGGAAAATATGAATGAGTGAATGAGTTCTATTCACATCACTGGCCGGAGTATAGTGCAGAGATGCAAGCACTGTATAGAGCCGCTCCGCATCTCTGCTATATTATGGACTATCGCATCGGGTGTCAGGAGTGACACCCTGGGCGATCTGTCTATTAGTACAGGAACTACTACTCCCATCATGGAACAGTGTGTTCCATGCTGGGAGTAGTAGTGCTACCTAAAAAATATAAAAAATAATGAAAAAAAAGTGAAAAACACACACACTAAATTTTTATTATTGTCGGCTACATTTTTAGTGCCCTGCTCGCCCACATAAATTGATTCCTGTTTAAAAATGTATAAAAATGTTGTTATAAAAAAAATATGAATTTTGTTAAATACATTTTTTTTCCATAACTACTGCATCCTTTTTTTTTACTTTTGTACCCAACAAATTTTGAAAAAATTTCAAAGGGGCCAAAAATGCGATTCCACTCAAATGCAAAAAACGCCAGAAAAAACGCAAGAAAAAAACGCCAAACACAAGAAAGTGCTGTGGTGTTTTTTCTGGCGTTTTTTGGGGGCAAAATAAAAAAAGAAAAGAGTTAGAAACTTAGCCTTAAGATGGCTTTTTTCTTCTCAAGGACATGCTATAAATATCTGTCTGTCCTGGAGGTCACTTATCAGGAGAAAGAGAGATGAAGACTGACTTGGGCCAATAGTTGTCTCTCTCTTTCTATACTGTTAAATAAAGATGGTGTTGAGCGTGCGGGTGGCCCTCTCCATTAATATCCATAAGGGTTACAGAAAGAGCTTGCTCAGGTCTTTCACCTCTCTTGTACTGTATGAACAGTGTAATGATCAGAAATCCCCAGACAGGTATTGCTAGACCCAGGGGAAAACACAGACGGGCCTGTGCAAGAACAATATATGTGTCTGTTATCCAATATTCAATCATAGAGCCTTCTCCAATGTCTCTGTCAGCTATAAAACGTATTGGGTTCGGCACTTACCTGCAGTCTAATAGACAATAGAAGCTATTCATCTGCTGACAGGGCCCCTTTTCTACTTGGCCCCTTTGCTGATGCACAGGTATGCCCCTGACTGGTCAGAGAGGAGGGACCCACAACTAACTGGCATTGTGGATATTAACCTAAATGCTTACGATACATTTCCACTGTAAGATACTACATTGCATGTCATAATTATGTAAATGTTTTCATAATTATGTAAATTTGAATAAAACATGAGTTCCTTCATTGTTTTACATGAGAGGTGAACATGAGCATGCAAGTAAACACATGTAGGATCTGGTTCTTCAGCTTCTGTGAACTGAAAGTCCTGGTTTGGGCTGGGTTGGGTTCACAAACAGTATTTTGTTAATTTAAAAATTGTAGTTGAAAGATCTCATTTTTCTGTATTTTGGACCCACTCCTAGTTTGGGATAAAAAAAAAAAAAAGTGTGTGAACCCCATGATGGAAATTGCATTCCATCTTCCTTACTAATGTATTCCTATACTTTGTGTTTTAGGCCCACATTTGATATTTGAGGATGAAATTTCTGTGTTACAAACTGAGGTCTCTAAAGTATTAACTCTTGGTGTAAACAAAGTTATTGCATTGGGACACTCAGGCTTTGAGACGGATAAGCTCATTGCTCAGAAAGTGAGAGGAGTTGATGTCGTAGTAGGAGGACATACGAATACATTTCTTTATACAGGTTTGTACTTTGTTTATAAGCTGTTATCTGTAACATGAGCAGCTCTTGGACCCCGAAATGCACTTGGACCTGTCTTCTACTTCTATTATACTTCTTATGTTTGGCCTTGTAAAGCTGAGATGTTTAGATCTCTAGATCCTTTGGGTGATTCTTGACACCATCAGCACCTGCTTAGAGTTTATATCTTCCAGTCCAGATATTTTTGGTACATGTCATTTTAACAATCACTGGCTACAGGCCTTTTAGAGGAGCATTTCTAGAAACTGACTTAAAGTACTATTTGTAACAAAGCCTAAGTGTATATTTTACTTTCTTCACCCATGTCTTCCCTGTTTTAGTTAATGAGGGAAAGAATGACACAAACTTAGCAACAAAACACCACAGCAAGCCATAAAGCTGTGCAGAGGAAATGTGTCTGGCAGATGGGCGAGCTTTCATTGAGGCCCATAAATCTCTAGATTGCGTTATACCACATCATATATTTGGGAGAACCAATCGTTCATGCTAAAAGTGTTGTTTTTTTTTACCAAATACTTACTTTAAACCTTACCTCTTCTAGATCACTGACCAAAAAACTTATCTAAAGGATATGCCATAAATGCCTGATATATACATGTCAAACCTATGGAACTCTCACCTTGTTCACCCCTGTACACATGAAGTATATGGTACCTGTAAACATATGACCAATAGAAATGTGTATACATTTTAGTTGTACATGTGTATTTTGCAATAATGGCACTATGCACTTTGAGGTAACCCACGCAGGCTGATATTATTACGTATACTGCTTATAGGGATTTTTTATAGTTGTATTGTTCTATAAGCGTTATACAGTGTATTGGATTTCTGCTAATAACCTATATTGTTGTTTTTACATATTGTTTAAAAACAAAGTTACTATTTGTTTTCCTGTAGTCTAAATGATTCAATTCTTCTTTGATATACAACCTTTCGTTTCTGTAGACACCATGCCACCTGTGGATAGCTATGGCACTCTTTTTTAAAGAAGACAGTCATGTCTATCCAAGAGCAATTCTTTATGACCCCTCCAGACTATGTTCCCATGGGGCCTTCTTTCCTTTGAAATAATATTCCACAGAATATGCTGTAATAATCTGTGGCAAATCATTATAATTCTCAACATATCTCATTGTCTTTGACCTATATCTTGTTGTGTTTTTGGACAACAATCCTGTCTTTCCAATGTGTATAAATGACACGTATCTGTGCATACTTGAACTACACATCCCAAATTTGTGTACCGCAGTCCACAGGTGTGTATTCCTATTGAAAACAATGAAACACATATAGCTCATGTTTCTACAGTTGTATTTTAACACAAGCCAAAATATGCACAATAAATACTGTGAGAACATGGCCTTAAAAGAGATGTCTGGGCAGAGCATGTTTACATATTTATACAGGGAGGGGATGATGGAGAAAAAGAAAAAAAAAAACATACTTACCTTCCTCACTCCCACACTGCCACTGGTATCATGGATGGTGATGTTACCTTACACACCCACCCAGCCAATCAGCTGCCACAGAGATGTCCTCCCTCAGCTGTTGATTGGTTGAACAGGTGTAAAAGGTCAGTCCTCAAACCTGGAAGCTAGGCACAGCAGGGAATGAGGAGGGTAAGTGTGGGTTATCTTTTTTTAATCACCTACCTTTACAAACAAAAACACTGACAACCCTTTTAGGGTACGTTCACACACTGAAGGAAATCCACTGCAAGTTCTACTACAATTCACTTGTATAGGTCTGTGGATAGTCCGCAATTGCCAGCGGACCTGTTAAAGTCAATGGTAGTATAACTCGCAGCAGATTTCCCGCAGCAGGAAACGCACTAGTTACAAGAGTGTGAACATACCCTCAAGGTTGAAAATAGGTTTGTTCAGGCTTTTAACTATTAGCTGAACAGCTTGACCGCATTGTATATTTATTGACTTTTTTCTGTCAATATACTTGCAGGCACGCCACCTTCCAATGAAGTACCTGTTGGGAAATATCCTTTTATAGTAAATTCGGACGATGGTCGATCTGTGCCAGTAGTTCAAGCATATGCCTTTGGAAAATATCTTGGATACTTAAATGTTACATTTAATGAAGAAGGAAATGTCTTACATTCTTCTGGAAATCCAATTCTACTGGACAGCAGCATTCCTGAAGGTTAGCAAAATATCTCTTTCTTAACTTGGCTTTAAAATGTTAAGGTATCTAAGACTAAGACCACTTGTTCAGAAACTTCCTGGTAGGCATATCACTCCTGTCCTTCAGACGAAAATCACAGAAGAATTGTGAGAAAACCGTCACACACAGGTACAGACACTATATTATGAACTACACTAACTTTACAGCCCCTGTAGCATAGTCAAATAAAAAAAATCCTGGAATACCCCTTTAACAGATGCCAATAACAAAAGGACTACAGCTTTATACTAAACAATATATAAAGTAATTTACAGCCCTGCTATAAGCTTATAAAGCCTTCATATCCTGTTTATATAGTATACTTCCCCTGCAGGAAATAATTACATGGTTAAAAGTATCCATGGGTTCACAGCCATGTACTTTTGGAACATCTTATTCAATAACATTACTATGAATACTGAGTGGGTCCCATCCTTGCTGCCATATAAGACTGAGCTCGCTTGGGTTTCCAATAGATTTTGAATGTGACTGAATGATTCCCATCCATTCAGCAATGTTACTGAGGTTGGGCACCGGTACAGGCTGAAGTGGTTTGGCTTACAGTCAGCTTTCCAAGTTATGCCACAGGTTGTTGATGGTGTTATGGTCAGGTCTCTGTGCAGGTCAGTCAAGTTCACTACACTCCGCAAGCCATTGACCTGACTTGTCAGTTGGGGCCCTGTTATGCTACAGTGTAAATTGCAGCACTAAGGGATCCTACCACAGCTATGAAAAATATGTCATTACTAGCTTTTGCCCGCGGCTTCGCTCGCGTTAAATTTGGGGTAACATAGATTTACTTTTTACGATCCTGTAGTAATGAGGCCGCTCTGGGAAAAGTCTACGGGCAACCAAACAACCCGAAAAATTACATCTGCTATTTCATGGAATTGAAGATCAACATCCTTTGAGGACTTTTACCGAGTCTGCGCGCAGGGGAACCCGCCTTCTCGCGCTGCTTATATACTGCCAACAGTCCTCATATACCGTCCTCCTATCCCGACCTCCTATCCCATCCTCATATCCTGACCTCCTATCCCGACCTCCTATCCCGACCTCCTATCCCGACCTCCTATCCCGTCCTCCTATCCCGTCCTCCTATCCCGACCTCCTATCCTGTCCTCCTATCTCGATCTCCTATCTCGACCATCCCGTCCTCCTATCTCGATCTCCTATCTCGACCTCCTATCCCGACCTCCTATCCTGTCCTCCTATATCGACCTCCTATCCCGACCTTCAATCCCGACCTCCTATATTTACCTCCTATCCCGACCTCCTATCCTGTCCACCTATCTAGACCTTATATCCCATCCTCCTAACTCAACCTCCTATCTCGACCTCCTATCCCGACCTCCTATCTCGACCTCCTATCCCATCCTCCTATCCCGACCTCCTATCCCGACATCCTATCCCGTCCTCCTATATCGACCTTCTATCCCGACCTCCAATCCCGACATCCTATCCCGTTCTCCTATCTCTTCCTCCTATCCCGACCTCCTATCTCCTCATATCCCATTCTCCTAACACGACCTCCTATCTTTACCTCCTATCCCGACCTCCTATCACAACCTCCTATTTCGACTTGCTGTCTCGACCTCTTATCCCGTCCTCATATCCCAACCTCCTATCTCGACCATCTCGACCTCCTATCCCGACCTCCTATCCCGTCCTCCTATATCGACCTCCCTTCTCGACCTCCAATCCCGACCTTCTATCCCGAACTCCTATCCCGACCTCCTATTCCGTCCTCCTATCTCTACCTCCTATCTCGACCTCCTATCTTGACCTCCTATCCCGATAATCCTGTCCTCCTATCTCGACCTCCTATTTCGACCTGATATCTCGACCTCCTATCCCGACCTCCCATCACGTCCTCATATCCCAACCTCCCAGCCCATCCTCATACCCCGACCTGTAATATGTGTACCAGGTATTGAAATATCTCCAGCCATACGCAGGTTATGTGGGAACATACATTTCCCATTGATTTGCATGGGACTTTAAACAAAAACCCCAACCCTCACAAATGGGGGTAGTTAAGGGTTAAATTAACTGTCCAGTGTAGGAGCAAATCCCCACAGCAAACCTTTCCTGCTCTGACAGTTCCTGACATGGACAGAGGTGTCAGCAGAGAGCCCTGTGGTCAGACTGGAAAGAACTTCACAACTTTTTTGCAGCATACAGCAGCTGATAAGTACTGGAAGGAATAAGATTTATAAATAGAAGCAATTTACAAATAGGTACAACTTTCTGGCACCAGTTGATTTGAAAAAAAAAATTTTCCACCGGAGTACCCTTTTAACAGAAAGAAAAATCATAAACAGTGACAGAATTACTTTTATTCATGCATTCCGCGATTATAAAAAAAAAAAAATCATAGCAATTATATGCGTCCATGTATTTGAGAATGATGCTTAAAAGAAAATAAACCTTACAAAGCTGGGCTTCAAATATAATGGGCGTATAGTGAAGGCAACACATTTTAACATGATTTTCATAATTGGTCATTGATTGTGATACAGTTAATTAGCCAGTGTGTGAACACAGCCTTATAAATTCACTGCAATTCCTTATGTACTTATGATCTGCTGGGTATCTTGTCAGTGAATATTGCAGGTAAACGTGCATTGCTTGTATATGGGCAATTTGATACAATGGATCTACAGTAAGTCATCATTATAAAATGCCTGTGTATAGTAAAACATCTGTGTATATTTCTTTTCTAGATTCAGAGCTTCTAGTGGAAATAAACAAGTGGAGGGAACAGCTAAATGCCTTCTCAGCTCAAGAAATTGGGAAGACTTTAGTGTTTTTGAACGGTTCTTCTTTGGAGTGTCGATTTCGGGAATGCAATTTGGGAAATCTAATCTGCGATGCTATGGTAGGGGCAGTAATATACTGGCAGATATTTCTTTCTTTCTTCACCTCATCTACAGTCATGCACTGAAAAGTACACTTGTTAGCATTTTCAGAAATATAAGTGTTAGGGTACGTTTTGAAGATACAGTCACCCAGCCTGTATCTCAGTCATTTAAATGAGCCGACCGGAGTCAGATAGTGAATGTGGTCGGCTAATTTTTGCCCCATATCCAGTTTTGTGACCGGACCTAAAACAGCGACATACCACGGTTTTAGGTCCGGTCACCAAACCGGATATGGGGCAAAAATGATGCATACCAAAGGTTCTATTAGGCACCACTCACACAAGTGGATTTCTTGAACAAATCAACTGGATCCTACACACCTTCAGACATGTAATGACCCCGTAGGCTGGAAAAGGTAGTGCTCACGTATCAAAGGTATAGTCCTTGGTAATACGGTACAATCATAAAGATGAAAGAAACGGCACAAACCGGTAATGTTGTCAGCCGTAGATTCTTTATTGCATATCTTCAATCATGGGGTAAGCGGTGAGGGAGGGTGGACCCACACCGGGAGGGGGAACGTCAGGCAACGGTCCGTATCACGCTGGAATACGCTTCGTCAGGCCCTTGATACGGACTGTTGCCTGACGTTCCCCCTCCTAGTGTGGGTCCACCCTCCCTCCTCCCTCACCGCTTACCCCATGATTGAAGATATGCAATAAAGAATCTACGGCTGACAACATTACCGGTATGTGCTCCGTTTCTTTCATCTTTATGATTGTACCATGGGGCAAAAATTAGCCGACTGGAGTCACTATCAAATGAATGAGATACGGGCCTGGTCCGGCTGGGATACGGGAGCACCCGGTTTCCACTTCCCCCAGGCAGATCCGGTGACCGTATCTTCAAAGCGTAGTGTGAACTCACCCTTACATGGTGGGTAAAGGCCCCCGTAACAAATTTTGCATAGTGGTTCAGATGCTTCAGGTTATGGTTATGAAGGTAGCCATATGATTCTAGTTTAAGATCATGAGCTCTGCTATAAAAGTTTCTTCCATGGATTTTCCCCCTCGGCACTTACTGTTCTCGATCACTCACAACAATCATGAATAATGAGGAATTAAAAGACAAAAGGGAGTATTATAGGTAACCATGGTGTACAAAAGTCTAACATTTTAGCAGAAGCCTTATTTTGAACAAAACATTGTGACTTTGTCCAGTTTTGCACCACCCAGGCCAGTTTTGAGTTACCTCCCACTGAAAAGATATACTGTAAGGCTAGGTTTGCACAGAATTTTTCCGGCCGGATATTCACACGGACATTGCCATCCCAATAAACGGCAATGTCTGTGGTGCGGATTTCGCCAGAACATTGAGTAAGTTTAATGTTCTGGTGGAGTTTTTAGATCGTAATTTTCTGACGGAAATGCTACCCAGAAAATTCTGCAGTGTGAATAGGGTAATGGAAAACCCACTCACCTGAATTTTACCCTCGGGCATTTCCTCTTTAATATCCAGAAAGGAGCAATCTCTGTAGCCAGCTATTAACTGTTTAGATGGCACTGCTTCCTGCAATGGGTTTGCAAGAAGCAGATCTGTTGTCAAGGCAAGCACCTGGCCTCCATGACTGCCATAATGTATCTATTACTTAAGGCTGCCTATGGCAGAATGCTGATCTAATGGATACATTGATCTGTATGAGCAATCTAAATATTGCTCATGCAAGTACCCTAGGGGGACAAAAAAAAGTGCTTTTTCAAATATACTGTAATCATTTTAATCAATAGTGCTTACATGAATCATTTTATATAAGCAATCCACACTGACAAACATCTTTCTTATAACTAACTAGTGGAAGTAGAACATAAAATAGTAATTTTTAGGTTCTGGCTGAATTGGTCCATCCCTTTAAAACGGAGGATGTACCCTCAGGCAAACTTGGTGCTTAATTGATCAAGACCCAATTTTCTGAATTGAATTGTAAGTTGACACTATGCATAACCATTTTAATGCGAACATTTTGAATTGCTTCAAAGTGTGTCTGGAACATGACAATGCTGAAAATTCAAGTACAAAATATTCAATTCAAGTACACTGGTACTGCCTAAACTACAGCATCTTAGCTAGCCATATGCAGGACAAGACCCCAAAATAGCATTATCTCCAGTACATGGGTTCACACAGAAAATGATGAGGTAGGGTTTTTGGGTAACAGTATGGGCAGCAGCCATGCTTACTTTGTCACTGTAATATCCAAAAAGGGTGTTGTGGCAACAGCACTTAATTGAGAATATGGGTCTGTAGCAGCGATTTCTTCAGGTTTCAGACACCAAAACCTCTCTTAGAATACTAACAATCTTTGCATACAAAATCTTTATGACTCCCATTCTTTTGCTTTTATCATGCTTTTGTGTCATAAGATGATGTACGTATGGGGCAGGTTGTGGAAAGCCTTTTCGGCAGTATCATACATACAACAGTTGTCAGAATAGGTACCCCCACTGAACAACACACAAACTGGATTTAGAGCATTTTTTGTTGTGTTGCCCAGGAGGACTACCTGAGCCCAAAGACAGGGTTGTTAAAACGTAACGTAAACAAAAACAAGCAAGAGAACTATCACCATATCAGCCTAGAGAGATTAGAAAGGTACAGTCTACTACTCCAGATAATCCACTGCCCTATGTATTGAAAAATTCTTGATAAAAAAAAAGTTACAGAAGATTACACTGCCCTCCCTATCAGACTTTGAGCAGTCAAGGAAAAGGCATTTTGATGCCCTAGAAATATTGAGTCTCTCCTCACCAGCCACAGAATCATAATGATTTTGTTATTGGTAGTGAAGAGGTTCATTTGATTATCTCTGGTTGTCTGTGGAAGTAAATGGGTTAATTGGCACATTCTGATTCGTGCTTAGTGTCCAGTAATGTACTTACCTCCTTATGTTCCACCATTTCTAGTTCCCAAATTATTACTTCACAATTAGGGTGCCTGAACCGGAGAGCCAAAGGTCGCTAGAACGGATGAACAGTCAGAGACCAGTTTATATATAAAATAATTATAAAACAAGGATTGTGTTTTTGCTTTTTCCATTTAAGATATATAACAATATTCGGAATCCTGATGAAGTGAGATGGAACCATGTTTCCCTGTGTATCATGAATGGTGGTGGAATAAGAGCGTCTATTGATGAGAGATCCAGTAATGGTATGTGGAAAGAATCGATGGAACCTGTCCTTGCCCAGGAAATACATATACAGCTATAAACAGTTCCCTTATTAGCGTACATTCACATCTACTGCATCTGCTGCAGATTTCATAATGTGCTCACCTCTTTCTATCATTCTTTCTATTATTTCTATTGGTTAAGGACTCATTTTGTCCCTGAGAACACAGATAATATTAATGTTTGCATTTTTTATTTTTTAGTTGTTGCCTTTTAAGAGCCCTAACTTTCTTATATTTCCATCTACAGATCCATGAGGACTTGTCTTGTGTGACCATTTGTACTTTGTAATGACATATTTTATTTTATCATAAAATGAACGGTGCAATGAAAAAAATATTATTTGTGAGGGAAACTGAAAGTTAAAAAAACAGTAACTTTTGGAGGGATTAGTTTTTAACCATTTAAGGACATAGGGCGTATGCATACGCCCTGCATCCCGAGTCCTTAAGGACGTGGGGCGTATGCATACGCCCGTGGGAATTCCGGTCCCCGCCGCTAGCCGGTTGGGGACCGGTCCCCCTGAAGGGATAGGAATTAGGTGGCAGGGGTGCCACCCCTCCTATCCCTGCTATTGGTCGTCAAGACCAATAGCAGATCGGGGGCAGGGGGGTTAAAGTTCAGTTCCCTCGTCCTGCCCAACGACGGTACTCCGGGCAGAATGGGGGAACTGTAGCGTGACTGGCGGCAGCGGCGGTGAAGGTCCCTTACCTGATCGGTGGCGGCGGGCGGTGATGATGTGCGGCTCCCTCATGGCTCCCTGGTGAAGACTACGGAAGCCGGTTAGTAGTTGCCTAGCAACATCTGGGGGGGGCTAAACTTTGGAGACCACATACAGTGCTCTCTAAACTGTAGCCCCCCCCCCCCCCCCAGATGTTGCAAAACTACAACTCCCAGCATGCCCAGACAGCAGCTTGGGCATGCTGGGATTTATAGTTTTGAAAGATTTAGAGGGCTGCAGTTTGGAGATGACTTTGCAGTGATCTATAAACTGTAGTCCTCCAAATCTTGCAAAACTACAACTGTGATTTGTAGTTTTGCAACATCTGGAGGTGCACAGTTGGAGATCACGCTGCAGTGGTCTCTGAACTGTGGCCCTGCAGATGTTGCAAAAGTGCAAATCCCAGCATGCCCAAACAGCAAACAGCTGTCTCGGCATGCTGGGAGTTGTAGTTGCGCACCTCGAACTGTTGCATAACTACATCTCCCAGCATGCACTTCGTTGATCAGTACATGCTGGGAGTTGTAGTTTTGCAAAAGCTGGAGGCGCCCTGGTTGGAAAATACTGAGTTAGGTAACAGAACCTAACTGAAGGTTTTCCAACCAGTGTACCTCCAGCTGTTGCAAAAGTACAACTCCCAGCATGCACGGTCTGTCAGTACAGCTGGAGGTTTGCCCCCCATGTGAACGTACAGGGTACATTCACACAGGTAGGTTTACAGTAAGTTTCCTGCTTCAAGTTGGGCTGCGGCATATTTTCTGCCGCAGCGCAAACTCCTAGCGGTAAACTCACTGTAAACCTGCGCCAGTGTGAATGTACCCTAAAAACACTACACTAACCCAAAATAAAGGGTAAAACACTACATATACACCCCCTTACAGTGCCCCCCCCCCCCAATAAAAATAAAAAACATTGTACGGCAGTGTTTCCAAAACTGAGCCTCCAGCTGTTGCAAAACAACAACTCCCAGCATTTCTGGACAGCCACTGACTGTCCAGGCATGCTGGGAGTTTAGCAACAGCTGGAGGCACCCTGGGAATCACTGGCGTAGAATACCCCTATGTCCACCCCTATGCAATCCCTAATTTAGTCCTCAAATGCGCATGGTGCTCTCTCACTTCGGAGCCCTGTCGTATTTCAAGGAAACAGTTTAGGGCCACATATGGGGTATCTCCGTACTCGGGAGAAATTGCACTACAAATTTTGGGGGGCTTTTTCTCCTTTTACCCCTTATGAAAAGGAAAAGTTGGGGTCTACATCAGCCAGTTAGTGTAAAAAAATTTTTTTTTTACACTAATATGCTGGTGTTGGCCCATACTTTTTATTTTCACAAGAGGTAAAAGGAAAAAAAGACCCCCAAAATTTGTAACGCAAATGCCCCATATGCGGTCGTAAAATGCTCTGCAGACGCACAAAAAGGCTCAGGAGTGAGAGCGCACTATGTACATTTGAGGCCTAAATTGGTGATTTGCATAGAGGTGGCTGATTTTACAGCGGTTCTGACATAAACTCAAAAAAATAAATACCCACATGTGACCCCATTTTGGAAACTACACCCCTCACGGAATGTAATAAGGGGTGCAGTGAGCATTTACCCCCCCCCCCCCCCACAGGTGTCTGACAGATTTTTGGAACAGGGGTCTGTGAAAATTAAAAATGTCATTTTTCATTTGCACAGCCCACTGTTCCAACGATCTGTCAAATGCCAGTGGGGTGTAAATACTCACTGCACCCCTTATTAAATTCCATGAGGGGTATAGTTTCCAAAATGGGGTCACATGGGGTCACATGGGGTCCACTGTTCTGGCACCACAAGGGGCTTTGTAAATGCACAAGGCCCCCGACTTCTATTCCAACCAAATTCTCTCTCCATAATCTCAATGGCACTCCTTCTCTTCTGAGCATTGTAGTTCACCAGCAGAGCACTTGACGTCCACACATGGGGTATTTCCATACTCAGAAGAAATGGGGTTACAAATTTTGGGGGGCATTTTCTCCTATTACCCATTGTAGAGATGTAAAATTTTGGGGAAAACCAGCATGCTGGGTGTTAAGGCTCACTGTACCCCTTGTTACGTTCCCTGAGGGGTGTAGTTTCCAAAATAGTATGCCATGTGGGGGTTTTCTTGCTGTTCTGGCACCATAGGGGCTTCCTAAATGTGAAATGCTCCCCAAAAACCATTTCAGAAAAACTCACTCTCCAAAATCCCATTGTCACTCCTTCCCTTCTGAGCCCTCTACTGCGCCTGCCGAACACTTGACATACACATATGAGGTATGTGCTTACTCGAGAAAAATTGGGCTACAAATTTTAGGGAGATTGTTCTCCTTTTACACCTTGTAAAAATTAAGGGTTAACACACTTACTGAATTTCATTTTGAATACTTTGAGGGGTGCAGTTTTTATAATGGGGTCATTTATGGGGTATTTCTAATATGAAGGCCCCTCAAATCCACTTCAAAACTGAACTGGTCCCTGAAAAATTCTGATTTTGAAAATGCAGTGAAAAATTGGAAAATTGCTGCTGAACTTTGAAGCCCTCTGATGTCTTCCAAAAGTAAAAACATGTCAACTTTATGATGCCAACATAAAGTAGACATATTGTATAAGTGAATCAATATATAATTTATTTGGGATGTCCATTTTCCTTATAAGCAGAGAGTTTCAAAGTTAAAAAAAATGCAAAATTTCCAAATTTTTCATCAAATTTGGGAATTTTTCACCAAGAAATGATGCAAGTATCGACGAAATTTTACCACTAACATAAAGTAGAATATGTCACGAAAAAATAATCTTGGAATCAGAATGAAAAGTAAAAGCATCCCAGAGTTCTAAATGCTTAAAGTGAAAGTGGTCAGATTTGCAAAAAAGGCTTGCGTCCTTAAGGTGAAAATGAGCTGCATCCTTAAGGGGTTAAGCAGTGAACTTTATGGTAAAACTGAAATGTTCTCTTTATTTTGTGGGTCAATACAATTAAAACTCTACATCATTTTCTATTAATGTACTGCTTTTCAAATAAATTTTTGCATAAGTGTAAATTTTTTTGCTATTACCACTTTTGCAGATATGGAACTTTTTGATCACTTTTTGTAAAAAAAAATTCTCTGATGTTAAGTGACTAAAAATTTGCCATTATGGACATTGGCATTTTTATATTTATGCTCTTTACCACAGGATCATTAACCCCTTAATGATAATATATTTAAGTCCATTGCCAGCTCCTGCTGTATAAAGCACTCTCAGGAGCCCTGTGGGTCCCAGTTGCTATCATCAACTGGGACCCACGACTAATATCGGACATCGACGATCGGGCTGATGTCTGCCATTAACCCTTTAGGCGCTACGATCAAAGTTGTAGCGGCATCTAAATGCGGGAAATAGCATTGACGGTTAGCTCCGTGGGCTGATCGGGATCACCATGACGGAAGAGGATGGCGGGAGGTCTCTTACCTTGCTTCCAGCCATCCAATCGGTGCTCCAAGGCTCCAATCAGACATAGCAGTGCTGATAACACAGAGCAATGATGTGCTATGGCATAGCATTGAACAGTGTATGCAATCCAATGATTGCATGAAATAGTCCCCTATGGGGACTAAAAAAAATGTGGAACAAAAAAGTTGTTAAATGTGAATTACCCCTTACCCTAATAAAAATTGAATCCCCCCTTTTTCCTATTTTGTAAATAAAATATTGTAAACAAAAATAAACAAACATATGTGGTGTTGCCATGTGTGTAAATGTCCAAACTATTAAAATATAATGTTAATTAAACTGCACGGTCAATGGTGTAAACGTACAAAAGTATGTTAAAAAAAAGTCCACAATTGAGTACCTTTGGTCACTTCATATATGATAAAAAAGGAATATAAGGCAATCAAAAAGTCCCATCAAAACAAAAATGGTACCGATAAAAACTGAGCCCTCATACAACCCCGTATATGAAAAAATAAAAAAGTTATAGGGGTCAGAAGAGGACAATTTTAAGCATATTAATTTTCATACAAAAAGTTATAATTGTTTGAAAGTAGTAAAATAAATAAAACCTATACTAACTGGGTATCATTTTTGGTTTATGGTTTAATAGTTTTTCAATCTTGCCCCACAATTTTTTATGCAAGTGCAAAATAAAAAAAAATAAATGTTGTCCGTAAGGGGTTAAGATTATATTTTAATAGTTCAAACATTTGAGCATACAGAGATACCAAATATGTTTTTATATTTTTTAACATTCAACATATTTTTTTGTAAAATGGGAGATTTTACTATTTATTTCACATTTGTTTCAAAGGGGCTAGTTTCAAAGCTAGTTTCTTCCAAAACAGCACCACCTTTGTCTTCAGGCTGTGTGTGGTATTGAAACTCAGGGGACAAGTGTGGTGCTGTTTTTGGAATAAATTAGCTCTGTTTCTCTATCTCTGGATTACCCCTTTAAATCCCAATAGGGGACTATTAAAGGATTACTCCAATGGAAAATATATATATTTTTTAAATCATATGGTGCCAGAAAGTTAAACAGATTTGTAAATTACTTCTATTAAATAATCTTAATCCTTCCAATACTTATCAACTGCTATATGATCCACAGGAATTTATTTTCTTTTTAAATTTCCTTTCTGTCTGACCACAGTGCTCTCTGCTGACACCTCTGTCCATTTTAGGAATTGTCCAGAGTAGGAGCAGATCCCTATAGAAAACCTATCCTACTCTGGACAGTTCTTAAATGGGACAGAGGTGTCAACAGAGAGCACTGTGGTCAGGCAGAAAAGAAATTCAAAAAGACAGTAGTATACAGCAGCTGACAAGTAGTGGAAGGATTACGATTTTTTTTAATAGAAGTAATTTACAAATCTGTTAAACTTTCTGGCACCAGTTAATTTAAAAATTTTTTTTTCCAGCGGAGTATCCTTTTAACCACTAGCAGACAGATTTAATGACCAGCTGCAGTAATCAAATACTACTCTTAAACCCAGAGGATTCATGGCAAATGTTGGCTGCATTACATAACTATTTTAGTGATAGATTTGCAAAGGATTATGGAGCCAGTCCCATGTCTGCTACATCAACTACACGTAAGCAGAAGGCATTCACAAGAACCTCTTCATCTTTCTCTAATAATAGCCTATGCTGCAGTAAAGTCCCGGAGTGCTCCTTTAAAATCATCAAATCCACAGCTTTAAATCCAAAGTCAATGCAGTCTGTATAAATGTACCCTAAGAAAATATTGCTCTCCTTTTATTACCGGGCCCAAGGTCATTATATGGCAATGACTGCTTTCTTCATCATCTACTGCCCTCTGCACAGACTGCACATAACTTTTTATTCTACTCTTTGATTTACATATTATTATATGCAATCAGCCAGTACACTGGAAAGCACTTCTTGTCATTGTTCTCCAACAGAGAACAAAGAAACTATTCATATGTTTCACAATCAGATTATTTATATTCTTCATAAGGAAAAAAATGTTACTTTCACTACATTACAGCAAGGTCACTGAATAATGCAAAATTCTAGGTTAACCTGTCAAGTGACTTTTAGAGATGAGCGAATTTACAGTAAATTCAATTCGTCACGAACTTCTCGGCTCGGCAGTTGATGGCTTATCCTGCATAAATTAGTTCAGCTTTCAGGTGCTCCGGTGGGCTGGAAAAGGTGGATACAGTCCTAGGAAAGAGTCTCCTAGGACTGTATCCAGCTTTTCCAGCCCACGGGAGCACCTGAAAGCTGAACTCATTTATGCAGGATAAGTCATCAACTGCCGAGCCGAGAAGTTCGTGACGAATCGAATTTACTGTAAATTCGCTCATCTCTAGTGACTTTGTATAGTGCTTAAGAGAATATGCTAAGGCTGGTGTATAAAAAAAAAAATACTCTACTTCCCTTCCCCAATTCCCTGATGTCACCCTCCAGTGCCCAGTCCCACTGCTTAGCACTTCTTGGTGTCGGTCTTCACAACAGGAAGTGTCCACTAAGCCTATCACTGGCTGTAGTATATAAACTCATCTCAGAAGTAGCACCAAGCAGGGACTGGAAATCACTGGAACAGGAAGTATGGTTGTATTTTATTTTTACTGTGCATCCAACAATATATCAAAAATCATAGGGTACTAGAACACCCCTTTAATTGTGTAGACCCCTTCCCTTATAAAAAAAAAAGTGTACATTTAAAGGGGTACTTATAAAACATCTTATCTTGTATCCAAAGGATTGAGGATAAGATGCCTGATCACGGGGGTTCTGCCGCAGGGGAGCACTGTGATCTCCAGGCCGGCAGCAGCGGTGTCCGGAACACGGAAGCTTGGAGCTTCCGTGTTAGTTATGTCACACCTTGCCCCTTCCATTCATATCTATGGGAGGGGGTATGATGGCTAGTATGAAGCTGTCACGCCTCCTCCCATAGACATGAATGGAAGGGGCATGGTGGCTGTAGTTGCCAGTCATCCAGCACGGAGAAGAGTGATGACTGGGGTGCTTCAGCGGAGATCGCAGGGCTCCCCAGTGGGGGACCCCCCCCCCATGATTAGACTTCTTATCCCCTATCCTTTGGATAGGGGATAAGATGTTTTCCGGCAGAGTTCTCCTCTAAATATACCATTTACATGTGTAGATATCTACATGTATTCTACTTGTCTGAAGTTGATGCTTTCAGGTTCTATGCTTCACTGCGTATGTCTGTTTGGTAAATACCGTATTTTTCGCCGTATAAGACGCACTTTTTCGTCCCCAAAACTGGGGGGGGGGGGGGGAAAGCTGGTGTGTCTTATATGGCAAATCCACACACTTATCGGGTCGGTCCCTGCGGCCATCAACGGCCGGGACCCGCGGCTAATACAGGACATCACTGATCGCGGTGATGCCATGTATTAACCCTTCAGACGCGGCAATCAAAGGTGACCGCCGCGTCTGAAGCGATAGTGACACTAAACCGGCTGCTCAGACTGGCTGTTCGGGACCGCTGCGGTGAAATCGCGGCGTCCCGAACAGCTTACAGGACACCGGGAGGGACCTTACCTGCCTCCTCGGGGTCTGCTCCGTGCCGGAATCCCCTGCATGGCCGGCGCTCTCCTTCGACGTCATCGCGCACGCTGTCCCGTCATCCAATAGGAGCGGCGTGCGTAGCGACATGATGACGGCGACGGAGAGTGTGGATCCCGGGGAAGAAGACGTCCGGAGCGTCGGGGACACCACACGGACGCGGCTGTCCGGGCATGCTGGGAGTTGTAGTTTTGCAGCATCTGGAGGTCCGCAGGTTGAAGATCACTGTTGGGTTCAGAATCTTTTTTTTCTAGATTTCGCACCTTTAAAATTGGGTGCGTCTTATATGCCGGTGCGTCCTATAGGGCGAAAAATACGGTAAGCACGAATGACTGTTTTCTTTTCACATATTAATCCATCTAGTTGAACTTTCTGCAAACATTATAATTCTACTAAACCATTTGAAATATATTTTACTATAGCGGATAAATCAGACTGCCCCTATTTCTTAATGTCTGTGTTCATCTCTATAATTTGTCTCTCCTGCACACTGAAAATGTTATAGACATTGGACGCTATTTTTACTTACACCCTAGAAATGACCACTTCACTAACCAAACACATCCTTCGGTAAACAAACTAACACTGAAGTCATAGGTTATATGATCTTCTTACAGCCATCAAAACTAGTGCAGAATAAAATGCTATTGACTTTCAGTTTCAAGTTACAGAGAATTTACAATGAAATGGTTTATTTATTTACATGAGAGAAGAGAACATGTTATGTATAGAATTAGCATGGCCAGATATACAGTGATAGTTACATAGTTTGTAAGGTTGGAAAAAAAGGAGTCCATCTAGTTCAATCTAAAACCCTACTGTGTTGATCCATAGGAAGGCAACCAGTAAGGCTGATGCCAATTGCCCAATGACAGAGAAAACATTCCTTCTTGACCCCAATATGGCGATTAGAATAATTCCTGGATCAATGTTCTATTCACATAAATCTAGTATCCATAACCTGTAATATTATATTTTTCCAGAAAAACACCCAGACCCCCCTTGAATTTGTTTTTTTTTTAAAGTCAGACATCACAACATCATGCGGCAGAGAGTTCCATAGTATCACTGCTCTTACAGTAAAGAATCTCTGTCTGTGATGATGGTAAAACCTTCGTTCCTCTAGACAAAGAGGATGCCCCCCATCATGGTTATCAGCTCATAGGTACAAAAAGATCACTAGAAAGATCTCTGTACTAAGACGTCTTTTCTCTAAACTAAATAACCCCAAGCTTGACAACCTGCCTTGGTCTTGTAATCCTCCCATACCACCAATTATCTTTGTCATCCTCCTCTGCACCCTCTCCAGTTCATCCATGTCCTTATATACAGGGGCCATAAATGTTGGCACCCCTGAAATTTTTCAAGAAAATTAGGTATTTCTCACAGAAAAGCATTGCAGTAACACATGTTTTGCTATACACATGTTTATTCCCTTTGTGTGTATTGGAACTAAACCAAAAAGGGAGAAAAAAAAGCAAATTGCACATAATGTCACACCAATCTCCAAAAATGGTGGATAAATAAGAATGTTTCAAGCATGTGATGCTCCTTTAAACTCACCTGGGGAAATTAACAGGTGTGGGCAATATAAAAATCACACCCTAAAGCAGATAAAAAGGAGAGAATTGTACTTGGTCTTTGCATTGTGTGTCTGTGCGTGCCATACTAAGCATGGAAAACAGAAAGAGGAGAAAGAACTGTCTGAGGACTTGAGAACCAAACTTGTGGAAACATATCTACAATCTCAAGGTTACAAGTCCATCTCCAGAGATCTAGATTTTCCTTTGTCCACAGTGCGCAACATTATCAAGAAGTTTGCAACCCATGGCACTGTAGCTAATCTCCCTGGGCATGGACAGAAGAGAAAAATTGATGAAAGGTGTCAATGCAGGATAGTCTGGATGGTGGATAAGCAGCCCCAAACAAGTTCCAAAGATATTCAAGCTGTCCTGCAGGCTCAGGGAGCATCAGTGTCAGTGCGAACTATCTGTCGACATTTAAATGAAACGCAGGAATGAAAGGAGACCCAGGAGGACTACACTGCTGACAAAGAGACATATAAAAGCAAGACTACATTTTGCCAAAATGAACTTGAGTAAGCCAAAATGCTTCTGGGAAAATCTCTTGTGGACAGATGAGACCAAGATAGAGCTTTCTGGTAAAGCACATCAATCTACTGTTTACCGAAAACAGAATGAGGCCTACAAAGAAAAGAACACAGTACCTACAGTGAAATATGGTGGAGGTTCAATGATAATTTGGGGTTCTTTTGCTGCCTCTGGCACTGGGTGCCTTGAATGTGTGCAAGGCATCATGAAATCTGAGGATTACCAATGGATTTTGGGTCGCACTGTACAGCCCAGTGTCAGAAAGCTTGGTTTGCATCTGAGATCTTGGGCTTCCAGCAGGACAATGACCCCAAACATACATGAAAAAGCACCCAGAAATGGATGGCAACAAAGCGCTGGAGAGTTCTGAAGTGGCCAGCAATGTGTCCAGATCTAAATCCCACTGAACACCTGTGGAAAGATCCTAAAATTGCTGTTGGGAGACCTGGAGCAGTTTGCAAAGGAAAAGTGGTCCAACATTCCGGCTGAGAGGTGTAAGAAGCTTATTGATGGTTATAGGAAGCGACTGATTTCAGTTACTTTTTCCAAAGGGTGTGCAACCAAATATTAAAGGGGTACTACCGTGCTGACAACTTATCCCCTATCTAAAGGATAGGGGATAAGTTGCCTGATCGCGCGGTCCCCCGCGATCTTGCACGCAGCACCCACTCTCATCAGGCCCCGGAGCGAACATCCGCTCCAGGTCTGATGACGGGGCCGGTGATCGTGACGTCACGCTCCGCCGCTCAATTGAAGTCTATGTCAGGGGGGCGAGACAGCTGTCTCACCCCTGTCATAGACTTACATTGAGGGGGCGAAGCGTGACATCACATGGGGGCGGAGCCGTGACGTCACGATACTCCGGCCCCGTGATCGGCAGTCATCAGACTGTTGAGGGTTAAGGGTGCCAATAATTTTGGCCAGACCATTTTTGGAGTTTGGTATGATATGTCCAATTTGCTTTTTTTTCCTCCCTTTTTTAGTTTAGTTCCAATACACACAAAGGGAATAAACATGTGTATAGCAAAACATGTGTTACTGCAATCCTTTTCTGTGAGTAATACTTCATTTTCATGAAAAATGTCAGGGGTGCCAACATTTACGGCCATGACTGTATACATAGATACATATTTTCCAGAAAAATAAACTATTGTGGGTGTAGATCAGGCTTTGTTCACAAATAGTATTTTGGTAAACATCTTGATGAGTATTATTAAACCAAAACCAGGAGTGGAACCAACAAAGAGAAAAACTATACTGGAAAGATGTGCACCTTTTTCTGTGATGGTTCTACTCCTGGTATGGTTAAAAGTACTAAACGAAATACAATGGCCAAAGCTAGCCTTAGATCAGGCCCCTGCACAAGTTGGCAGTAGGTGGGGGCCAAAATAAAAATCGGCTATACTTCATGGGGCCGCACATAGGTTTATAGTCGACTCATGTAGTTTAACATGAATGTAAGAAATGTTAAGGTAAATGTTTGTGCTAATACATTGATTTAGTTAACTTACCTCCTTCTCCTGATATTCCTTCCTGCTCATTTCCTGCACATGTTGACCTAGTATGACCTAGACCTCATTTCTCTGTAACCTAGTACTGTTGTAGGGCCTTCCTTGACATTGAGGGCAGGGATAGCAGATATATGATGTGTCCAGAAAGCTGCAATGTGGAAGTTTGACATTCACCATGCAGAAATAGAATTATATTTTAATAGTTTAGACAATTTCACATCTGGAAATACCAAATGCTTGCTTATTTGTTTATCTCATAGATGACACAGGATGTATGTGTAAATTGCAGGGTTCCACGATCACTGTGACACCCGACACGGTGATCGGAACTGACCGGTTATCAGAAGCTGGGACCTCATTGGTAATGGTGGTTATCAGCGATCCTGCTGGCTAGAATGCTCTGGTGCCAAGAAATAGGGATACAGGCAGGTGGGGCAAGCTAACACTTTAAGGCTGCATTCATAGCCAATACACTTCAAGGGGATTCCGCTGTCGAGAATTTATGCAGAATATACTGCAGAATTTTCATGCAGAATTCCGTGCAGAAATTCTGCCGTGTGAACATAGCCTTAATGGTATTAGCACATCAACAGAGTCTGATGAAGCAAACCTGACTTGATGTTATAGCTAAGCTGGAGCTGTTAAAACAGCAGAGCTGAGGAGCTCTGATGCCACCAGGTGGAGCAGGCTTGATAAGCAGACAGAGGAATGGTTGTCAGAAACTCCTGCAGCATGTGACAGTGCAGAAGAGAAGGACATCTGGAATCTACAGCAAGGCGGAAAAGCTGCATGCACAGCAGGGCACTCTTAAGCAGTAGACTCCAACTGCCGATGTCACTTTAGTATTGTATTTGTTTGTATACACAGTCACTATGTAGAGTGTAATAGTTAAAACTGTCTCTGCTGGTAAAGGGCTTCCCTTCACTTTACTACGTCACACTACAGGTATAAATAGAAATTTCTGTGAATAAAATCATCCCAATACAAGCGAATGAAGTTAATTTGCAGCACGTACAGGGATTTCTGCAAACCCCATGCTGACGAAAAGGACAGTCACAGAAATTTCAGACCCTTAACGTTGTATATTATCTTGAGCAGTTTTTATGACGAAACACAATAAAATATGGTCAATTCTTTATTATAATACTTACGTTGTCTGGTTTACAGGAAGCATAACGCTTGAAGACTTGTTATCCGTACTACCATTTGGAGGTACTTTTGATATAATCGAAATTAAAGGTTCAACCCTCAAAGCAGCATTTGAGCACAGCGTACATAGATATGGAGCCAGTACTGGAGAGTTTTTGCAAGTTGGTGGTATGTTGAATTTCTCATTCCCAGTGTCATTAATAACAAAGCACAAATCATCTAGCATATGATAAAAATGTTTTAAAAAGTTTACAATCATTTGTTATTCTTCGAGCATAGCCAAAATCAGAATCTAAGCAGGGCTGCAAATATTTTGTGCATGCAATTTCAATATAGACTGATTTGGCTTATAGTGGGGGAAAAACAAAAAGGGCAGTACACTCCATTAAAAGAAATGCTGTAAGCATACTGTATAACCTGGAAAATCTCTAAATAAGCTCACTAAGTGAATCCATAGCCTTTAAAGCGTACTCCGGTGGAAATTATTTTTTTTTAAATCAACTGGTGCCAGAGAGTAAAACAAATATCTAATTTACTTCTATTTAAAACTCTTAACCCTTCCTGTACTTCAGTTCAGCTGCAGTTCAGGAAGTTCTTTTCTTTTTGAATTTCTTTTCTGTCTGACCACAGTGCTCTCTGCTGACACCTCTGTCTGTCTCAGGAACTGTCCGGAGCAGGATAGCTTTGCTGTCAGCAGAGAGCACTGTGGTCAGACATAAAAGAAATTCAAAAAGAAAAGAACTTCCTGTGGAGCATACAGCAGCTGATAAGTACTGGAAGGGTTAAGATTTTTTTTAAATAGAAGTAATTTACAAATCTGTTTAACTTGCTGGCACCGGTTGATTTCAATTTTTTTTCCCACCGGAGTACCCCTTTAATAGTATGGTATAAAAGTGTATGATGCTACAGTGTGGAAAAGAAGTTGGCAATGCTTTTGGCATACATGAGCCCATACCCAGAGATCTTCAGCATAATGAAATTACCTTATATTATAGTTAGTTTTATAACTATAATATAACTTTTCCTCCAGTCAGGAGGCACACATGATGACTGTTGAGCATCAGTTTGCTGAGCCCCACAAGTCACTTTGTAATGTCACACTCCCTTCTTCTCAGCTCAGAGGGCTAAGAGCTTCAGTGTGCGACATATGATTGTCCCTGATAGGCTGAGGCACACACACCTCTCTCACTTATATTCACTGCTTCTCTAACCATGTGACCTGCTCAGCTCTCTCCCGCAGCTTATAAAAGGAAACAAGCGCAGAGGCTCATGGTCTATGTAGTCTTTTGCAGCTTTCAGGTAGGATCTTATCGAAGCGCATCTGCAGCGTATTTCACATTGCAGATGCACCAATGGCAGTCACTAAAACAAGCTTCCTGCTGCGGCTGGGTAGCTCTGCGTGTCTGCTCATAGCACAGATTTCCCGCTGTAGACACAGTGCCTGTTTGAAGCAGGTGCATGGTGGGAAATCCGCCACTACGAGTGGACACACAGTGCAATCCGCCGAAACAGGGAGTTCCCTCTTACTGCCCTAGGCGCACCCACTGAAATATGCGGCAGATGTGCTTCGTGTGACCTTACCCTTCAGCCGGATTTTCGAAGACTGTTGTTGGAGTTATGGGGATCCAATCTTAGCTGGGATGCTTTGTGGAGTCATGGTGAGCATATATAATATACACACAGTATATATATCTTGAATGGTTTATGTTTTTTAGGATGGGAGTCAATAGGCAGGAGCATAGCTAAAGAGGTGTCAGTCGCATCGGGGCCCTGGTGCTTGAAGGGGCCCCAAAGCACATCTGCCCCATAAGAGAGCAGTACAATAGTTGGCATAGGGGGCCCTGTTGCAGATTTTGCATTGGGGCCCCGAAGCTACAAGCTACGCCTCTGTTAATAGTTGATGGATAGCATACAGTTGCAAACAATAGGATATTGTTTTAGAAGAACATGCACACTTAGAAAAGTTCACATAAAACAGTTGTCTTTCTAACAGTGTAAAAAATGTGTAAATGTTCAAAAGAACAAACACACATAAAAGACATTAACATGTCAACAGGACACAAAACTATCTATCTCTTGGCACTCACTACCTTTTCTTACATAGTCCAATTTTTGTCTGTACAAATTAGGGAAAAATTGATTTTCTTACAGATATGATTGATCCCTATGGAGATGGAAAAATGTGGCAGGAAATCCTTATTACAGTGCATTTTGCTTATCACTTTTTTTGTCTATTGCACATGTGCAATCTTAAAGGGGTATTCTGGCTTTATACATCTTATTTCCATATCCAAAGGACAGGGGATAAGCTGTATGATCGCAGGGGTCCCGCGGGACCCCTGCAATCATACAGCTTATCCCCTATTCATTGGATAGGGGATAAGATGTATAAAGCCTGAATACCCCTTTAAGAATCAGAAAATAATCTCTTTCCTTTTAATAGTACTCCAGAAGTTTGCATAATGTTGTTTGCATGTTTTACTTGTCTTTTGCAGGAATAAAAGTGGTTTACAATATAGATAACAAACCTGGAGATAGAGTTGTCAGTTTACGAGTTATATGCACAAAATGTCGAGTACCAAAATATGTTTCAGTGCAAATGGATGAAGTGTACAAAGTAGTGCTTCCTGCGTACATTGCCGAGGGTGGAGATGGTTTTGCCATGCTGAAAAATGAGAGTCTGAAACATGATAGTGGTAAGCTGAGAATAAGAGAAATGCATCGTACACTGCTCAAAAAAATAAAGGGAACACTAATATAACTCATCCTAGATCTGAATGAATGAACTAATTGTATGAAATACTTTTGCGGTGGGCCAGTCCATAGCATCAATGCCTTCCTCTTGCAGGAACTGCTGACACACTCCAGCCACATGAGGTCTAGCATTGTCTTGCATTAGGAGGAACCCAGGGCCAACTGCACCAGCATATGGTCTCACAAGGGGTCTGAGGATCTCATCTCGGTACCTAATGGCAGTCAGGCTACCTCTGGCAAGCACATGGAGGGCTGTGCGGCCCATCCCCCAAAAAAAATGCCACCCCCCACCATTACTGACCCACCACCAAACTGGTCATGCTGGAGGATGTTGCAGGCAGCAGAACATTCTCCACGGCGTCTCCAGACTCCGTCACATGTGCTCAGTGTGAACCTGCTTTCATCTTTGAAGAGCACAGGGTGCCAGTGACGAATTTGCCAATCTTGGTGTTCTCTGGCAAATGCCAAACATCCTGCACGGTGTTGGACTGTAAGCACAATTCCCACCTGTAAACATCGGGCCCTCATACTACCCTTTAAGTGGACACATGCACATTTGTGGCCTGCACAAAGGAGGCGGTAGTAGTCCTGCTGCTGGGTTGTTGCCCTCCTACAGCCTCCTCTACGTCTCCTGATGTACTGGCCTGTCTCCTGGTAGTGCCTCCATGCTCTGGACACTACGCTGACAGACACAGCATAGACAAACCTTCTTGCCACAGCTCGCATTGATGTGCCATCCTGGATGAGCTGCACTACCTGAGCCACTTGTGTGGGTTGTAGACTCAGCCTCATGCTACCACTAGAGTGAAAGCACCGCCATTATTCAAAAGTGACCAAAACATCAGCCAGGAAGCGTAGGAACTGAGAAGTGGCCTGTGGTCACCACCTGCAGAATCACTCCTTTATTGGGGGTGTCTTGCTAATTGCCTATAATTTCCACCTGTTGTCTGTTCCATTTGCACAACAGCATGTGAAATTGATTGTCAATCAGTGTTGCTTCCTGAGTGGACAGTGTGATTTCACAGAAGTGTGATTGACTTGGAGTTACATTGTGTTGTTTAAAGGGGTACTCCGGTGAAAACCTTTTTTCTTTTAAATCAACTGGTGGCAGAAAGTTAAACATATTTGTAAATTACTTCTATTAAAAAATCTTAATCCTTCCTGTACTTATTAGCTGCTGAATACTACAGAGGAAATTCTTTAGTTTTTGGAATGCTTTCTGATGACATCACGAGCACAGTTCTCTCTGTAGACGTTATTATAATAATAATAACGCTTTATTTATTGCTGTCCTTAGTGGGATTTGATCCCAAGTCCCCAGCACTGCAAGGCAGCAGTGCTAACCACTGAGCCACCATGCTGCCCTTAGCATACATCTGCTATGCACGGTTGCTAAAATGGACAGAGATGTCAGCAGAGAGCACTGTGCTCGTGATGTCATCAGTGTTCCAAAAAGAAAGGAATTTCCTCTGTAGCATTCAGCAGCTAATAAGTACTGGAAGGATTAAGATTTTTTAATAGAAGTAATTTACCAATATATTTAACTTTCTGCCACCAGTTGATTTAAAAGAAAAAAGGTTTTCACCAGAGTACCCCTTTAAGTGTTCCCTTTATTTTTTTGAGAAGTGTATTATAACTGTGTTGTTAGGACATGAAAATGTAAGAATATTTATCCGTTGCTGGAAATGCCTGTTAAACTTACCTTAATGCAGTGGTTTCCGACCAGTATGCCTCCAGCTGTTGCAAAACTACAATTCTTTGTAGCCTTTGGCTGTCTAGGCATGCTAGGAATTGTAGTTTTGCAACAGCTGGAGGCACACTGGTTGGAAAACCCTGCATTAAGGTAAAATGTTTTAAACCAGCAGTGACCACATAGTTTGGTGTTTGCCCATTATAGAAATAAAGAATATTATTCTGTGTTCTATAATAAACATAATGCCCATTCCATTCCAAATTACTTACATTTACCACTTATCAATAAAACATTTTACAAAGTTTTTTAACTTGTGATCCAGGGTGTAGGCAGGTCAGTGGTTTATAACCAGTTTCTTGGGAAACACATGTGGCTCTCTAGCTTTCTTTATGGGGCTGCAAAGCTCGTGGCAAGTCTACTTTTGTGCATGGTGGGACAAATGTAGTTGTATCTTTAAAGGAGTTGGGCGCCTGTCATTTTTCCAGTACCCTCCCCATCTCTACAAAATTTCCCCATCTATAGGCCCCCAAACTGTAATAATGCCCCCCTTGATGTACCACACAGAAAATATGGGTAGGTTATAGTAGGAATATCCCCCACAGTAGGCAGGTAGTTTATCCATTAAGTAGGCATGTACCAGAGTAGGAACGTGGACCCTCATTTTGTAGGTAGGTACCCTACAATAGTTAATTAATTATGCAGGTATTTCCCCTACAGTAGCTAGGCATTTCCCTTCTTAGGTAGTCCCCCTAGTAGGAAGGTATGTCCTTAGGTAGGTAGCTCCCCCCTTTCAGTAGGTAGGTAGGTCCCTTATTAGGCAGTTTCACCATAGGAGGCTCATATGTCCTTAGGTAGTTAGCCCTCACCAGTAGTTTGTGTATGAATATAAATATACACATATATATATATATATATATATATATATATATGTAGTACAGTCTGCTGCGTCTTTCCTCCTCCATAGTGTTGGCACTGATGAGTGGCGTCATGGCACCGGCACTGCCTCAGTGCAAGGTCATATTTTCCTTTTTCTCATCTCAGTGTAGGCCACATACAGTTGGAAGAGACCTCTGAAAATACAACCATCTGCATACTCTACACAGTCAGTGAGTCATATGACATTTTTGCAGCAAACTGCCATTTTGACAAGAATAGTAAAAGGTATATAGGGACCATACGACCTAATATTTACATATAAACAGGGTGGGGGGTTGGGGATTTATCAAAACCTGTGCAGAGGAAGAGTGGTGCGTTGTTTCTTTCATTTTTAACCTCTCTCACATAGCAGGGTGGTCCTGGGACCCGTGTTTTGTGTCGGACATCACCGATTGCAGTGATGCCCAGCATTAACCTCTTAGATGCGGCTATCAACTCTAAAATAAAAAATAGACATTCCTGGCAGCTCAGTCAGGCTGATTAGGATCACTGCAGTGAAACCGTGGTATCCCGATCAGCTTAGAGAATGGAGAGAGGGTCCTAACCTGCTTCCTCGCCATTCCATCTCTTCTGCAATGCTCCAGCCTTGCTCAGCAGGCTGGAGCAATAGAGCACAGATAACACTGATCAATGCTAGGCTATGGCATAGCATTGAACAATGTAACAATGTATGCAATCAGAAGATTGCATGTTATAGTCCCCTATGGAGACTAAAGAATGGTGTCAAAAAAGTTAAAATAATTGTGAATTAACTCCTTTCATACGAAAAGTTTAAATCACCCCCCTTCCCAAATTCCATATAAAAAATATGTAAACATAATAAAAATAAACATATGTGGTATCTCCGCATGTGTAAATGTCCGATCAATAAAAAGATATTGTTAATTAAATCGCACGGTCAATGGCGTATATGTAAAAAAAAAATATTCTAAAGTCCAAAATTGCGTATTTATGGTCATTTTGCATACCCCAAAAAAATCTCATAAAAAGTCATCAAAAAGTTCCATCAAAATAAAAATGGAACCGATAAAAACTACAGACCACGGTGCAAAAAATGTGCCCTTATACATTCCCGTATGCGGGAAAAGTTATAGGGGTCAGAAGAGGACAATTTTAAACATACTAATTTTGGTGCATGTAGTTACAATTTTTTTTTGTCGTAAAATAAAAAATAAAACCTACATGAATGTGGTATATTTGTAACCGTATGGACCTACAGAATAAATATAAGCTGTCATTTTTACCGAAAAGTGCACTGCGTAGAAATGGAAGCTGCTAAAAATTACAAAATGGCTTTTTTTTTTTTCAATTTTGTCCCACAAATATATATATATATTTTTTGGTTTTGCCATAGATTTTGTGGTGAAATGATTGATGTCATTATAAAATTAGTTGCACATAAAACAAGCCCTCATATGGGTCTGTAGGTGGAAAACTGAAAGTGTTATGATTTTTAGAAGGTGAGGATGGAAAAAAACGAAACGAAAAACAACAAACAAACAAATATGGAAACGGCTCCACTCTTCCTCGAAACAGGTTTTGAGAAATGTCCCCCAGAGTGTTGAACTGTATAGATCTTTACTCTTATTTATACTTATATTTTTTCTCTAGGTGATCTTGATGTAGCAGTGGTTGGAAATTTTATCCGTAAAATGTTAAGAGTCTACCCTGCAGTGGACGGGAGGATTCAGTTCTCACAAGATGACGCTGACAAGTCCTCTTCAAGCGCCATTCAGATGAACTTGCCCTTGGTTTATTTAACAACTTTAATTCTGTTGATACATAAAATTCTCTGAAAATCTTCATCGAAGATATGAAACAAAGATAAAGTCTTAGTAATAAATACTGTTTTCACTTGTTTTGTAAATGTAATACTACTAACCCTGCCATTTTGTAAGGAAAAACATTGAAATGTCCAGAATTTGTTGCACAAACCTGGCCCTCCATTCCATTGTACGTGAGGAGCTGATAAAAAAAAATCAATACTATTTCCAAACTGCCTTGTTTCCTAATGTGATTGGGGCCCTTGGAGAGATCTACTGATGAAATAGATAGAAAAGGAATGCAGGCCGTGTGGGGGAGTAGGGTTTATTTCAGAGTTCAGAATAACTACAGTATGTTATATGCATATGTAAAGCATATGACTATATGCTGGCTTGTTTTTCTATGTAGAAAAAAATATATATGCCATATAATATGATATTCCATATTCCCAGAGTACTGATACAAATATTTTTATATTTCAGACTTCTTTGTTATTATTAAATGTAACTATTTTCATCCAAGAAGCAAAATCGCTTAAACTTTTAGATATCTAAAATACACATACCGTATATACTCGAGTATAAGCCGAGTTTTTCAGCACAATTTTTCGGCTGATACTCAAGTGAACAAAAAAATGATTCTGGCTTTAGCTGTGAGGGGATGGTCCCGGCCGTCCATCTCCGCCTGTCAATTCCTTCTCAGTGGTCTTCAACCTGCGGACCTCCAGATGTTTCAAAACTACAACTCCCAGCATGCCCGGACAGCCGATGGCTGTCCGGGCATGCTGGGAGTTGTAGTTTTGAAACATCTGGAGGTCTGCAGGTTGAAGAACACTGCGGCCTTCGTCATCATCCAGCCCCCCTTTTGTTTTCTACTCACCTCCCCTCGATGGGAAGGAAGGGTGAGCTGGTCCGGGCCATCCATATTCGACCACCTATGCTGCAGGGACCATCCGGTGGGGAGGGTTAGTCGTTCCGGGCTGTCCATCTTCACCGAGAGGCCCTCTTCTCCGCTCCGGGCCAGCCCCAAACTAGTGACGCTGCATTGACGCCACCGTGCAGGGACGACACGGACATCTGCTGCGCGTCCTCGTCAAGGCAACGTCACTACTTCAGGGATGGCCCGGAGCGGAGAAGAGGGCCTCCCGATGAAGATGGACAGTCCGGAACGACTAACCCTCCCCACCGGACGGTCCCTGCAGCATAGCTGGTCGAATATAGATGGCACGGACCAGCTCACCCTTCCTTCCCACTGAGGGTGGCGAGTAGAAAACAAAAGGGGGGTCTGGATGATGATGAAGGCCCGAGGGATTGACAGGCGGTGATGATGACGAGGGGGATGATGAAGGGGGTGATGATGACGGGGTGATAATGACGGGGGTGATAATGACGGGGTTGATAATGACGGGGGTCTGGATGATGACAGGGGGGGATGATTTATTTCCCACCCTAGGCTTATAGGTCGAGTCAATAACTTTTCCTGGGTTTTTGGGGCTAAATTAGGGGCCTCGGCTTATATTCGGGACGGCTTATACTCGAGTATATACGGTATACCGATACCTATAAAAATGGACTGGTTTTGTTCCAGCTCAATTTGAGCCATAAATCTTTAGTCCTTTGCATTCAAATAATGTCTCATGGAGCCTGCTGTTCTGTTATCAGAGCTTTGGAGTATACAATTATTCATACCCATTATTCTCCCTCTTTATCAATAGATTTTTCACTCCCAATAGTACCAGCCATAATCTTCATTTTGTAAAATAAGAATCTTTCTTTATGTATGAATATTCAGCAATTGAGATAGAGAATAGCAGCCAGGGGGCACAGAATTACCATATAGGCACTAGCTTTTTCCAGACTTGCGGATGAATTAAACATAAGAACTACATATGCATGTAATCTTTGTGTTCTCATCTATACATAAATTAGAGTAATTTCATGCTGACAGATTCTCTTTGCAAATAGTTAAAGAGTACCTGTCATGATCTTGTTAAATTTTATAATCCTCCCAGCTCACTGCCCTCATCATGATAAACCACCCCTTGCCTTTATTTTTATTATTTGTTAGATTTCTACCTTGATATTGCCCTGTATTATCTGCTCAGTCTCAGTCAGATTCACAGACTGGTAAGGGGCGTTCCCCAGCAGCTGTGACATCATGTGAAGCCATACAGGGGTGTACTTCCTCCCTCACTCTGCTACACACAGCCCAGAACAGTTCAGTGTGAGATGAGCTATGATTGGATAAGGCTGCACGCCCCCCCCCCCCCCCCCCCCAAACAGCATTTCTTGCTTTTGGACTTCTGCCAGGCCAACAGGAGTCCAAAGTCTGTGCAAGAGATGGGGGGAAAATCTGCTCTGGACAAGTAGGGAGACACCTAGTGGCAGCTTTTTAAACACAAATAAAACATAGAAAACTTCATTTTTAAAAACAAAGTAGATTAGAAAGATTTTTTATTTACCTTAAGGAGTGTAATAGAAAAAAAATTTTTATGAGGATTTTCTTTTATAAATAGGTTTAATTTGACTTATTTTGTGTTGAAACACTGTTGTACATACAACCTGTAGGGAGTAATCTGTACTATAATTCTATAAGCACTATATACATAGAAAGTTGTATATACATTTAAGAACCTTTTTGTACTTCTAGACAACAGGACAACCCTTCTCATTTCATAGTTACTAGAGTTGATAAGGTTGGCAAAAAGATAAAGATCAAGGATTTCCAACCAATACCCTTCCTATTGTGATGATCTAAAGGAAGATAAACATCCTTAGGCTAGGTTTCCACTTGGTTTTATTTGGCAAAAACGCCAATAAAAATGCCTATTCTGCCACATGACGGGGTTTTTTTTGGGTGAAAAAAACGCTGCGGCCAGATGTTAGCTGCAAGTCAATAGGGAACTGCAAAATGCCATATCCACTTGGCATTTTTCAGTTTGCCATGTTTTTTTTATCCTTTTGGTGTTTTTCAGCAATTTTTGGCTCCTTGGCTGTTTTTCAAAAACTACCTCTTGTTGAGACTTTGCCGTTTTTTTTAAGGAAAATCTTGGCATTTTTGTCCCATAGAAGTCTATGGGAATGAAAAAAGGCCAAGAAAAACGTCATGTGGGTTTTAACTGGCATTTTTGCCGGCATTTTTATTCTTTTTTGGACTTAAGCGATCCAAAAAGTGATGGAGATACCTTTTTAAATAAAATTTCATTGGGTACCATTAGAAAAAAAAATAAAAAAGATACAGTAGTGATGGAAAAATAGTATTTAACAATTTTTTTTTTTTATAATAACATTTTATTGATTTTTAAACAGGGATCAATTTATGTGTGCGGGCAGGGCACTAAAAATGTAGCCGGCAATAATAAAAATGTAGTGTGTGTATGTTTTTCATTTTTTAGGTAGTATTACTACTCCCAGCATGGAACACACTGTTCGTTGATGGGAGTAGTAGTACCTGTACTAATTGATAGATCGCCCCGGGTCCATTGCGATCCTTCTGTATAATGCATAGATGCGGCCGGCTGCTCTTCTATGGTCCCCTGCACTGCTGTATATATACACACCTATTCATATTTCCCACCTAGAGCTGGTCAGTTGGTTCCAGCCAATCACAACTCTGTGGGAAATATGAATAGGTGTAATACATTAGTGCAGGGGATTGTAGAAGAGCAGCCGCCCGCATCTATACATTATACAGGATGATTGCATCGGGTGTCAGAAGTGACACTCGCTGCGATCTGTCTATTAATGCAGGTACTACAGCTCCCAGCATGGAGCACAGTGTGCTCCATGTTGGAAGTAGTAGTACCTGCAGGTAAGCACAGATTACAGCGTGTGTCACTCCTGACACCCAATGCGTTTGTCCTATCTATTGCAGAGATGCGATCGCTGTACAGTAGAGCCTCTCCGCATCTCTGCAATAGATAGGACGATCGCATCGGGTGTCAGGAGAGACACCCAGGGCGATCTTTCTATTAGTACAGGTACTACTTCTCCCATCATGGAACAGTCTGTTCCATGCTGGGAGTCGTAGTACTACCTATAAAATGAAAGAAATAGAGAAAAAAAAGTGAAACACACACACTTTATTAAAAAAAAATTACATTTCGCTATAAAATATAATTTTATAAATTTTGTTAAATAGATTTTTTCCCATCCCTACTGCATCTTTTTTTTGGGGGGGTACCCAACAAATTTAGAAAAAAAACGCCAAAGTGTCCAAAAATGCAATTTCCATTCAAAGACAAAAAGCCAGAAAAACTACCAAAACGCAGGAAAAGCCTGTGGCAGTTTTTCTGGCGTTTTTTTTGTGTACAAAAAAAAAATGGAAACCTAGCCTTAGGAGACAAATGTCAATTACTCAATACCAAGGAAAGAATTCCTTCCCAACTCCAAATACTAATCTATGGATCAATGCCTCTCTTCCAGAAATCTAGTAACTACAAATAGTAATAATATATATTTCAAGCAAGACATCCAGGTTCTTCTTAAAGAGGTACTCTGGTGCTCAGCGTTTGGAACAAACTGTTCCAAACGCTGGAGCCGGGTGCTCGTGACGTCACATCCCGCCCCCTCAATGCAAGTCTATGGGAGGGGGCGTGGCGGCTGTCACACCCCCTCCCATAGACTTGCATTGAGGGGCGGGGTGTGAGGTCATGAGGGTGTGGGGCTTTGACGTCACAAGCTCCCAGCGGTGGCTCCAGTGTTTGGAACAGTTTGTTCCAAATGCTGAGCAGCAGAGTACCCCTTTAACTTTGAAGTTGAGAAGAGCAGCATCCCAGTAATATGATTATACCATGTCTGCATTTCCATATAGCCCCAATGTAGTCAAATGGTGCTATTTTATGTTCTTATATACTCTGTATATACCTCATGTACATATAGCTATACCAAAGAAACATTAACACATATAAATGTGCATTGATGTTCATAGATTTTAGTTATAGTTACATTATAAAATAGGAATCATATTCTTATTTTCATTGTTTCCCAAAAGATGACAAATATTCCATGTGTAAGCCAACACAATCATTTTCCACACAGCATTCACATGGATTTCCCCCCTCCCCCCCCCCCCCCCCCCCGGGTGCCTGGTTGGTGACCAAAATGTATATCGAGTATATATGACCTCTCAGCACCAATATTGTTCATGAACCTGGGTGAGACGGCCAGTAATAAAGCAGATACAGTATGGTGCTACTTTTGCCGATAATAAAGCTATTTATTGAACACATCTGTAAAATGATGCAACAATGTTACTGCAAAGGCTATGAGCAACAGTGTAAATGTGATCCAGATTATAGGAAAAACAGGACTAACGGGAAAGCCAAATCACCTCAGTAATATTTGGCAACATCTCCATGATGTCTAAACCCTATAACAGTAAAACATTTTTGTTGCCAGTATTTCCCGTAATTTCATTGCTGGTAATTGTTGTTTGCCAACTGTATCTACTGAATGAAAGTGTATGTTCACCTTTGTCATGGGAATGGAAACCTCTTTAGATATGAGTGTATATGTAAGGGTTAAATGGCACTAAGGCTGCATTCACACTTTGTTTTTACAGTACAAGTGCCGGATCCAGCCGGGGGAGGGGCAAACCGGGCTCTCCCGTACCCCAGCTGGACCAGTGCTGAACTCCATTTACTTTAATGAGCTGATGGTTTTAGATCCGGTCACAAAACCGGATATGGGTCAAAAATGAGCCGTTTGACTCCGGTCGGCTCATTAAAGTAAATGGAGTTCAGCACTGGTCCGGCTGGGGTACGGGAGAGCCCAGTTTGCCCCTCCCCCAGCCGGATCCGGCACCCGTAATGTAAAAATGAAGTGTTTTTAATGCAGCCTAAGTTGTTCATGGATTTCTCTTGCTTTTCTATTTTCAAACCACAGATGGTAAATAAATAAATAAATAAAAAAATTATTTAAAAAAAGTGTTTGTCAACCACATATAGAAAATATCCATGTCAGCCAAGTCCTTGTATCACTCTATTATTGCCATCAATGTGAAGTGGTATTCTACACCCAAACCAAAACCAGTATTTACAACTGGACCAGAAGATGTGTACAATAATGTATGCAGGAAAATAAGGGAAGATCACTATGTTTATCCGCTGAAAATACAAATGCTATAGTGGTAAAGAGGTTACAGAAGGGGAAAGTGACCATACACTGTTGCTGTGAGTCAGGGTGCAGTAGAAGCTTTAGCATTTAAATATTATGGGGGTATTTATCATTTTTACCTGTTGTCAGTTTCTCTTTGGTTTTTACAAACGTGCGCCAAATTTATCATTTGGCACATGTCCTTTAGTAGCTTTGGCACATACCATATTCTTCCTTTGGTATGTGTGTTTTCCATGTCAGCATATTGTTGGCTGTGATTTGCACCAAACATGCATCAAAAACAGGCATATTAGCGCCAAAATGCAATTGGAACAAATTATAAATTACTGATCACTGCAAAAATCATACACAGGACCGTCAGAATCCTAGTAAGTTTACAAAAAGAGAGTGGAGAGGACCGCGCCAAACTTTGGCACAAAAAGACACCGGACTCAAGACTAATGCGCCAAACATACGGAATATAAGACACATAAATCCGTTGATAAATACCCCTCTATGGGAGAATTAAATGTTTACCTGAGAAATACAGAGAGGAAAATCACAAACACATCATTACATCAGATATTAAAGTGGTTGATACAAAGAACTGATGTCACAACAATAGAGAAAAACATTACTGTACATATCAATAAGACAGTAACAGTTCAGTATGCTTCCTCTAGCAAGTCTGTATATATTTTAACACAAGCAATATTCATTTTCCTGGTTTACCTATCAAGGAGGTTAACTGCAACTCGTGTCCTCAATACTGAGTACAGTGACCCCTCGACCTACGATGGCCCCGACATATGATAATTTCAACATGCGATGGCCTCTCAGAGGCCATCGCATGTTGAAGGAAGCATCAACATACGATACTTTTGTATGTCGGCGCCATCGCATAAACGGCTATCCGGCAGTGCTGACTGCTTCAGCTGCCACCGTATAGCCGTTTACGGTGATGTCTCTTACCTGTCCTCGGGGCTCCGGCGCATCCTCTTAGGGATCCTCTGCATCGTCGGCGCTCTCCATCGACGTCATCATGTCGCTGCGCGCGCCGTCCCTTTCATCCAATAGGAGCGGCGTGCGTAACAACGTGATGGCGGTGACGGAGCGCGCGGGAAGCAGAAGCAGAGGCAGAGGCCTTGCCGGAGCCCTGGGGACGTGGCGACAGCGATGGACGGCGACATCCCGGGCAGCGGTGACGAGTGGTGATGGTCTGGAGTGGCAGGGACAGGTGAGTACAACTTCCTCTAACTGTGGTCTTCAACCTGCGGACCTCCAGATGTTGCAGACCGCTGTCCTATACTTTACATTGCACGGATCCCTCAACATGCGATGGTTTCAACAAACGCTGGTCCGTTTGGAATGGATTACCATCGTATGTTGAGGGACCACTGTATGTATGAACATAGATAAACAATAACCAAAGTTCAGATGATTTAATATTTAATAACATATTAAGAATACACCAGAAAAATAACCTTAAAAGGACCGTGGGTCTCTCTTAAAATGACTTAGTGTTACCTATAGAAAGCTGAGGTGGGACTGATCATATTCCAGTTTATACTATGTTAGTACCCCCCCCCACTTCCCCCCCCCCCCCCCCCCGTCCCCCCCCCCGTCCCTTTCACTGAGTACTGTAATTTGATAAGATCATCAGAGGGGCTTTAGAAAGTTATAGCTAAGAAAAGGGGGAGGCAGGGGGAGTTAACATACTGTAAAAAGGTATGTGATCAGGCCCTCCCTCAGCTACCTATAGGCTATACCTTACTTTGAAATGGTGCACAATTATTTTATTTATTGTTTTATTAGCTCATTGCATTATCATAGTAGAGAATGATCCATGATCCATCCTTGCTACAATAGATGTCTAGGGGTAAATATGCCGCTAAATGGACCATTAAATATATTTGATGTGAAAATTGTCTCTAGAAAAATATAACAAACATCATACCAAATTTTAATACCAGGTATACACGGGTACCAGACCCATGTGGTGCACCTCTGCCACAAGACAGTATTCAAAGTAAAAAGAGAAAAGTTGGCACACCAATAGGGACTTGTGTAGTGGTTTAGTATTCATTCATGTTTAGTTATACATCACTGTGCTTATTTGCTTTATAGCAACATTTTTGGCTAGGTGCCCTTCCTCAGGCTTTATGAATGGGATCGGTATCAGAACTGAGTGGTGCGAAAGTTGCCATTATCTTAGATGGCTAATGGACTACTATTAATAGCAATTTTAATTGTAGTTCGAATGAAATTAAGGAGATCTTAACAAAACACCCCAATCACGGAAGTCCTAGAATTCTGTGTCCGTAACGCTGCAGCGTTGGCCTGGAGATTCTTGGATAGGGGATAACATGTCTAGGGGCGGAGTACCCCTTTGGCAGAGTATCCCTTTAAAGACATTTTACCAAGGATTACTTAGAGACACTATCACCTTAGGTAATATGTTAGCATACAGTTGTTTGAAACTAGTGGAAAGAATTTTTTTTAAATGTTCCCATTCGGATAGGTGTAACTAGATGTGGTAGACGATGTTTGTGTTGTAATAGGATTGGTCATGTCTTTTCAGTCTAATCAAACACATGAAACATTCTAGATCAAGGGGTCCTTTAACTGTGATAACATGGATGCAGTTTATCCTATGGAGACCTACTGGAGTGTACTTACATTCGCCGCTACATGGGCCACACTTTTCAGACAGTGCGCACCTGCATGAATAAACATTGTTTTAATAAAAAAAAGATATACCTGTTGCATAAAATTAAGCTAATCTGAGACTGACTATCTTGGAAACCGTACCTAGTAAGACACCAAATAGATTTTGCAAGTTAGTCATAAATAAAATTCCTCCCTGAGGAAGCCTAATGGTGAAATTTCATAGGAGTCCTGATCTGCCATGTGGGTATGCTGTTAGGGGATTTGCTGGTTCCGTTTGTTTACGTGTGTTTTTTCTTGTGCTGTTTTCATGGAGTACGACTGCAAATAGGTGGCACCCGGATTGGGTAAATTAAATTGGTATAGTCCAGTGATTCCCAATCTGGGTGGCAGGAGGCCCTAGCCGGCGGGCCGTGAGGCTCTGGTAAAAAAAAAAAAATGGCGCCAGCAAATTTTTTTTTCATTTCCTGTCCCGGCCTCAGGGCTCTTGACTCACCAGAAAGGGGATGAATTCACCGAGAATGCTGCGCCGGATTCCCGATGCCCCGTAGAAGGCATTGAGCCGGAACAAGCTGGCTTGCTTAAGGTACTGTACCTTCTCCACTCTGTCCTGTCCACCCCTCTGTTACCCCTTCTCATCCCTGTCCACCTCCCCCCATCAGCCATGTCCACCCTCCTGTCATCCATGCCCACCTTGTCCACCCCCTGGCCATCCCTGTCACCCATGCCCCCCCTGTCCACCCCGTCACCCATGTTCATCCCCCCGTCAATCCCCCAGTCTACCCATTGTCACCTATATCCACCCCCTATTCACCCCTCTGTCCTTTTGTCACCCCTGTCCACCCCTCTTTTACCACCTTTTCAACCCCCCGTCTCCAATGTACACCCTCCTGTCATCCATGTCTACCTTGGCCACCCCTCTGTAACCCCTATCTATCCCCCTGTAACCCATGTTCACCCCCCATCCACCCCTCTGTCACCCATGTCTACCCCCTATCTTTGTCACTCCTGCCCCCCCTTTTACTCCCTTGTCACCCCTGTCCACCCTTTTACCCGCTTGTCACCCATCCACCCCTCTGACCCCCTGTCACCCCCCCCCCTTTATCCCATGTCCACCCCCCCCCCCATGTCACCCCCCTTTCACCCATGTACACCCCTCCGTTACCCCCTACACCCCTCTGTCACCCATTTAAACTCTTCTACATCCATCTGTCACCCATGTACACTCTTCCACACCCATGTCACCCTTGTACCCTTTTCTACAACCATCTGTCACCCATGTACACTCCTCTGTCACCCCCTACATCCCTGTCACCCATGTACACTCCTGTCACCCTCTACGCCCCTCTTTCACCCATGTACACTCTTCTACACCCATCTGTTACCTATGTACACCCCTTTGTCACCTATGTAAACCCCTCTGTTACTCATGTACACTCATCTACACTCCTGTCTCCCATGTACGCTCCTCTACACCCCCAACACCCCTCTGTTACCTGTGTACACTCCTCTTCACCCCTCTGTTACCCATGTACCTTCTTCTACAACCATCTGTCACCCATGTACACCCCTCTACACCCATTTGTCACCCATGTACACCCCTCTTGTTACCCCTGTACCCATCTGTCTTCCCCTATGCCCCCTGTCACCCATGTACACCCCTCCGTTACCCCTACACCCCTCTGTCACCCATTTAAACTCTTCTACATCCATCTGTCACCCATGTACACCCCTGTCACCCATGTACACTCTTCCACACCCATGTCACCCGTGTACCCTTTCTACAACCATCTGTCACCCATGTACACTCCTCTGTCACCCCCTACACCCGTCACCCATGTACACTCCTGTCACGCCCTATGCCCACCTTTCACCCATGTACACTCTTCTACACCCATCTGTTACCCATGTACACCCCTCTGTCACCCATGTACACTCATCTACACTCTTTGTCACCCATGTACGCTCCTCTACACCCCAAAACACCCGTTACCCGTGTACAGTCCTCTTCACCTCTCTGTTACCCATGTACACTCTTCTACAACCATCTGTCACCCATGTACACCCCTCTACACCCATTCGTCACCCATGTACACCCCTCTTTTACCCCTGTACCCATCTGTCTTCCCCTACGCCCCCTGTCACCCATGTACAACCCTCCGTTACCCCCTACACCCCAGTCACCCATGTAAACTCTTCTACATCCATCTGTCACCCATGTACACCCCTCTGTCACCCATGTACACTCTTCCACACCCATGTCATCCGCTTACCCTTTTCTACAACCATCTGTCACCCATGTACACTCCTCTGTCACCCCCTACACTCCTGTCACCCCCTAGGCCCTCCTTTCACCCATGTACACTCCTCTACACCCCTGTCACCCATGTTCACTCTTCCACACCAATCTGTTACCCACATACACCCGTTACCCATGTACACTCATCTACACTCCTCTGACACCCATGTACGCTCCTCTACACCCCAACACCCCTGTTACCCATGTACACTCCTCTTCACCCCTTTGTAACCCATGTACCCTCTTCTACAACCATCTGTCACCAATGTACACCCTTTTACATCGATCTGTCACCAATGTTCACCCCTGTCACCCCCTATGCCCCGTGACCCATGTACACTCTTTTACACCCATCTGTCACCCATGTACACCCGTTACCCATGTACACTCATCTACACTCCTCTACATCCCCCACACCCCTCTGTCACTCATGTACACTCCTTCACCCCTCTGTTACCCATGTACACTCCTCTACACATCTGTCACCAATGTAACCTTTCTACACCCCTCTGTTACCCCTTTTCACTTATATGCCGTTTTCCTCTTCACATGTATAAGGGGAATCTGGAGGCTGAGAAACACTGGTATAGTAACATAAGTTCCCAATCATAGTGGACCCAGCAACTTTTATTCGGTGACCAGGCCCCCTTTCATGCGTTTTGTTACTTGTGAGGGCTCAGTGTATCATTTTATACATGTGTTATAGAGCATTCTTTACAGGAGCTAATTTCTTTCAGCACATATTTATTCTCTATTTGTACCTGTGTACGATAGTTTTACATGGAGTCTATGTATATGCCTATGTGATTTTGGCCCAATATCTATCCTTACCCCATGTGCAATCAGGTTCATTCTGTCTGCTGCTGTCTCCCCCTGTTCCTTGCTTTTAATTTTATTTTATGCATTATTTTTCAATAAAATCTTTTAGTGATTCAACCTATATGTGTCTAGTGTGGTTGGATATGTTTTTTCAGTATTGTGTTTTGTACACATTGGAACCATTTCTGAGGTTTATGATTTGGCCCGTATTCTGGTTTACAAGTTAAAGGGGTTATCCACCATAAGGTGATTTTAGTACGTACCTGGCAGGCAGTAATGGACATGCTTAGGAAGGACTTGTCTTGGGGCTAAATGGCTATATTGTGAGATTACCATAATACTGTGGCTAGCTTTTTGTGAACTGGTATTTCCTGTTAGACTTTTCTTTTTTTTTTTACTACAAATCCCACAATTCCATTTTCCTCCCTCCCACACATCAGCCACCCCACCCATTGAAACAAAAGACCTGTGGTTTTAAATCAGGGTGCCTACAGCTTTTGAATTAGTTGCAGATTGATTTCTCTCCCAAGTGATCCCTCCACCCACTGAAGCAGACAGGCTCCCTGTCATCAGCTGACTAGTGAGTCAGGTCTCGGCCGCATTGCAACCTGGGAAAAATCTGAGACAACAGTCATTTTGTATGCTGTTAAAAATAAATATTGGGGTTAAAATCACAGAAGAATTGTGAGAAAACCTTCACGCACACAGGTACAAACACTATATTATGAACTACACTAACTTTACAGCCCCTGTAGCAAAGTCAAATAAAAAAAAATCCTGGAATACCCCTTTAATCTATATATTTATATAAAACTCAATGTGTGTATGTATATATGTATGTATGTGTGTATATTCCAGCATCACGTCCAAACGGCTAAAGATATTAACATGAAACTTGGCACACATGTTACTTATATGTCAACAACAAACATAGGATAGGTGATTTAACTCTTTCTCACCCCCATTTGCCAGGGGCAGGGTTTATGTTTAAAGTCCCATACAAGTCAATGGGAAATATATTTTACTGCATAACTTCCAAAAGGCTCGAGATATTTCGATAATACTTGGTCACATGTTACTTATATGTCCACTTAAAATATAGGATAGTTAATTTAACCCTTAACTACCCCCTTTTGTGAGGGTCGGGGTTTTTGTTTAAATAACTGGTACACATATTACGGGTCGGGATAGGAGGTCGACATAGGAGGTCGGGATAGGAGAACCGGGATAGGAGAACCGGGATAGGAGGTGGGGATAGGAGGACAGGATAGGAGGTCGGGACAGGAGGTCGGGACAGGAGGACGGGACAGGAGGTCGGGATATGACAACAATACATGAGGACGGGATATGACGTCAAAAGCTTCCTCCTTTGTTTATTTTTCTTCCCAACAAGGATTAGGAAGGAAAAACCGGGCAACACCGGGTACTCAGCTAGTCATAAATAAAATTATGGAGAATACTCGCTAAAAATCATATTCCTTGGTGGTAGTTATACATATATATCATACATGCATGATGAAGAAACAGGATGGACATAGAAATACATTGCATTAAAGGATATAGAAACAGACATTATTTTATTTTTAACTTTTACCCTATCCAGTCAGCGTAGAGATCATCCTGTTGGTTGGCGGAGTTTCCAAGTTTCTATATTGATTGTACATCAGGAGTAGCTGTATTCGGCCTGCTTAAAGGGGTACTCCCGTGGAAAACATTTTTTTTTTTTTTTTTAAATCAACTGGTGCCAGAAAGTTAAACAGATTTGTAAATTACTTCTATTAAAAATCTTAATCCTTCCAGTACTTTTTAGGGGCTATATACTAAAGAGGAAATGCTTTACATTTTAGATTTCTCTGATATCATGACCACAGTGCTCTCTGCTGACCTCTGCTGTCCATTTTAGGAACTGTCCAGAGCAGCATATGTTTGCTATGGGGATTTTCTCCTAAAATAGACAGAGATGTCTGCAGAGAGCACTGTGGTCATGACATCAGAGAACTCTAAAAAGAAAATCATTTCCTCTGTAGCATATAGCCCCTAAAAAGTACTGGAAGGATTAAGATTTTTTTTAATAGAAGTAATTTGCAAATCTATTAAAGAAAAATATTAGGGCTCAGGGTCAAGGACATTGATAATAATAATAATTTTATTAGTAATTATATTATGCACAATAGATGTAAGTTGGATGGAATAGCGGAGTCCGTGTCACACAGGGCCCTTGTGATAACACGGCATCAACTATATCTGGTAATAACATTTTCGATTATATATCTAAAATATATGAATATATATTTAAACTGTGACCACCATAAAATATGTAAAATAAATAAATAACTTCCCAATCAAATATATTCAATTACAAGTTCATAAGAAATTCAAAGTTCATAAAAATCAGCTCCAAAAGTCACTTATTGTCCATATAGATCATATAGATCAAGTTCCAAAAGTGCTCCAATTAATAAAATGTCACTGTAGAAAATCACTTGTCAATTGCAGGAAAAAGTCTTAAGTGTTATAACCAATAGCAACTGCCAATCAAATAGGTGTAACCAATGGCAACCGTCGGTTCACTCCTATAAATACCAGTACTCTGCAGCCAGCAATATTACAGCAATGGTCGGGCAACAGCAGATCCTGTACTGAATATGCAACTATCGGCAATAGATAAATTGTAGCAGTATATGATACTTTTAGGCTCACCACCCTGGGACCGCAAGTTCATATCCTTGCTCTGCATCCTTGCTCTTGCGGTCCCGGGGTGGTGAGTAGAGATGAGCGAACTTACAGTAAATTCGATTCGTCACGAACTTCTCGGCTCGGCAGTTGATGACTTTTCCTGCATAAATCAGTTCAGCCTTCAGGTGCTCCGGTGGGCTGGAAAAGGTGGATACAGTCCTAGGAGACTCTTTCCTAGGTATGTATCCACCTTTTCCAGCCCACCGGAGCACCTGAAAGCTGAACTAATTTACGCAGGAAAAGTCATCAACTGCCGAGCCGAGAAGTTCGTGACAAATCGAATTTACTGTAAGTTCGCTCATCTCTAGTAGTGAGCTTAAAAGTATCATATACTGCTACAATTTATCTATTGCCGATAGTTGCATATTCAGTACAGGATCTGCTGTTGCCCGACCATTGCTGTAATATTGCTGGCTGCAGAGTACTGGTATTTATAGGAGTGAACCGACGGTTGCCATTGGTTACACCTCTTTGATTGGCAGTTGCTATTGGTTATAACACTTAAGACTTTTTCCTGCAATTGACAAATGATTTGCTACAGTGACATTTTATTAATTGGAGCACTTTTGGAACTTGATCTATATGATCTATATGGACAATAAGTGACTTTTGGAGCTGATTTTTATGAACTTTGAATTTCTTATGAACTTGTAATTGAATATATTTGATTGGGAAGTTATTTATTTATTTTACATATTTTATGGTGGTCACAGTTTAAATATATATTCATATATTTTAGATATATAATTGAAAATGTTATTACCACATAGTTGATGCCGTGTTATCATAAGGGCCCTGTGTGACACGGACTCCGCTATTCCATCCAATTTACATCTATTGTGCATAATATAATTACTAATAAAATTATTATTATTAAAGTCCTTGACCCCTAATATTGTGGGTATAGATGTCTATATTGGGTAGCCCAGGTCCACTTGGTAGTCAGAGCCTCTCCATATTTCTGCTAATTTACAAATATGTTTAACTTTCTGGCACCAGTTGATTTAAAAATAAAATAAGTTTTCCATGGGAGTACCCCTTTAATCCTTTTCTTCTGTGTGATGTTAAAGGGGTACTCAACCCCTAGACATGTTATCCCCTATCCAAAAGGATAGGGGATAAGATGTCTCATCACGGGGGCCCCGCCGCTGGTAACCCCCGGGATCTCTCCTGCAGCACCCCGTGTCATACTGCAGCCCCTGTATCGCCCATCACAAGGCACGGAGCGAAGTTCGCTCCGTGCCTGGTGACGGGCGATACAGGGGCAGGAGTATCGTGACATCATAGCCCACCCCTTCAATGCAAGTCTATGAGGGGGGGGGGTGACATTACAATACTCCGGCCCCTGTATCGCCCGTTCCCAGCGGCGGGACCCCCACGATCAGAAATCTTATCCCCCATCTATTGGATAGGGGATAACATGTCTAGGGGCGGAGTACCCCTTTAAGGGTTGGCTTTGCACAACCTAAAATAGTACTGGATCCCAGCCTTTGGCTGTTTCCTCGCACTGTGGTATCTACACTTTGTGTTTTTTTTTTTATTTAAGAGTGCTAGTCCCGCCCTCACTTACTGCCTGTGCTTCAGCTTGGACAAGGATGATGATGCATCCGGACAGGATTGTGTTCTGGATAATATAGGGACCCCTAGTGGTCTTTTTTTTCTATTAATAATAATTTCTATAATACGTTTTTGAACCTGACAGTGCCCATTTAAGCTTGTATTTTTGAACCAGAGTTCAGATTTCTTGTCCGCATACCATATTTTCTTCTTTTTACAGTAGATATTAGTTAGGCTATTTAGCGTTGCCTGACGATTTTTGCTTTCTGTATACTATGTGCTTGTGTTGGTGGTATTTGGTTGTGTCCTGTGTCTCCCATGATGCTTCTGCCTTATTTTTGGGAACTGGCTACTTTCTGTGGCATCCCTCAGACTACAATGCCCAGGCAGGATCCTTTGTTTCAAGGTGGGACAAGATTTATTTCCCTCCCACACATTGGTCACCCCCCCCCACCCCCCCCCCCCCCGCCCCCCTGTGGCTGTGGAGCAGTGGGAGGATGAATGCACACACATATGCACAGGGACTGTCATAAGGGCACTGGCTTCACACACAACAAAAAGCATTCAAGCTCCCTTTAAGCACCTGATTTGTGATGTATTGTTTCGGGCCACACAACAAGCTGGCAAAAGGTCCGAGACAACAGTAATTTTGTAGGCTGCAGAAAATGAACTTTGAGTTCAGATTTCTTGTCTGCATACCTTCTTTTTTCAGTAGATATTAGTTAGGTATCCATATAATACTATGCAAGCTTTCCGTATTACTATTTAGCGGTGCCTGTCCATTTTTGCAGCTGCTCGGTCATGGAAACACATGCTATAAAGCTCCTAAGAGCAGTGAGACCATGGAACTCTCTACTAGGGATGTCCCTATACCAAGTACGATTACGTTTATTTTAAAGGGAATCTGATAACAGGGTGACCAGGTCATTGGCGCTGCTTACCGTGCTGATATGTGGGTTCCTTGTTGTGTACAATGGAGGCGGCTGCTGTAGTATGAGCACAGATTTCTCTCTTCTCCATTGGGTAGAACAGGGAATAATAATTATAAATTCAAGTTAGTGCAGTTGACTCTGCTGTAAGATTGCCTTTAGGTAGGGAGTATAGATAGGCGCAGACATTAGTAGCAGCCCCCCTGTAGACCGCAGCCCCCCCCCATTGTAGTCAGCAGACCGCCCCTCTTGTAGCCAGCAGGACCCCCCGTTGTAACCAGCAGGACACCCCTTGTAGATAGCAGAGCCCCCCTTGTAGTTTCTCACTTGCACCTGTCCGGTGTCACCACTCTGCAGCCCCATACTCATCACTGCCGCTGCCCCGTTCTGCTGTCCGCATCATGGCATCTTATGGAGGAGCATGTGACATATACGTCACATCCTCCGTAGCGTTACGCTGGGCGCAGTGGAGCGACATGTGTGTCACATGCTCCTCAATAAGACGCCATGATGCAGACGCCAGAACGGGGCAGCGGCAGTGATGCGGATGGCAGAACAGGGCAGTGGAGCGAAGCACTCCACCAGGTATAGGATTTGGTATCGGGGACATTAGACGAGTCCCCGATAACATGCAAATACCTGGTATCGTCCCCGGGACATCCCTACTCTCTTCCATATGATGTGACGTATAACTCAATAAACAAGTTCAAGGGGGGCCTGGATGTTTTTCTGGAAAAATATAATATTTACCATCAACATATTCTCCACTGTCCAAACACCTACCCTTTCTAACCCTACAATCACCCAGCCTCCTTTATAATGCTGCCTAGGGATTACACATTTCTTGTTCAAACATCAACACCCTACTATTTATGGCTTAAAACATTTCTCTTGTCCACCGCTTCCTTACTCCTGACACTGCTGGCATGCAGGCACATGCCCTCATATCCTGACTCCTACTCCTTCCTCTTTGGCCTGCGATCATACAAACTGGCAGCACATCAATACATTCTATACTCTGACAAACAACTTTCTCTGCTCGTTCATCTAATGACAACTCTTTGTCATAACCTTCACTGGCTTCTAACTAACCAGCATTTCAAGCTACAAATCCGATAACTCAGTTCTACAGCATCTACTTGGCCTCCGTATCCATTTATTCTTATAAATGCCACTACAAGCACTACCTCAATCTTACCAGTGCATGACCTACAGGACTTCTCATGTGCAACCTTTTAGGAAGAAAGCTGTCAAGTGTTTGGCCTACAGCTGTTCTATATGTCAGATCTTGTCTCTATTTCATAGATTGTAAGCTCGTACCTGTATTGTCTGTATTTTACCATAGTTTTGTACAAAGTTATGGAATATATAAGTGGTATACATGACAATAATAAAAACATTTGAGTGGCTAAATGGATAGGCCATTAAAGGGGTATTCCAGGCCAAAATTTGTTTTTATATATCAACTGGCTCTGGAAAGTTAAACAGATTTGTAAATTACTTCCACTAAAAAATCTTAATCCTTCCAATAGTTATTAGCTTCTGAAGTTGAGTTGTTGTTTTCTGTTTAACGGCTCTCTGATGACTCACATCCCGGGAGCTGTGCAGTTCCTATGGGGATATTCTCCCATCATGCACAGCTCCCAGGACGTGACATCATCAATGAGCAGTTAGACAGAAAACTTCAGAAGCTAATAACTATTGGAAGGATTAAGATTTTTTAATAGAAGTAATTTACAAATCTGTTTATCTTTCCGGCGCCAGTTGATATATAAAAAAAAGTTTTTGCCTGGAATACCCCTTTAATGTTTTATTGTGTGGGCCTGACCTCAGGGTCATTTAATGCACACCAGACCAGTTCCATTCAGTTAAATGTGACTGAGTTGCTGTACCAGATACATGCCTGTATAGAAAATCCCCAATGCCTGTATAAAAGCAGACTTCCATAAACCAAATATGATAATATAACAAAAATGATCAATAGCAATGTTACAGAAAACTTGATTTGATATCACAAGTCCAGCATACAATAGAGTTTAGTATAGTGCTAGTGTGCATGAGGCTTACAAATAAATAGGTAATAATTGTTGGGTAAATTCTACTGATGGGTCCTAGGCACCCCAGTCTGACAATGTTTCCATGTAGGGAACGTTAATGAATCTTGATTACAGAACTTTGCCAAACATATTTTCTGCAGTTTAATAGGATTGATGTGTCATTACCAACACTTGGATAGATCACATTAATGAGTTAGAGAGATGAAAATGCCTAAAAGGACAGTGCACCATTGCATGCTAGGACAACTTTTATAATTGCCTTCTATGATGTCTTTGCATCTGAAACATAATCTTACTGACAAGTTCAGTGGCTTTAGTACAAATGCTTTTCAAGTTAATGTTTTGGTTCACAGGATCCATTTAGATATCAAGCAAGAACAAATTCTCCTCTATTATAACATCCTTTCAAGACAAACATAAATAGACACAATATTACAATGGAAGCCTAGACAAAAGTAAAGTCAGCAGCAATACTTTGATGTCACAGATAAGGATTTGAAAAGTAAAGGGGTCACCAACATAAGGTGACTTTAGTAATCGTCATACGGTAATGATAATGCTTCTGAAGGATCTGTGCTTGTGTTGGTGGTAAATGGCCGTGTCCTGTCTCTCCCATTATGCTTATGGATTGCTTTTGCAAACTCGCTACTTACCATTTCTGTGGCATCCCACAGACTACAATCCCCAGAATTCTTTCTTTCAAGGTGGGAAGAGATTTATTTCCCTCCCACACATTGGTCCCCCCCCCCCCCCCCGCGCCCCCTGTGGCTGTGGAGCAGTGGGATGATGTGCGCTGGGACTGTCATAAGGGCACTGGCTTCACACACAACAAACAAAGCAGCCAAGCTCCCTTTTAGCACGACCTGTGATGTATTGGTTCGGGCTACACAACAAGCTGGCAAAAGGTCCGAGACAACAGTCATTTTCAGAAAATGAACTTCCGGGGTAAAGATAGACAAATAAATATGATACCAGCCATTAAACACAGTATATTAGTAACTAGACTAACTTTACTGCCGCTATCTTACATTCAAAGAAACCAAAATTCCGGAATACCCCTTTAATAAGACTATTCAATGGTGTCTGCAGCTCTAAGAAGCAAATAAAGCTGACAGATTCACTTTAGATAGCTGTTAGGGTATAAAAGCAAACTGTACTTTTCCTGGAGCTGATGCACGCCTCCTCGCTTGCCATCACCCCCCAGCCCCTCTTTATCTGATGTTCAGACTTCAGATAAACTTTTGCACATCTTGTTATGTGGGGGGACTGGTGCAGGTGCCTGCTTTATAGAGAAGCTTTTCTGTATTTTTTAATTAAACTCCAATTTAATGTAAAATAGGATTATGCAGCTCACGGCGATAAATGTGCCAGATTAAACTGAAGAATTCTCTCACCCAGAGAGAGAAAAAAGGGTTAAAATATTAAAAAAAAGGGATTTTTTAGTCCTCAAAATAGCTGTATGTTGGATGTCAGTTATTTTCAGAAAAAAATGATTCTTTAGACCAATGTAATATCTAAACAATTTATTCTAAAATATAAAACAATGATGAATACACAAACCGCAGGGCCCTACGGTTGTGCAAGCATTTAAAATAACTCAATTGATCATAAATGTAGGTGTCACTTGATACCCCGATATACACAAAGATATCTCCTGAATTTATCCTATAATAACCAACACATATAAGGAATGATGATAGATAGCAGTATTGTACTGTAACGTTGCTATTGTCACAGTCTAGTACTATTTATCCTGGTAAGTATTGTGTAAAAATAAATGCTCTGTAAGTCCTGTAATCAATAAAGTCCTGCAAACGGTACAGTAAATAAAGTCCTGCAATGAAAAAACAAATAGAGTCCTGCAAATAATAATTCATTATCACGCAATGTTTTTGTAAATTGTATACGGCCAGTCCTGTGGGAAAAGAAGTTGTAGTGAATTCTGACGAATAGTAGCAGAACGTGTCACTGTGAATCATGCAAAGGAAAAGCATGTAGCGTCATCCTGCAATAGAAGTGACAAAGTCCTGCTATATGATAGCACTTCATTTCCAGCACAAATGGGTGGATGGCTCTAAGTAAATGATTTGGGCACAGCGCGGCACTCACCACTCAGTGCTGTTCTGGTAATGGTGGTTCTCAGCTCTAGGTGGAGGCGGTGATGGATTTGTAGCGCTCACTCCGGTGGCGTGTGATGTGGGCAGTCAGCTGACAGGGCAGAGTAGAGCACGCACTCTATAGTTTTTTTTTAAGGTTCACTGGCTTAAATAGATTGTAGGGATTGTTAAATATGCTGGCAAACTTGTGCAGGCTCTTATGCAGGTTTCGCTCCTCTCCACAAGGAAATCTAGGACTCTCCTCCTGTTTGCTTCAAATGACCAAAATCGCATCAGTGTCGTTATCCTCAATGTGAATAGGGATCATGTGCTGGATTGAGTAGCTGTCATAACCAAATGCGTTTCGGGGTGTATAAAGCAATTCTGTACCCCTTCTTCAGTGGTATATGATACAATAAAAGAAAGCAAGCTTTTTATATGGTCTGGGAATCTCACACCTGTTTTTTATCTATAATTTACACAAAATATAGAGTTGATTACTTTCCGGTCTCACCCAAAATTCAGGATGGATCGAATGGAGCCTGCTGGCTATCCCTCCAAAGAGTATTTAAAGGATTGCTCCGCTCCCGAGCGTCCGGAACATTGAGTTCCTGAATACTGTGTGCAGGCCTCCGTGTTCACGCCCGCCCCCTCGTGACCTCACGGCCTGCCCCCTCAATGAAATTCTTTGGGAAGGGGCCACGACGGCCGTCACTCCCCCCTCCTATAGACTTGCACTGAGGGGGCGGGACGTGATGTCACATTACGGGGCGTGACGTCACGAGGGGGCGGGCGTGAACAGGGAAGCCCGCACACATTGTTCAGTAACTCAATGTTACGGACGCTGGGGAGCAGAGTAACCCTTTAAGCCTTCTACCTCAAATAGTATAGAGGCCATACACTTCACTATATAAACTTATCTCACATAAAGGAAACATCATTCCCCATATATTTCATTAAAGTTATTTGTAGAAAGACTAATAATCGATACCTTAGAGAAAAGCAAAAGGAAAATAAAAATTCAAAAAATATATTGAGAAATAAAAAGTAGAAATAAAAATAAGTATAAAAATAAATATAAAAATAAAATACAAGAAAATTTTCTGAAGAAAACAACAAGAAAAATATATAGAATGAAATAGATAAAATAAAAATAAAAATTGATAAAGAAAATAAAAAATAGAAATACATAAATAAAAATAAAATGATGCCAGTAAAACTAGCATACAGCAATGAAATTCAAAATCACAGTAGAAAGAGTTTTGGGATGGAGGCCGTACTGGAGGTCACCCGATTATCATTACACGGGGTGAGCCCCAGTACGGAGCCCATCCCTTTACAGAAATCCGAATAATTCCAAAATTGAATTAAGGCCCCTTGGTTCCAAGCTCTCGAATTAAAATCTTTTCTGACGCTCGGCCTTAGACATCTTTAAAGTGGTACTCCGTTGCTCAGCGTTTGGAACGGGAGTTTGTGATGTCATAGCCCCGCCCCCTAATGGTGCCACACACCCTCCCATAGACTTGCATTGAGGTGCAGGGCTATGAAGTCACAAGCTCCCGGCTCCAGCGTTCGGAACAATTTGTTCCAAACACTGAGCAGAGGAGAACCTCTTTAACATAAAACTTCCTCCACGACAATCTTTTCTCACTAACTGGATACCTACAAAGAACAGTCCTAAGGGATCCTTGTTATGGAATTGTGAAAAATGATTAGAAAGGGGGTGTTTCGGGCAACCTTTAAGATTATATTTGTATTTGGAGATTCTGACTTTTAGTGGCCTTTCCGTTCTACTGATCTATTGCATGTTATTAAATCAGAAATGTTCCATTTGAATGGATACACTGTGTGGAATGTACCTTAGAATAAATTGTTTAGAAATAACATTGGTCTAAAGAATAATTTTTTTCTGAAAACAACGGACATCCAATAGGTGGTGTGCTGAGGACTGAAAAATCCCTTTTTTTTTATATTTTAAACTCCAATTTACATTAATCAAAGGAAGTTTCCCAGAAGGTAAAAAAAAAACCTGCAAAAGTAATCAGGATTGTTTAAAGGTAACCTGTTAGGTTACTTGTGCTGTAGCATAATATAGTGACAGGAACGCTGTTTTCACTGCGATGAGAGAAGAGTCATCAGCATTCATTAAGTCCCCACCTGCTGATGATTGACACGTTTATCCCTCTTAGCGGGGCAGCATGACTAGCCTTGCCAGTATATCCACCTGCCTGTTCCCCCGCTACTAGCACTGCAAGAGTGCCAGGTTCCCACTGCTTACCGCTAGCTGTGTCACTTTTAGCACACAGGAAATGCCCAATCCGCCCATCAGTACATAGCGTGGCTGCGGTGCCAGAGCTATTGATGCCATTTGCGGGATAAAACAGCTGAACAAGATGGATAAAGTATGGTATGACTAGTGAGGGCCGGATTAGGTGGAATGCCACTTTCTCAGAATAGGAGTCATGCACTGCCCCCTTAGGCCCTGCACTAGACATAACACAGTACATCAGTCTTTCCGGAAATATTTGTTTAACAAATGACATCCACTACAGGCTTGGCAGTGTTGCGATCTTTTGGTCTGGCAAGGGCCTACATACTCAAATTTAGTTTATCGACTTTACAGACAGGAACTGCCCAGGACACAAGGTTACACCGCACTCTGAAAACAAAACAAAAATCATTTCAAACAGGAGACTATTGTGCTAGTTTTAAAAAAATGATATTAAAGGGGTATTCCAGGAAAAAAATGTTTTTTATATATCAACTGGCTCCAGAAAGTTAAACAGATTTTTAAATTACTTCTATAAATTTTTTTTAATCCTTTCAATAATTATTAGCTGCTGAAGTGGAGTTGTTTTTTGAGTAGTTTTCTGTCTGGCAACAGTGCTCTCTGCTGACGTCTCTGCTTGTCTCAGGAACTGCACAGAGTAGAAGAGGTTTGCTATGGGGATTTGCTTCTAAACTGGGCGGCTCCCGAGACACGTGTCATCGGAGAGAACTTAGACAGAAAAGAACAACTCAACTTCAGAAGCTCATAAGTACTGAAAGGATTAAGATTTTTTTAATAGAAGTAATTTACAAATCTGTTTAACTTTCTGGAGCCAGATTGATATATATATATATATATATATATATATATATATATATATATATATAAAAAAGTTTTTTTCTGGATAACCCCTTTAAAAGTGTCTGCATACATGTGAAAGCATAGCAGATAACCCAAATGAAATACAGAGGAGGATAAAAAACCACTAACATCTATAAATCCGCAAATCCTAAAGACACTTCACCGCACACTACCTCACAGGTTCAGAGTTGCCCATCGGGGAGTGTGTAAATTCACTGGTGGAACCTTGAATGACAAAGTACTGTATTATGATCAGACAAAAAACATCATGAGACTATTACTTGTTAAAAGTTTTATTTGTTTTTGGAGTGTTAATATGTTTACAGTGCAAATATTTACAAACTAATGTACAAGAAAAATACAGCATGTCACACAATGTGAAGCTAAGTTAAAGGGGTACTCCGCTGCTCAGCGAGTGGAACAAACTGTTCCAAACGCTGGAGACGGCACCGGGAGCTAGTTACTTCATAGCCCCGCCCCCTCATGATGTCACACCCCGCCCCTCAATGAAAGCCTATGGGAGGGGGCGTGACGAATGTCACGCCCCCTCCCATAGACTTGCATTGAAGGGCGGGGCGTGACATCATGAGGGGGCGAGGCTATGACCTAACTAGCTCTTGGCGCCGACTCCAGCGTTTGGAACAGTTTGTTCCACTCGCTGAGCAGCGGAGTACCCCTTTAACCCTGCAACATAAATTTTGTGCTGGTCAGCTCCAAGTATAATGCTTACCTGACGCTAAATCTACAAAACTGGAACTGACAACCTCTCACTCTAAATAAGCAGAAACTGAGTCAGTCAGGGCTCAGGCTATATCACTAAAGCCTAATAGACAGAGTATTTACCCACTTATTTTTATCTTTGTGGTTGTTATCAGTTACTTTTTACCTTAACCATTGACCTTAATGAACTTTTATGTACTTTGGCCTATAACTTGTGGCAATAGAACATTTCGGTTCTGTAATCTTGATGTAATCTTTATTATACTGCAAATCTCTAAGCAATTATTGATGGTTTTTCTTTCTTTACATTTTTAGAGTTCTGACTGACTTGTTTACTGATTCATTTATTGCGTTGGTCCGTATCAATCCCAGTAACAAGGAGAAATGTAATAGAACTGCAGTTGTCTGTTACATCCAGGTTGGCAAAGAGGACAACTCCTTTTGAGGCTAAAATAAAAGACAATACAATTATTTGCATTTATACACATATGGCAACATACCTTGAACATCCTTTGCATAGCATTATTATTTTTCATTTAATCCTAACCTTAACTGCATACATCAAATGAAGTACGCATCTAAATACAATCATATAGATTTTCTTACACTGCCAGTATATTATTCTGTTTATACCATGTTTGTGGTGTACATTAACTGTACATGCCAGGAGTTGTAGTTTTGCAACATCTGGAGGACCACAGTTTGGAGCCCACAATGTAGTGGTCTCTAAACTGTGGTCATCTTATGTTGGAACGGCTGTCTGGGCATGCTTGGAGTTGTAGTTTGGGCATGCTTGGAGTTGTCTGGGCATGCTTGGAGTTGTAGTTTTGCAACATCTGGAGGACCATAGTTTGATGACCACTGTTGGAAAAGTACACATTTTTTTTTTTGCACTTTTTTGGGAAAAGTGCCACCAGCAACTGTTCTGCGCTGTGTGGCCGGACCGTACCCCATTGCTGATCATTGATTTGTTACTGATCAGCACATTTTTGGGGTACAGGCAATTTATTTTTTTTTTGCTTTTTTTTTGGAGGGGAGTCGTAAAACAATCGCTGGTGGCACAGAGCACAAATTCCCACAAAAAAGTGCAAACAAAAAGAACCTGCACCAAAAAAATGCTGATCAGAAATCAGCGTAGTCTGAACATGGGGTCCGGTCCAGCCACACAGCGCAGAACAGTCGCTGGTTGCACGGACTGCATACGCCCCCCAAAAAGTGTAAAAAATAAATAAAAACCTGCACCTCAATAAACGTACAAATCACTACACCTACATTACACATTGTAATAAAGTGAAAACACTACATTTACACACTTAAAACTAGGGTTGGCCGATATTATTGGCCGATATTTACGATTTTGGACGTTATCGGTATCGGCAATTACCTTGCCGATAATCCGATAATGCCCCCCGCACCGCACCCCCCACCACACCGCCAGAGACCACCGGTGACCGACCGGTGAAATAGCCGATAATTCATACCGGAATATCGGTATAAATTATCGGCTATCGGCCTTAAAGTCCACAGATTATCGGTATCGGCCCTAAAAAATCAATATCAGTCGATCCCTACTTAAAACCCCCCCCCCCCCCCATAAAATATAAATACCCCAAAAGGTGTTTCAGTAGAGGAGGCATGAGGCATATGCCATGCGCTTGCCTCTGACACAGAGACCGCCAATGAGGGAGAGGAGAAAGACCCCACATTTCTTTCTCCTCCCCATCATCATCCAGTGATGATGAGCCCCCAGAAGACGGCGCCGCAGGGCAATGACAGTAGAGGTCCCCCATACTATTGACCCTGTCCCCTATACAATTTCCCCTGTCCCCCCATATAGGTGACCCCGCCTGGACCCCAGTCCGGACGGTTATGAGCCACTGATTTCTGGGTTTGTTGGCCACCCAAGAAACCAAATTGACCCCACAGTCCTCACTGAAATGGACTTTACGTTTTGGAAACTATACCCCTCAAGGAATGTAACAAGGGCTACAGTGAGCATTGAGCAGTGAGTACTGCTTTAAGGTCAAAATGGGCTATGTCCTTAAGGGGTTATCCACCATAAGGTGATTTTAGTACATACCTGCCAGGCTCTCTTTTTGTGAACTGGGTATTTCCTGTTGGATTTGGTTCTCAAACTACACATCCCATAGTTTCACGCTTGAGACCCCACCCATTGCAACACAAATGAGCTGCATCCATTCAGGGTTTTATAATCAGTGTGCCTACAGCTGTCTCCCTTTGCACACAACTGACTAGTGAGTCAGGTCTCGACGCACTGCAACCTGGGAAATCCTGAGACCCGAGTCATTTTTTATGCTGTTAAAACTAAATATTGGGGTGAAAAATCCTATAAGAACTGCGAGACCACGGTGACACACAGGTACTGACACTATATTATGAACTACACTAACTTTACAGCCCCTGTAGCATAGTCAAATAAAATAAAAAATCCTGGAATACCCCTTTAAAAGTCCAGTTGTGCACTTGAAAATGATATCCAAGTCCGCACCTATAGGTGCTGCTTTTTATTTTCCTCATTGCTAGCTTCTTTTAAGTTTAGGTCAATTAAGGCAGGGCAGTGATCAGCGACTAACTAGTGCCTAACTATAGGGCGTCAGTCTAAAACACTACTTTCTGTATCATTATTGGTTCACAATTCTACTCTTTAGATAACCTGCTGGACTCAACTTTCATTGTAAAAGCCTTCGTGTTTTGTTGCATAGCCGTAACATCCCATAGTTAGCCAAATATGTGTATGGCATCCTAGGTAAAATATAATTATAACCGTACAAATACAAAAATACACTGTACCTTTCCAAGTTCTGGGAATATTTCAAGCAGAACAATATCTAATAGAACATAAGATAGCTGAAATGACATGACATACTTGGTGTTAATTTAACATTAATAGGCATAATAAGAACATTTTAAACAAAAATACAGCATTATAAAAGGTATATTAAAAGATGACAATGTGAATATATAAATAAGCAATGTCATTTAAAAAAAAGTGTGAGTAAGAGTGTGAGAGAGTAAGAGAGTGAGAGGGAATGTGAGAGAGAGTAAAAGAGAGTGAGTGTAAGAGAAAGTGAGTGTGAGAGAGAGTAAAAGAGAGTGAGTGTAAGAGAAAGTGAGTGTGAGAGAGAGTAAAAGAGAGTGAGTGTAAGAGAAAGTGAGTGTGAGAGAGAGTAAAAGAGAGTGAGTGTAAGAGAAAGTGAGTGTGAGAGAGAGTAAAAGAGAGTGAGTGTAAGAGAAAGTGAGTGTGAGAGAGAGTAAAAGAGAGTGAGTGTAAGAGAAAGTGAGTGTGAGAGAATATTTGAGAGTGAGTGAGAGAATGTGTGAGGGAGAGAGAGAGTAAAAAAGTGAGAGAGTGCAGGAGAGAGAGAGACACTCTCACTCAATGTCTTCTTACCGTGATCTGTATATTCAATTGATGCTGTTTCCCCTCTCCTTTATTATTATGGTTATTAGATCAATTAAGTATTTTTCATATTTTTTACATGTATATATTTCACTGTGTTTTAATGTATAACAGAGCTCGATTGATATAGATTGACAGTAGTGATGTATATATACCCACTAAAAAGATAACACTATACTAGAAAAAATGCATACAATAGATAAGTAAATAACTGAGTAAATAAACAGACCACTTGTTTGAAGTCATGGAGTGCTGAGGATGATCTGTTTGTAAAAATTGGTTGATAATGCAGCTAGCTGTATGTAAGTGTACATAGAAGAATCGGTGCTGGTTTGAATGCAAGTTTATATTGGGAGAGATACCTATATGGTGAGGCATGTACTTCATTGTTATTAGGGATGTAAGAAAAAAATCGATTCTCGCGATAATCGCGATTTTTTCATTTGCCGATACTGAATCGATTCAAAATATTTTTGAATCGATTCTTTTAGGGATGTGGAATTTTTATCTCCTGACGCCCGGAACAGCATGTCATGTCCTGGGCATCAGGAGATAAAAGTTCCACATTTGTGGAGCCGGGCAGGCCGGATCTGACACGGTGGCGCTCTGGGTGTATGGAGCGGGCTCCAACTCGTGCCCCCTCCGTACTATGCGACCCCCGGCTGATTTCAGTAGCCGGGGGCCGCCGCTAATAGCCAGCATGCGGCGATCGCCGCGGCTGGCTATTAAAGGAGTACTCCGGTGCACACTTTTCTCATGTTATCCTGTCCGGGCTGCAAAATAAAAGAAAACGCACTTTATCTTACCTGCCAACTAGCCCCCGGAGCTCCGGTACAGGTGTTTGGTCCCCGGGCTGTACTCTTCTTACTTCCTGTTAGCCCGGCACGTCACACGGAGCTTCAGCCTATCACTGGCCGCAGCGATGTCCCGCCTCTGCTGGTGATAGCCTGAAGCTCCGTGTGACGTGCCGGGCTAACAGGAAGAAAGAAGAATACAGCCCGGGGACCGAACACCTGTACCGGAGCTCCGGGGGCTCGTTGGCAGGTAAGATAAAGTGCGTTTTCTTTTATTTTGCAGCCCGGACGGGATAAAATGAGAAAAGTGAGCACCGGAGTACTAGATCTCCGCTGTCAAAGCTGACAGCGGCGTCTATTGGGATCTATGAATGCTCCCATGTGGGCGATGTATCGGGATATATCGTGATGTATCTTCACCTAGACGGTATCGCGATATATCGGGATATATCGAATCGCCACACTGGTATCGCGATTCGAATCGTATCGCCAAATTCTTGGCGATTAACACCCCTAATTGTTATAGGCTTTATATATTATTTTGGATTACCTATTCTATACTGATACCTATTGGCTTTGTACTTTTGATAATTATGTACTCCAAACCATTCCTGTTGCTGAGATGTTAAACTAATGTAACAGAAAGAGTCTGTAAGGCTGCATTCACACCACCATTCTTTAATAAGGTGATTGGATCTAGGTGGGGGATGTGGAAACCAGGCACTCTAGTACCCCTGCCGAACCCGGCCCCCATCTTATTTATTTGAATGAGCCGACCGGAGTCAGATAGTGACTCCGGACGGCTCATTTCTGCCCTGTATCCGGTTTTGTGACCAGACTAAAAACCGTAGTTTACCACAGTTTTCAGTCCGGTCACAAAACCGGATGCAGATCAAAAATTAGCCGTCCGGAGTCACAATCTGACTCCGGTCAGCTCATTCGAATAAATGAAATGTGGGCCGGATCCGGCTGGGGTACGGGAGCGCAAGGTTTTCACATCTCCCAGCTGGATCCGGTCCCTATATGAAAGAATCGTGGTGTGAATGCAGCCTAATTTGAGTTTCTAATAAAATCACCTGTTTGTTGAGCACTGGCTGTTGTAGACCATCAAATAACAATCGAATTCCTTCATACTTGGCTTCATCCCCGATACATTTTGCTATTAAATCTAAAAAAAAAACACAGAATAAAGGATAGGATGTTGACTAGGTAACAAGACAAAAAACACTTGTCGAAATGTATCATTTGCTCAGTTTCTGGTGCTGAGCTATTGAAAGATTGGTTTTCCCAGTGTGTCATTTATTATTACTTAGACGTCTCATATTTTTTGGCCTGTGCACCGATATATAAACCATGTAATACACCATCCCTTGATTTAAGATTTGAAATAAAAACGGCCCCCGTGGCATCAAAATACAACTTTTTGCTGTAAAAAGTTGTATTTAATAAATTCAGGATATTTATGGGCCCTGTATGTGCGAACTGCATACATGCCTAAGTTTGCTTAAACTTTTGTGATTATTTAGCGCAAAATACACAGCGCATATCAATGATAAATTTCTTCCATTAACATTACTCAAGGGGTCAATATAAATAAGGTGATACCTTATAAAGGTGTAAGTATCATTTTGTACAATAATGTGTTTATGGGAAAAAAAAGTTATGGAAAAAAGTAATTTTTGGCTCACTGCACGCCAAGAGAAATAACTTAAATTTTTTTTGTCAATTTGCCCATTGAAAGAAAGGTTACATGTTTTCACCGGTTTCATTTTAAAAAGGGTAATGACAGATTTCCTTTGGAAAAAAAAAACTAAAATGTCATCAGTGTCACCTGCACTAACCTGTTGGTACAGACAGGTAAGTGCAGGTGGCACTGATGACAACTATACTTACCTGGTCCCGTTTCGTGCTGCAATTCTCCGGCTATCCTATTCGGCATCTTCAGCACTGGGTCCGACTTGGAGCGTGTGATGTCACTGCTGCTTTTTGCAGCGGGACCCAACAGCGGTAACGTCACAAAGCTCCGCCCATGCTCCAAGTCGTGCCTGCAGCTGAAGATACTGAAGAGGATAGCCAGAGAACCACAGCATGGAATGGGACTAGGTAAGTATCTTTGTCATCAGTGTCGTCTGCACTACCTCTCTGTACCAACGTGCATGTGACACTAATGACCGATTTCCTTTCAGGTGTTAAAAAGGAACAATAAAAAAATTAAACATAAAATCTGATAAAATGAATGTTAAAAAAAAAAATAAATAAATAAATAAAAAAAAAACATTTAAAAGGAGTACTCCGTGATATAAAAACGTGTCCCATATCCTAAGCATAGGGAACATGTATCAGATCCGACCGCTGGGGCCCCCCGTGACCTGGCTCTCCTTTTACATGGGGTGTGTTGACCACCGCACAAAGCTGTGGCCGAAACGCCCTCTCCATGCACCTCTATGAGAGAGCCGGAGATTCCTGAGTGGAGCGCTATGGCTCTCCCATAGAGCTGAATGGAGGGGGCATGTCGATTGCCTCTTCATTTGGTAGTCAACACGCCCCATTCAGGAGGAGAGCCGGGGCCGTGTACAGGAGATCACATAGGAGGGTTTTAGCGGTAGCTCCTTCACGATCTGACACTTATGCCCTATTCTTAGGATAGGGGATACATTTTATATGCTAGAGTACTCCTTTAAAGAAGATCTGCAGCCATCTGCGGATAGGGGATAAGTGTCTGATCGCGGAGGGTCCGAACGCTGGCATCTCCCGCGATCTCCTGTAAGGGGCCCTCGCACGGCTCTCCCGTGCAGGAGGCGTGTCGGCCACAGCATGATGCCGCGGCCGACATGCCCACTTCGTGTATCTCTATGGGAAAGGTGGAGATGCAGAGTTTGTGTATCCCCACCTCTCCCATAGGAGCTGTATGGAGGGGGAATGTCGTCGACCTCAGCGAGAGCGGCAATGCCAGGTTCCTGTATCGGAGATCTCAGGGTCGGACCCCCCCTGCGATCAGACACTTATAAGTGTCTAAGACTGCAGTACTCCTTTAATGAGTTTTATACATAATGCTATATTTAAAAATAATAATAATAATAAATAAAAGATCCACCATATATTAAGGGATTTGTTAAGCAGAGTGCCACAGGTGTAGAAATGGTTAAACACAAGTAGAGTTTCCCAGTTCAGAGTTTCGCCTGAACTGTAAAAGACAGCTTACAGGGGCATTTCCATCTAGTTTTGTTAGGTCCTATTACTAGGAGACACCCTTCCGTTATAATCAGTGGAGTACAAACACGTGGGTCTCCCATGGCGAAGAGCTATTTCTCCTGCTCAGCATGCTTGTATTAGTTATGACAGTCTAGTGATTGATCCCAGAGCAATGCTGTGTCCCTCTGTGGGTGTGGGGTCGGTAGCGAGGCTGATATCAGTATTAAAGCTAAGAGGACATGGGAAGCGTTGATCTGACAGACAGGGTGCAATGCTCCAAAAAATTGAAGATTGCTATAGCAATAGAAAGAAATACATGTAGTGCATAAAGCCATGTCCTTTTCTTGATTTTGACAAATTTTTCTTACAAGTGTCACAAACCTGGAATGTAAGCCATCATTTCTTCAAAGGTCTGTTTTGCCCGTTTCTGCTTGGCTACTGCAGATCGCGGTTCAGTGGTTTCACAAAACACAGCATCTACAAAGAAAAGAAAAAAAAAAACTACTGTATGTTTCCTCCTTAAAGAAGGATATCTCATGCTAAAAAAATGTCAGTACTATGCCTGGGCTGCCTGCTTATCACACAATAAACCAGACTCACCTGCAGCCTCTCTCCCTTGTTATCCCGGTATCGAGCTTGAGTTCTCCGGTGGTGTCTTCTTCTGCAATGCTGTGATCAATGCGCCACAGCGTGGGTCAGAAAATCGTCAGCCGAGGAGTGCCATCAATGCGGCCGGTGATTTGCCGAGTCGCGGTGCGACACGTTGACCATGGGCAACACGGAAGAAGACACCAACAGAAAACTGGCGCACAATACCAGGACACTCAGGGAGAGGCGGCAGGTGAGTCCGCTTTATTGTTTTATATGCAGGCATCCTAGGCATAGTACTGAAGAAATTTTAGCATGGGACGTCTCCATTACTGATGATCTATGTCCACAAACTACTATCCCCTGTGGAAACAAGCACAATCAGAAAAAAAATTCCTATTCATGACTATTAAAGGGGTAATCTGGGGAAGTCTACTTATTTCCTATTCACAGGATAGGAAAAAAGTGTCTGATCGCTCGGGGTCCAACCACTGGGACCCCCTGCAATCTTAATAACAGGGCCCAGCAACCCACATGTTATTGCAGCCCTCCAGTCCCCACCCTCGGAGAAGAGCGGGAATGACGACCCGCTCAGCCAATCACCTGTTTCAGACAGTTACTGGCTGAGCAAATCGTCACTCCTGCTTATCTCGGAAGGTAGAAGCTGCTGCGCTGAAAGAACGGACAATTTCGTAGGCCCCATTCTGGAGATCACAGGGAGGTTCCAGCAGTCGGACCCCTCACAATCAGACACTTATTCCCTATGCCCTGGATAGGGGATATGTTGACTTCCTGGAGTACCCTTTACTACTTTCAGCAGCCTTTCAGTCTAAACAAAAAAACTTTTTTTCAGACACCTAGTGTCATTTACTTTTTGCCAGCCCAGCTTTATCAATACATGTTTAACCCTTTTAATTTGGGTAGCTGTGTTGTGCCAACCCCAATTTCATTACTGTGTAGACAGGAGGCAATGATTAGCTGCAGAGTTATAACCCCCCTCTCCCCTCCACTCACATTGCCTGTCTCAGGAATCTACTGGCAGTCCAGTGTATTCTAAAAGATAATGCTTCAGTCTGCCTACACTACCTGCTGCTTGTGATAGGAGACAGGGGAGATCAGGTGGAGCTGCATTACATAGGAATAGACGGGACTTACAGCAAACAGAAGACAAGTAATGCGAGTCAAGGAAGCTTTATTTGTACAAAAAAAAAAAAACACACACTGCTGACAAAAATGTACTATGGTAGGAGGGAGTTAAAGCACTTCATAAAGCTGTTTAAATGCATTTATTGTGATCAAATAAGAATAATAGCAATCAACAAAATCAACTATTTTACAATGTAGGATTTAGGATTTCATAATAATCAATATGGTGGTCTGCAATTGTATAAGGAGAGAAAAGATTTTCAGATACGTACCTCTAAGGAGTGTAATAAGTGAAACCAGTCTATGCTCTTGACTGAGCTGTTCAAGTTTACATTGCAGGTAGTGGTCAGTGTAGGTCTCAAGGGTGTTTTTTAATAGGATTCGACCTCCCATTAACAGGTGATGCAACCAATCCGAAATGTGGAAAACAACACGTCCTGTTGGTAATTCATAATAAAAATGAAAAGTAACTCAAAATTACAGTTTCAAAGCCTTACATGTTGAAACTAAAGAAATGGGGTCAATTGGACTTAATGTTAAGTTACTTTCTCTATGGGAGAGCATATAGGAGAGAAAATACTAAAACATTTGTAACCTCACAAAATTGTCCTTACACTTACAGAACAAAGACCACCTAGATCAGTGATTCTCAACCGGGGTGCCCCGGCACTGCCTGGGGTGCCGCAGGATTTTGCCGTGAATGTAAATTTTTTTTATTTTTTTTATTTCCCGCCCCAGTCTGCAACTCACGGCACCGCAGGGGGGGGGGGGGGGGGGGGGGGGGGAGGGAAGCCTGCGTGCGTACTGCGCCCACAGTGTCTCTCGGCATCACCCAGCGCCCCCCTCCCATCGGCTTGCATTGAGGGGCGGAGCGTGACGTCACACGCCGCCGGCCCTGTAGCCCCCAGTAATCAGACCCGGAGCGAACACGCTTCGGGGACTGATTACAAACGGGGTGCCGCGTGCATGATCGCGGGCGTCCCCAGCTGCGGGACTCCCGCGATCAGGCATCTTATCCCCTATCCTTTGGATAGGGGATAAGATGTCTAAGCACCGGAGAACCCCTTTCAATTTGAAACATGACTCACGATTTCTTTGGAAATTTTTTCTTTATTCATATTTCTTTATTCATATTGCACATTGGCATGTCTCAGACGACTTTATAACAGCATTTTAGCAGCAGAAATTAGCAGCATAAACCGTAGTTCCACCAGTCATGGCACATATGGTTTATGCTGCTAAAATGTTGTTATAAAGTTTTCCGAGACAATCCGATGTGCAATAAGAAATAAGGAAATAAATCCGGAAGAATTTTCCAAAGAAATCGTGAGTCATGTTTCCAATTTAATCTCACCTACACAGATCAATTTAGTTGGCGTGCGGTCAGTTTATGTTTGCCCTACACACGTGTAATACTGAGATTGCCTAGTGAGTCTAATGGAGCTCTAATCATGTACACCCATGTACACTCTTCTACACCCATCTGTCACCCATGTGCACCCCTCTGCCCCCCATGTACACTCTTCTACACCCCTCTGTCACCCCTACGCCCCTCTGTCACCCGTGCACACTCCTCTACACCCCTCTGCCACCCATGTACACTCTTCTACACCCATCTGTCACCCATGTGCACCCCTCTGTTACCCATGTACACTCTTCTACACCCCTCTGTCCCCCATGTACACTTCTACACCCCTCTGTCACCCCTACGCCCCTCTGTCACCCGTGCACACTCCTCTACACCCCTCTGCCACCCATGTACACTCTTCTACACCCATCTGTCACCCATGTGCACCCCTCTGTTACCCATGTACACCCTTCTACACCCCTCTGTCACCCATGGAAAAAAAAGTGCAGAGCCTAATAGGTTTGTTTTGCAGGTTTAATGGTGAAGAATTGTGGCTGGAAGAAATTGTCATGATGGCCCGGACCAGATGGAGAAGAAAAGGGAACGATGCTGATTAGAGAAGATGTCATTTGTGAGTTGCTGTCTAAAGCCGCACGTTAATCTACATCTCCACAGATAAATAGATATTGTGCATTTTATGTATTGCAGTGCTTTTCCCTTTTTTTTTTTGCTCATCAACCTTGGTAGGGGTGCCCCGCGAAAAAAAAATTTGGGGAGCGGTGCCCCAAGCCGAAAAAGGTTGGGAAACACTGACCTAGATCATTGTCTTCCTGTGTGCAGAACCACAAATTCCCTCGAACAAATGCTTCAGCACAAAGGTTCTTGGGGTAAGGTAGGTTCTTATTTATTTATTTTTTTTCACTAAGATCTACTGGTATAGGGAATGAAACCTGGTATGCATCTTGGCTCAGATGAAAGCTGTTTTTCTGGTGTCAACTGAGATGTAAAATTTCTGGAAATGCTGACTGCTTTTTCTGGTTTGTTTTTTTCCAGAAAAAAACATTAATTTTACAAATGCTGGATGCTCTCATCGGACAGAAAATTAAGGTTTGTTATTTTTCTTTTTGCAGGGTGTGCAGAATGGAAAGATAAAAACCCTTGATTGGATAACCCTTTTCAGGCCGATCTGAGAGGACAGACAATCCACTACAGTGGAGCCCAACCACAACCAAACTTAACTGAAACAGTGCCCCTAGAGACAGAAATGTATATTGCGTTCTCAGAATTTGAATTGTATTTCAGGATTTGCTTTGTCTTCAGGTGAGTCTGGACAACTTGCAAAGATTCTCAGATGTCTTTCATGAAGGTCTATTTGTTATATAGCTTGAATACCATGTGTAAAACATATTGGCCCTGATTATTGTAAACCAGACATGTTTTGTCAGGTTGTGTGCCAGATTCTGGCCCATTGCACCAGAAATCCTGTCTGTGCCAAAATTTGTGCCAGAATCAAAATAAAACCCTGACAACTTTCCATATTACTGTGAAAACCCGTGACCATCAGGAAGAGGGGCGTGGCTACTGAAAAGGGGGAGAGTCTCTGACATTATCAGAAAAATCCAACATATTTACTAAGGTTTCCACAGAAAATGTGGTGGATTTGAGTTGAGGAAAACCAGACAGATCAGAGCAGGTGCAAAAAAAAAAAAAAAAAGCAATATGTAGGAAAAAAAGTGCAAAATGTAGGGAAGCCTTAGAAAAAAACTGTAGGGAATTAAAACCTACAAAGAAACCTACACTCCACTCTTAGTAAATCAGGGCCATTATCTATCATTATAAAAGAACATATTCCATACTCAATTTCTTTGACACAGATGAAAAGCCTTTGACATAGGTCTCGAGGGGTACTGCTCTCTTGCAGAGTCTGTTCTCTTGCAGAGGTCTCGAGGATTCTGCTGCAACGCACACACTGCAAAATACCACTGGTATTCTACTCCACATAGGCTTCTGAAAAATGTTCCATGACATGAGGGGTTTTAGAGTTTATACTAGGATTTAACATTTATTGCACCACAGGGCAGGCCTTATTGTCAATAAAGTTTGAGTCACTGCCACTCCGAGCGAGACTCCTGGTATCACACATTTTCACTGGTACTAGCATTCAAATGGCTAGATTGTTATCAATACAAGTATTCCTGATAAGGTGGAATTATACAATGCTATTTAATGCTGAAAGGACAGACAATGCTAAAATGAGTTATGTGTGGCAAAAAATATTATTTATTTTCTACAATTTACGCATTTTGAAAGATTGATTTTCCCATAAATAGTTTTTTCCCAATTTTTTTTTCTTTGCTTCCCTGTTGAAAGGGTGCATACTTTTTTGCAATTAAGTATTGTCTAATTATATTGTTACTTAAAATCTATGAACAAAATCAAAGTGTAGATTTCCAAAATGAAAGTGTGGATAACGTGGGGGTGGGGAGTATTATTAACCCCTACCCACTATAGGACGTATGCATATGTCCCAGCACCCGACATGTTCGCACGCATATGTCCTAGCAATCTTCTGCACTGCCGCAGGCAGCGCAGGAGATCGGCGGCAGGACCCGGCTGTGATTGACACACCGCAGTTGCCTGGGCCGCGATCGTGCAGGCCCCGGCAGCATTAACACCATAGATGCCTTGATCAATTGTCATCACGGCATCTATGGTGTTGACAGGGGGAGCACGCTCCCCCCTGTTCACCAACGGCGGCACCGCAATGCCATCGCGGATTGCCGTTGGTTGCTATGGCAGGAGGTCAGATGATGACCTCCTGTCTGCCTACTGCGGAAGCCTGTGAGATCCAGGCTGGATTGTACAGTGTGTAGTATCTGCAGCAGATCAGGTCATGCCGTACTGCAGTACAAATGTATTGCAGCATAGTATAACCTGTAAAAAGTTAAAAATTAAATAATAAAAAGTTCAATACATGTATGAAGTGTAAAAAAACTAAATAAAAAATACAAATATATATATATATATATATATATATATATATATATATATATGTCCCTTTCCCAATAAAACCCATGTATTGTCATAAAAAAAAAAAAAGATCGAAAACACAAATCATATACATAACAAGTATTGCCACTTCCATAATGACGTGTACTATAAAACTATAATGTAAATGATCCCACATGGTGAACGCTTGAGAAAGATCCTGGAGAGGATTGAAACGTTGCTGCTGTTTTCACTTTTTTTGATGGAATAAACTTCACTTTTTCCATATTATGGAGTGCTGCACTGAATTGTATTTTTATGGATTTTATTGAATCGAAGGACTTGGTTCTTATCAGTGACTTGCACCCTGCACTTTAACTTTTGCATCAAGCTGAGTGCTGCTATATTTTTTCTTTTTTTCTTTAATATATATATATATAAAGGGATTGACCGATTATCGGTATGCCGATACCGATAATCACGATTTTGTGCATTATCGGTATCGGCAATTATCTTGCCGATAATGCCCCGCCCCCCGCACCACCCCCACCGCGACCGCCACTCCCTCGACCCGCCGCACCGCACCTCCGACCCACTGCACCGCGTCACACCCCCCATCGTGATGCTAGGCGGTATACCGGTATGGATTTTTTCCCATACCGCTATACCGGTCGGGCCCCTCCCCCACCCTCCGAGTCAATAAAAAAAATTAAACTTACCCGTAATGGGGGTGGTCCGGGCCATCCATCCATCCTTCCTTCATGTAGTGTCCGGGGGCGTTCCGGGTGGAGGGTGGTCCGGTCCGGGCTGTCCTTCTCCCACTGTCTTCTTCTCCACTCCGGGCAGGCTCCGGCCTAGTACGCTGCATAGACGCCGCTACGCCGTGACATCAGGTGCGTCGCTGCGCATGGGTGTCACTGCGCAGCGGCGTCTATGCAGCGTACTAGGCCGGAGCCTGCCCGGAGTGGAGAAGATGACCGCCGGAGAAGAAGGACAGCCCGGACCGGACCACCCTCCACCCGGAACGCCCCCGGACACTACAGGAAGGATGGATGGATGGCCCGGAGCACCCTGGCAGGTAGGGGAGAGAAGCGGGTGGTGGCGGCGGCGGCCTATGGCCCCGCAAAAGCCACTGCAGATCATTGATTTAAAGCGCCCGCTTTAAATCAATGATCTGCAGCGGTGTCGCAGGGGGTTAAATAGCCGATAACTTATACCGGAATATCGGTATAAGTTATCGGCTATCGGCTCTAACCTGCACCGATTATCGCTATCGGTAACGGCCCTAAAAAAACGATATCGGTCGATCCCTAATATATATATATATATATATATATATATATATATATATATATATATATATATAAATACATGCCCCTTTCCCAATAAAACCCATGTATTGTCATCGAAGATCGAAAACACAAATCATATACATAACAAGTATTGCCACTTCCATAATGACGTGTACTATAAAACTATAGTGTAAATTATCCCACATGGTGAATGCTGTAAAAAAACAAAAAATGCTAAATTCGCCAATTTTGGTAAAAATAGCTGAATAAAAAAAGATCAAAAGGTTGCACTGATTGCAAAAATGATACCAATAAAAAGTAAAGCTCATACCGCAAAAATTAAGCCCTCACTCAATGGTGTCAAACGGAAAAAAAAAAGTTACGGCTTTTGGAAAATCAATGGCAGAAAAAGAATTTTGCTCAGAAAAGGAAAAAGAACATAGAAAGATATATATAAAATGGGTATCGCCATAATTGTACCAACCCACAGAATAAATATAACATCACTTTTACCACACAGTGAACACCATGAAAAATAAAAAAAAGCCAGAAATTTTCCAGTTTTTCACAATACCTTTGAGTTTTTCACAAGAAAATGCTGCATGTGTCAATAAAAATGCACCACTTATATATAGTACAATATGTCACGAAAAAACTATCTCAGGATCGCTCCACTCAGAAACAGCATTCTAAAGTTCTTACCATTTAAAGAGACCCATTCATATAAAAAATAAAATAAAAAGAGCCTGTCATTAAGGTAAAAATGGGTCCATCCTTAAGGGGTTAATGACTTAAAGGGATCACTGTTTGGTTTGGGGATATCAGATGTCTGAAACACATTACTGTTCCTACAGGGGGATATAAGGAACTTGAAACAGATTATGGTTGTGGTTGGAATGAGGTGGGATGAGACCTGAGCCCTGAATGATATTACTCATAGGGGAAAGAGATGTGAGCCCTGAATGTGATTACTGCTGGGGAGGGGAATCAGCTCTACTAAAATATCGCCCACAAAGCTGCCTAATAGTGAAGAGTCTTTCAGAGATGAGCATGAGGCCTGTGTGGGAGGCATTACAGAGCACCACTGTCTTAATTCACAATCAGCATACCCAAGACAGGCCACAAGCTGAGCTGTGTTTGTGGCTGGGGTAAGGTCCATGTATGACACTTAAAAGGTAACTCAAGTGCTAAATAGCTTATAGTGACTTATATGTTTGTGTCTTACTATTTTTTGTTTAGCAATCTTTTGAAAATTGGAAGGGTGAACTGAGATTAAGTTTTTCCCTCATGAGTTCCCCAAGGCTAAGAAGTTTGGAAAACCCTGCATTATATAGACTCTTTAAGAAGTGTCAGTAACCCCCTTCTGCCTAGTATGTAACGCATCAGAAAAACAAAACTCAAACTATGATATACAGTTTGATCAGTGATAATTTTAATCATGCCTGGTATAGGTATAAGGCTATCACTCATAGAAGATAGGGCCAGGGACTATTGCTAGTATCCAGAATATTGGGCAGAAAGTTTAATTTCTGCAGACACATTCTATGTTTCTATTACCATGTGAATGAAGCTGGTGACTTGCTTTGGAAAAGTTCTTCAGAATAACAGCAAACACTTTAGGGTACATAGTTAGACAAAATATTGGAATCAAGAAAGTCCTTTATGCTACATAGTCTAAATAATAACATTTTCTTAACTTACCTATATACATAAGGTAGTCATAGACACCTGCAACAGTCAAAACCTCGATGAAACAATTCCGGTTTTGTCTTCTCTCTATATTCTCAGAGCGGTTGGCATTGTTCTTGTATAAATCATTGAACAGCTACATTTAAATCAAATAACAGATAATAAACACGATGTAAAACTCATTAGTGTACACATTTTTCTGTATAACTTGTGCCAAACCTTTTTGTCATTTTCTGAAGTCGGACTAAGTATTGTCAGTTCTGGCCTGCTTGGTTTAGGTTTTGGAGATTCACAAGAGTTGATGAAATTCATAATAAAGAGTTCTAGATGTTGCCCCTTCTGCAAAATAAATAAATAAAAAATAAAAAAAAGTTAGAGCTTTAGAACACAGTACATATAGCTCAAATGTCTACAAAATAATTCAAAAATCACCTCTTTAATTAATTTACTTGGCACAGACTTGATCATTTTGCCTGCAAGGTAGAACACAAAAGACAAAATAAATACATCATCTATAAATGTGTGTGGTATAGTAACATTAAACAAAGTCATATGCCAAAGTGCCTTCCCTAAATACCCTCTTCCTTTCAGTTAATTATTTTTCTTGGCAGCAGGCCCATTACACTCTGCTGAGGGGATGAAACTTCTAAGGACAAAATTTCATATTATTTGGTGCTTTAGGAGATAAATCAATCATTTCTAACATCCAAGTTCCCTAAAACACCTTTTGGAACTTTGTCAGCTAAGAATCTTATGTACCGTATATACTCGAGTATAAGCCTACCCGAATATAAGCAGAGGCCCCAAATTTCATCCCAAAAACCCAGGAAAAGTTATTGACTCAACTATAAGCCTAGGGTGGGAAATACATCATTCCCCTATGTCATCATCCAGACCCCCGTAATCATCCCCCCCCCTTCATCATCCCTCCTGTCAATCCCTTCATCAGTGGTCTGCGAATGAACGTCCCTGTGCGTCGTCGTCAAGGCAACATCACTAGTCCGGGGCCGGGCCCGGTGAAGAGGGCCCCCCGGTGAAAATGGACAGCCTGGAATGACTAACCCTCCCCACCAGACGGTCCCTGCAGCACAGATGGCCCGGACCAGCTCGCCCTTCCTTCCCACTGAGGGTAGGCGAGTAGAAAAGTAAAGGGGGGGGGGGGTGCCTGGATGATGGCGAAGGCCGCAGTGGTCTTCAACCTGCACACCTCCAGAGGTTTCAAAACTACAACTCCCTGCATGGCTGTCCGGGCACACTGGGAGTTGTAGTTTTGCAACATCTGGAGGTCCGCAGGTTGAAGACCACTGAGAAGGGATTGACAGGCGGAGAGTTCACTCGTGTATAAGCCGAGGGGGGAGTTTTCAGCACGAAAAATCGTGCTGAAAAACTCGGCTTATACTCGAGTATATACGGTATGAGGTAAAAGGAGAAAAAAAGTGGCATTACACAGTGTGATGCCATAATGACATCTAATATATATAAGGATTAAAATAGAGCATTACATACCAAGGTTGACATCTGGAAGGATTTTGTCATGAAACTGGGTTTCCAAACTGTTAGGCGACAAAAAATCAGCTAACAACTGGCTATTACTCAGCTCTGGGTGCTGCAGCAGATTCTATAGCAAAGGAACACAAAATGAAATATATACATGTTAGTATCACATAAAGGCTATGGTCTCCTTTGCTTTATCATTAACAATTTCCTACCATTTTGTTGTTGTCGAGTTTTAAAGAGAGTAACCATTTACATGTCCTGCTTTCTCTGACATCTATCCAACAGCACATTGCTTCAGGCTGTCAGCTCTCTCTGCTGTCCCTTTCCCTCATCTCAGTGCTAGAGATAGCGTCGTGAAGGGGGTTGAGGTTGTAAATGGCAGGTGAGAGTGTGGAGAGTGGAAAAACATTCAGGTCTTTAAGGACAGTAAACACAGGCAGTACTAGTAGAAGATAGTAGAAGTGTAGATAGGTAGTATGAAGGGGAAGGGGGTGAATCACCGTGACTGTATATTTGTGAAAAGTAGGTTTTTTATGCTTACCATAAAATCTCTTTCTTGGAGGATCCACTGGGGGACACAGAGACTGTGGGTATATGCTGCTGCCACTAGGAGGCTGACACTAGGCAACAAAAAGAAAGTCGCCTCCTCCTGGCAGGATATACCCTGCCTACTGACTCTGAGCGATCAGTTTAGTCCCAAAGCAGTAGGAGAGGACTGACAGGGAAAGAAAACCAGCAACTGTCCGAAGGAACCAAAGACAAAAAATTACCGGAACTATCCCCCGGACAAACAACTAAACCAAAGACACCAGAACAAATGGGTGGGTACTGTGTCCCCCAATGGATCCTCCGAGAAACAGGCCTTACAGTAAGAATAAAAAATCTACTTTTCTCGGTCAGCTCCATTGGGGGACACAGAGACCATGGGACGTACCAAAGCAGTCCACGGGGTGGGAAAGAAAGCAAGCAACTCAAGAGGAAGGCTGGGCCACAGCTGCCTGCAACACTTTGCGACCCAAGACGGCGTCAGCGGATGTAAAAGTGTGCACCTGGTAAAATTGTGCAAGGACGACCAGGTGGCCGCCTTATAGACTTGTAAGGCCGAGGCCCTATTGTGAAGAACCCAGGAGGCCCCAACGGATTGAGTGGAATGAGCTGAGACCCAGAAAGGTGGGTAGGCTTCCGAGATGGCAGAACGGATCCACCGGGAAACAGTTGCCTTTGAAGAGGGAAGTCCCTTACGACGACCCTCCGGAAGCACAGAGAAAGAGTCACATTGATGAAAGGATGAAGTGACCAAAAAGTAGGTCCGAGCAGCCCGAACCACGTCACGACAGTGAAGTAAACACTCCCTGGGATGGGAAGGAGCAGGACAGAAGGACGGAAGGACAATATCCTCATTTAGGTGAAAAGAGGAGACCACCTTTGGCAAGAAAGGTGGGGAATCGGTTGGAAAATGACTTTGTCCTGGTGCAGGACCAAATAGGGGGAATGGCAGGAAAGAGCCACTAGCTCTGAAACCCTCCGGATGGAAGTGACCGCAATGAGAAAGGCCACCTTCCAGGAAAAGAGGCGAATAGGAACGTCCCGGAGAGGTTCAAAGGGAGTACCTTGTAAGGCACTGAGCACCAGATTCAGATCCCACGGGGGAGTAGGGGATCTGTATGGCGGAGCCGCATGAGCTACGACTTGCAAAAAAGTGCGAATGTGAGGATCAGATGCCAGGGGGCGCTGAAAGAGAATGGAGAGAGCAGACACCCGACCCTTAAGGGAACTGAGAGCTAAGCGTTGCTCCAGTCCAGATTGTAAAAAGGAAAGAAGGCACTGGAGGGAGAAGACAACTGGAGAAAATGATTGAGATTCACACCAGCGAAAGTAAGACAGCCAAGTATGGTGATAAATCTTCGCAGAGGAGGGCTTACGAGCCCTGATCACTTGGGGAGAGAACCCTCTGGCCCTCAGAACCGCGGTTTCAACCGCAACGCCATCAAATGCAGCAAGAGTAAATTGGGGTGGCAAAGGTGACCCTGTGCAGGTTGGGACGCACTGGGAGACGCAGTGGCACAACGGCTACTAGGCGAATTACGTCAACGTACCACGCTCGTATGGGCCAGTCCGGAGCCACGAGAATGGCGGAGACGCCCTCCTCTTTGAGCTTCCTCAGGACCCTGGGAAGGAGAGTAAGAGGAGGAAAGAGATAGGGGAGGATGAAGTGCGACCACGGAATCACTAAAGCATCCACGGCTAGAGCCAAAGGATCACGAGACTTTGCGACAAAGCAAGGAACTTTCTGGTCGTGGCGAGATGCAAAGAGTCCCCCAGAGGTTGCAGATTTCCGCGAACACCTCTGGATGAAGAGACCACTCGCCGGGGTCGGCAGAGGAGCGGCTGAGGAAGTCCGCTTCCCAATTGTCCAGTCCCAGAATGTGAATTGCCAAGATGGAGGGAACTCAGAGCTCCGTCCAGAGCAGGATCCTGAAGACCTCGGACTTTGCCGCGGGGCTGTGAGTGCCGCCCTGGCGATTAACATATGCCAAAGCCGTGGAGTTGTCCGACTGGACATGAACAGGACGGTTCTGGAGAAGTCGCTCCCAATGGAGGAGGCAAAGGTAAATTGCCCGGCATTCCAGAATGATGATGAGAAGAGCTTCCCGAGAGGATCAACGGCCCTGGATCGTCCCATACCAGAAGACTCCCCCTCCCCCCAGAAGCCTAAAAAAAACGGTCCGTGGGAGGAACTGGGGCGATCACTCCCTGAGCGACGAGGGTCTGAAGTGCGACCCAAAAACCCGCCGCCAAGGAAGGAGAACGAGGAGGTCGAGAACGAAAAAAGCGGTCCCTTGGAAAGGAAGCAAACTTGATCCAATAGCCATCGGAAACTACATCTCGGACCCAAGAGTCCTGCACCTGAGCGAGCCAAACGTCCCGGACAGGGACAAACGACCTCCCACACAAAAATAATTCTCAGGTGGGGGGCGTCCTTTCAGGCAAAGGTAGGCTTACGGGTGCCAGACTTGACCGCAAAGCGGCCTGAACGGTTATTTGACTTCCAGGAAGGGCATGCCTTGAAGAAAGGGACCTTCCTATCCTGTGAGGGCACCGGTCTGGCTGCCCGACCTGAGCCAAAAGACCGAAAGGAAGTTGACTTTCGGTGGAAATCAGTACGGCGGGACTTGATCTGCGGCAGTAAGGACCTCCAGTAGCCTCTGAGATAATTTTGTCCAGGGGTTTTCTGAAGAGCCGGGTCCTGGAGAAAGGAAGTTCCATGAGAGACTTCTTAGAAGCAGTATCAGTGCCCCAAGCCTTCAGCCACATGGAGCAACAAATCGCCACCAGGTTACCTGTGGCAAAAGCCAAACAGAAGGCGGACTGCAAGGAAGCAGAGCACAAGTAGTCTCCAGCATTGGAGAGTTGGAGTGTAAGATCCGCCAAATCTTCTGAAGGGGCCGCAGACAAAATGCCCTGGCGGAGCTGGGAAGCCCAAATAGAAAGGGCTTTGGACACGCAAGCAGAAGCGAAGTCAGGAAGCAAGGATGAACCCGCCGCCTCAAAGGTGAACTTGGCCAGATTCTCAATCCTCTTGTCCACCGGATCCTTGAAGGAGGCTGCATCCGCCAATGGTAGAGTAGTTGATTTTGACAGACGGGAAACCGGAGGATCCACAGCAGGCGGTGTCGACCATTTAGCAATAAGGTCCTTGGCAAAGGGAAACTGCGCCTGAACCTTCTTAGTCCCTAGGAAGCGTTTGTCTGGATGCTTTCATACCGCTTCCAGCAAGGCATCAAATTCAGCATGAGAGCTGAATACCTTAGGAGAGCGGCAGTGGCGATGGAAGGAAACTTCTGGAGCTGGGTCCAAAGTTCCGGGGTCCTCTAGGTGAAAGGTGTCTCTGATGGCTCAAACCAAACTGTCAACCATGTCAGACATGCTGGTTCGATCCTCTGGATCAGAGGCAGAACCTGACGCCACATTTTCCAACTCCTCAGGAGAATGGGAGTGAGTGGAGTCAGCCTTAGATGAAGACAAGGCAGACCTAGCAAGTAGACCTGGAGACCTAGGACAGTGACCAAATGAGCGACCCCTAGAGCAAGGGCGCTTGTGAGGACGCCCAAAAGGAGGGTCAGGGAGCAAGCCTCTCTGGAGGGCAGACGCAAGGAAGATTGTTCCAAGGCAGAAACCACGGAGCGGGAATCCTGCGCCAGTTGGAAAATTGACTGGGAAAGGGAGGAAACCCATTCCAGGGCGGGAACTGGATCCGCGCGTTCCGGTGGAACATCCTGGGCGGAAGTACCAGGAGGGCACGGGTGTGCAGGGGTGCAGGCGGAACAGGTGGATTCAGCAGAACCACCAGGCATTTTACTTTTGCAGCCCACAAAAGTGTAATAAGTGACCTGGGCAGCAGTGACCTGTCTGGAGGGAGGGTCAGGTCTTGGAGAAAAACTTACCTACCGAAGTCTTCAGCCAGCCATTAAACACCTGCATCATGCCGGGCTGAAAAAGCGAGACAAGCAGTTAAGGTAGGGGGACCTGGACCCAAGGTACAACCCCAGGTGCTTGCCAGTGGCGAGAAGGGGATGACAGTGCATAACTTGATGCCTGTGCCCATTCATCACATATGGGGGAACAGTGAGCGCTATGCTCCTGGACCCCCACCTAAAAAGGGGAAATAAAAAAGGGAAAAAAAAAAAACTAAAAAAACAGTTCCCTGAACTAAAAAATTAAAAAAGACAAGGTCTGGAGAACTCCAGGCCTGTGTCTGCCTCCTACGGACACTAAGGTAAAACTGATTAGCTGTAGGCGGGGTATATCCTGCCAGGAGGAGCCAACTTTCTTTTTGTTGCCTAGTGTCAGCCTCCTAGTGGCAGCAAGATATACCCATGGTCTCTGTGTCCCACAATGGAGCTGACCGAGAAAGGGCGTTTTTTTTTTTAAAGTTTTTGAGGATTGTCTTTTTTTCTTTAAAAAAAATAACAATAACAATAAATAAAAAAATTGCCAATACATTTAAATGGTTTCATTCATATTTCCATTTAAAGCACATGGGGCTTGTTCCAATAAAGCTGCATTGGAAACACAGAAGTCTATGGGTTAATATTAAAAACGAATGTTCTGTTTTTGGATGGTTTAAATACGCATGGTGGTTTAAAGAGAAAATTTATCTTTTATCCCCTTAAGGACGCAGGACGTAAATGTACGTCCTGGTGAGCTGGTACTTAACGCACCAGGACGTACATTTACGTCCTATGCATAACCCCGAGCATTGGAGCGATGCTCGCGTCAAGCGCAGCAGGTCCCGGCTGTCGACAGCAGCCGGGGACCCGCCCGTAATGTCGGACATCTGCGATCGCGCGGATGTCCGCCATTAAACCCTCAGATGCCGTGATCAATACAGATCACGGCATCTGCAGAATCGCGGTCACTAAAATGGATTATCGGATCGCCCACAGCGCTGCAATGGTGATCCGATCATCCAGCATGGCAGCCGGAGGTCCCCTCACCTGCCTCCGCTGCCTTCCCGGCATCTTCTGCTCTGATCTGCCTTCCCGCAGACCAGAGCAGAAGATGACCGATAACACTGATCAGTGCTATGTCCTATATATAGCACTGAACAGTATTAGCAATCGAATTTTCCCTATTTCACCCCCAAAAAGTGTTAAAAAAATATTTTATATACATATTTGGTATCACCGCATGCGTAAATATCCCAACTATTAAAATAAAATGTTATTGATACCGTACGGTGAACGGCTTGAACGTTAAAAAAAAAAATCCAAAATAGCTGCTTTTTTATAACATTTTATTCCCCAAAAAATTATTAAAAGCTTTATATAAGCAAATATGGTATCAATAAAAAGTACAGATTACGGCGCAAAAAATTAGCCCTCATACCGCCGCTTATATGGAAAAATGGAAAAAAAAGTTATAGGTCTTCAAAATAGGGGGATTTTAAAACGTACTAATTTGGTTAAACAGTTTGTGATTTTTTTTAAGCGCAACAGTAATAGAAAAGTATGTTATCATGGGTATCATTTTAATCGTATTGACCCAAAGAATAAAGAACACATGTAATTATGACCGTAAATTGTACGGCGTGAAAACAAAACCTTCCAAAATTTGCTAAATTTTGCGGTTTTCTTTTTAATTTGCCCACGCAAATAGTATTTTTTTGGTTGCGCCATACATTTTATGGTAAAGTGAGTGATGGCACCACAACGGACAATTGGTTGCGCAAAAAACAGGCCCTCATACTAGTCTGTGGATGAAAATATAATTGAGTTATGATTTTTTGAAGGCGAGGAGGAAAAAACAAAAACGTAAAACTAAAAAAAAAAAAAAAAAAAAAAAAAAGAGTCCTTAAGGCCCAAATGGGTTGAGTCCTTAAGGGGTTAAAAAAATATTAATAAAATAAAAATACTGCACAAAAATAGATCCAGTATGGAACTAAAACACAACTAGTAAAGAATATTAACCACACTGGACTTAATTTAATTGCATTAAACATATATAAAAATATAACTCAACTAAAGAAGTGTGTCTGAGACCTAAAGAGAGAAGTGGTACCCTGCAGTGAGCGAGGAATCACATACTCCTCATCATCAGTATCTAGAAATAAACATGGGAAAATCAGCCAGAAATAAAGCTATGCCCATACATGAGGACTAGTGAAGGTAGCAGCATACATGCTCAAGGAACACAGTAATACATGCTGAATGTGAGTTTTGAAAATAAAACACATTGCAAATTCCTGGCAGCAAACTGTATATCAGGTGACGGGAAATGAGGAATAGAGACTACAGCCTTAAAACCTAATGCAGTGTCCACAACCTTTAATTCTTTGTATTTTAAAGCAGATGTTCTCCAACAGGACTTCCCCCTTTGGCGGACCTGGTATATGCATTACACGGTCAGCCAACCGTCCAAATTCTCAGAAAAACAGAAGACGACATTGCCCTGTGTTCTTTAAACAATGTATGTGCCCGTGACCTGTTTTTATACTTATGAAGATTATTTTGGCTGTAGTTCTCATTGTTTTATAGTCCAGAATAACTGCTGCTAGTGGGTTAATAGTAATGAGGTTAGCAATCCTAGCTAGGGTATGGAAAAGGCCAAATGTGATAATCTGCTGTTCTTTGGGGCAATGCAATGCAATATACACAGACAAGTTTGACAGTTTCAGGACACGGCATTATTCTTCTTGAATGAATATATATAAATATATATACATACATACACACACATTATATATTATATATATATATATATATATAGACATACACACACACACACACACACACACATACATACCTGTAAATATTCCTGAAATTCTTCTCTTTTGGATTTAAGGAATTCATAGTTCTTTGGCCCAATAATCCTTTTTGATGGTAGCTGGGCATCCGGAAAGGTACCTACATATATAAATAGTAAAATGACCTCTGGCAAAATTAAGTATATCTGTAATGTTTAGCTCTCATTCAATCTTAAGGAAACATAAGGCCCCACAGGGCAGTACAGTAGCCATATAACCATATGACTCCCAGCTAGTTTCATGCACAGGTCCAATTCATTCTGCAAGGTTCCATTTCATTGGGTTCATGCACAAAATTTACTGGGTATCAAAGAGCTACAAGACAAGCCAACTGCCCAGTGTGGACATGTGTCGTTCCATGCTGAATCTAGAAGAGGACCTATGGCCTGTTCTGACCTGTCTGGTTTAATTAAGATATGCATTTCCCACATATTTCCTTATAGCTCTATACTGTGCCATTCATCTCTTATTCTTACTTAACTGCATCTAAAACTATCCAATAAAAGCTCATAGTGCCAGACAGATTTTCAGGCACCCCTTCCAAACAATCAATTAAGATACCTTTCCCAGACTCCACAGAATGTACAGTATGATATACATTTAGGGTATGTTCATATGCAGATTTGATGCGCAGGATTTTCTGCTGCAGATTTCAATGTAAACTTAATGACTGAGCACAGCTTCTAATCTGCAGTTACACATCCTGCGCATCAAATCTGTGCAGGATCCTGTATGTGTGAACAATGACAAATGCTAGAAAAATGCCCTTTAGTGTTCCTTCAAATGAATGAAATAGTGAAAGCAATATGACTACTGTACCCACACTAGCATAGTACAGTAAATGCTGGAATAGATTACCAGATCTTACTTTATAAATTGTTTTTATTTTAACAAAAAAATACCAACAGTTTGTATATCTGCAGAAAAGAAGAGTAAGAGGAGATTTTAAGGATAAAAGTTAGAAATGTAAACATACTGCTCAAGCTTTGTTCACAAGCCGTTTTATGTTTAAGTTCCACTGTTCTCTTTCATTATGTTTAATTTTGCTGTATACAAAAGTGTACTATGCTACGCTTCTGAAAAGGAGATGTTTTTGTACTCACCGTAAAATCTTTCTCGTAGCCTTCATTGGAGGACACCTAACTGATGGGGATATGCTCTTGTTAGGCACTGACACTAGGGGAAAAAAGTCTGCTCCTCACTGGCAGGATATACCTGCCCACTGGAAGTGAGATAATCAGTTTTGTCACAAAGAAGTAGGAGAAGCCAACAAAGAAATAGGTCCGACGGACCCAAGAAAAGAATCCAGGTTAAAAACAAGAACCGGAAAAGATAATCCAGACAAAAAAAAAAGAAATGGGTGGGTGCAGTGTCTCCCAATGAAGGTTAGGAGAAAGAGATTTTACGGTGAGTACAAAAGAAATCTCCTTTTCTCGGCCGCTCTTCATTGGGGGACTGATGGGACGTACAAAAGCAGTCCCCTAGGGTGGCAATAACCACCAGAGAACGGGAAAATAGTCCAGAGACCGAACCCACTTGACTGTAAGGTCTGCGGACGAGATCCTGGCAGAGACAACCGAAGCCCACAAACTGAGCTCCAAAGCCCACAAACTGAACCCCCGTCACTGGAGATGGACTAGGATGCCAAAAGGAAGAGACCATCCAATGTAGAGACTCCAAACCTACGGTACATTTAGAGACAAGAAAAGGTCGACTAGGAAGCCAGATGGGCCAGAACCATCCCGGGAAGAGGTAGGAATCAACTCCAAGGAACACAGAACCAGACAGAGGGCTTACCAGGCTGGGAAACAGGAATGGAACAGGGCACAACAAGAGAACCCCATCCAGAGTCAACCAATTCAAGAGTACATGGTGGAAAAAACGCCAGGGAGAGCAGCGTATGCCTGAGCAGAAGGCGAGTACAGGAGTTGGAGACCAGAAAACCACTGGAAAAAAATAAAGAAGATGGAGACTGGCTCTGGAGAGGCCTGGTGCATAAAATTGATGACCAGAACAGCTGCAGACCCAAAACCCTTGTCCCAGGGGCCTGCCGCAAGCACCTGGGAGGCAAAATTAGCTCGAGTAGCATAATCCAGAAGACCAGAACGCCCTTTGTCTCAGGAGTACATGGACCCCCGAAGGAGGAAACGGAAGGAATAAAGTCATAAAGGGAGCGGAATGCCCTGAAAATGGACATCCCGGAACACTGGAGCGACCAATATGAGAACTGGAGGTTCCCGGGTCACCTGGAAGACATAAACCTGTAGAGTAAGTAAACCCTATGTCCGCGAAATGCTCTGGGTGACAAACTTCTACGTTGAGAGCAGAAGAAGTGAAGGTCAGAAAGACCGCCCCACAAATGGGATCACAGAGAAGTAAACCTGTCCGAGACCACAACCATCACTAAGGCCCGAAGAACCAGAAGGGCCAACCTAGAAAAGAAGGCACGCCACAGCATACTAGGATAGTGTCCAAGACAAGGAGACTAACCGGACATGGACCACAGTGGTCTGAGCGGACCAAAGTAACATCTCGTCAATACGGGAATGGAGGGGGAAACAAAAAGGGAAGGTTACTCCAGAAGACTGTAGCGTCAGTGTAGCGCAACTGACACGACAAAAGGGAAGGAGGAACAAACCCCTCCAGGGTGAGAGCAATGGCAGAACCCAAACAATAGACAGTGCTAGACCGGCTGCTGCCGAACCGTACATGATTACATAAACTCCTCCAACAGAGAAGAGTGCAAAGTCTGCATGAGCAGCAGTAGATAACCAAGAAACAGGAAGAGCCAGGCTGCAAAAGTGCGTAGCTCTGCTGAATGCTCTCAGCAAATAAAAAATAAAAAAGGGCCCAGCCAGGTACCCCACCTATATAGAGGAGGGGAAAACAAGGTTTGGCCACGATGAAACTCAGGCACAGACCATGCCAAGCTCCCTGATCCCCTGTGGAAGGGGGGATGGTCAAAGTGCACCAGGCACTATAGGCGCAGGGAAATGCCGCCCGAAGGCAAAGGGGCAAGTACCGGGTGGAGTGTGTCGCTGTTTCAGTGAAAGTCCATGGAACCTGCAGAAAACGCCCACACCCCATCTCCAAATGGTGCCACACACCAGGACTGCAGTCGCAGAAACAAGAGATGAAGGATGTATGTTGGGCAGGAAACATGCAGACACAGTGTGACAGGCAGGTAGAAAAGATCCAATAAAACCACCGAGACACTCTTTGGAACTTCACCAGGAAAATGAGTCACCGGGCTGCAGCCATGGGAGTGGCAAGACTGGGGAAGGTGACCTGTCAGAGTAGAAAACCAGGCAGACACCGTCTGGCTATCTGGCAAAGGGACCATGGCCACACCGGGTCCCGCATTCAGAACCACACAAGAAAGTGGGTTACCAGCATTCAGCCAAGAGAGCGCCAAGCATGTAGAGAGGGACCTGGTAAAGGAGGGAACCCTGCGAACCAGTATATGGTGCATTGTATAGGGCACATGGAGCAACATGGGGAGACTCACTCGTAACTAAACCTTGGCAGTTGGTTACCTGAACTTCCGTCCACGGTGAGGGAAGTGTATGGCAGTGGACTTGATGTAGTAGTAGACCATGCAGACAACCGTCTGGCTGACTGGTATAGGATTCCTGAATGTTCAGTGTCACTCCATCGAAACCCCCCACACACACAAAGCGGGGTATTGGAGTACGACCGAACTAACGGGCAACCTGGCGGTGTAAGAGACCCAGCAGACAAAAGCCTGGCTGACTGGCATCAGTCCCGAGTACCTTCAGGGACCCTCATCCCTGATATGGGAGACCAACAGCGATGGAGACCGTGCAGACAACAGTCTGGCTGAACAAGTATACTTCCAGGCACTGGCTAAAAGGGGAAAGCCAGATAGGCAACCACTGTGCCCCACTGTCGCACATGGGAGGGAGGGGAGGCCTAGGAGCCATGGATGGTCTCCCTGCCACCTTGGAAGATCGGGGGAGGCTGAGGAGCCGCGGAAGGTATAACTGTTACCCCGTCTAGGGTCCATAGGACACGCTGGGACACTTCTTCGTACACCTCGCACAGCGGTGGGGTACTGGAACTCCAGCCGCAGATACATCAGCTGTGTCATGAGTGACCGGGGGAGGAGGAAACCACGCAGACAACTGTCTGGCTTACTGGTATGGGTCCTTAGTATACAATCGGTCACTCCATCGGACACCTTGCACTAGTAGTAGGGTACCGGGGTGCCAGCCACGGACGTGGCAGCTGAGAGATGAGTGACAGGCGAGACTACTGTCCGACATATCGACATCAGGACCTATCCATTCCCACGCAGGGACACTTCCACGGAGACCTCGCACTAGACGTGAGGATTAGGAGCACTAGCAGAGGATGCAGCAGCCTGTGGAGGAGGGAATCATAGTGTATAACATGCCAGAACACCCCCTTGATGGGTGACCGGCAGACCTGACAAAGCGTCCTTAGCGTCCGCCTGGAATGCAAAAAGACTCCTGCAAGGCACCCAACCAGTGTCTTGCCTCGTTGGGGAGGGACTGGAATTCGGCTGTGGGCACGACTGACATGTTACTCAGTGGTAGGGGAGGACAATAACTGAATATATCCCCGACAGTTTTCAAGGGATCAAAAAATCCTGCCACGTCGGTGCTCATACGTTCCCTGACAGAGTGAGAACCCTGCAGAAAAAAGGTACGTCAGAGGCATATCGCAACTGACAATGTAATTAGTCTATAGCAGGCCACCATACAGGGTTACTGAGGGAAATAAAGCGACCCTCGATACCGTCCCTAGAAAAGGGACCCTGCAGATATTAAACTGATAAAAACAGATGTGACAGACCAAAGGCTGTTATAGTGATTGGTTGCCACAAGGGGGAGCTCACTAGAAGCAAAGAAAAATCTAGGGCACAATATAAGTTATGGCCACAAGAGGACGCCAAACACCAAATGGTTTGAGTGACTAGCAGTGATTTCTAAAATTTTTTTAAAAACTTTAACAGGTAGCACAGCCCGCTGAGAAGGGCAGGGGTGGCGCCAGGGAACTTGTAGCAAGACACAGCTGCCTCCGCCGCCACCGGGCCGCATGAACGGGGCACCGGACGCACGATTGGTACCCGTTACAGGGAAAGAGCAGTGGGACCGGAGCAGAAAGCAGGCTGGTGTTGTGCCCGCACTGAGGAGCGGTTGGCCACATGGGACCCGAGACATGCTACCTGCAGATGTAGGTCTCCGGTCAGCCTATAAAGAATGCGGCCAGGACACTGCACCTAGCCGCAGCATGATAGAAGTAAGCGGGCTGGTGTGCACTGGCGGGCCCGCACTGAGGACGTGGTCGGCTGCGTGGGACCGGATTCCCGCTGCCTACAGCTATAGGTCTCCGGTCAGCCTAACAAAGAACGCGGCCAGGACACTGCGCCTGGGCGCACAATAAAAGTAGTAAGCGGGCTGGTTATGCCCCCACTGGGGAAGTGGACAGCCGCGTGGGACCGGAGACCCACTGCCCCAGAAGACTGAAACTGGGGCAGCAGCATAGAGTCTCCGGCCAATAGTGAGGAAAACGCAACCAGGGCAGTGTTCCTGGCCCCGAAGAGGGGGGGTGGGGGTGGGGGTTTAGCTGGTCCATGTGTAATGGCGGCCTAGGAGCTGGGCACCACAGTGAAAGGGGACCCTGGAGGAGCAAGAGGGAGGGAGAAAGGGAAGGGGGGTTGTAGTACATACTAACCCACGTGCTCCGTCTTCTTATACTCGCCCTAAAGTCTTCAGCCAGGTACGCGCTGCATCACGCCAAGCTGCCATAGCAAGGCGGACAGGGGCAAGTGGGGGACCCAGACCCAGAGTACTACCGCCTGGCACTGGCCATTGGCGATAAGGGTTTGACGGTCCATACTCTTATGTTCCGTGTCCCTTTGTTGCATATGGGAGATCAGGTAGCGCAATGCTCCTGTCGCCAAACCTGGAAAAATAACAAAGGAAAAAGAACCTAACTAGACATACTTAACTAGAAAATAAGAAAATAATAGACTAGGTTTGGGAGAGCCCCCAGACCTGTGTCTGCCTCCTACTGACACTAGCTAAAACTTATTACCTCACTTCCAGTGGGCGGGTATAACCTGCCAGGGAGGAGCCGACTTTTTTTCCTAGTGTCAGCGCCTCCTAGTGGCAAGAGCATATACCCATCGGTGTCCCCCAATGAAGAGCAACCGAGGAAAAAAAAAATATATTGCTTTTTGTTTTGTTTCTTTCTATGTAATTCAATGGGAAACACATGCTGCTGCATGGCATACATCAGAATCTGTTTTAGCATCCATTAATGTGTACATTTTTATGCCAAGAGAACAAATGTGGGCATTAAATGTAAACAAAAATACTGTGTAAAACTAGGTTAACAACTAACTGGGACATAAATATCAAACAGCACTTTTCAAATTTCAAGGACAGGGTGTTAAGTGCACCTTGACCGCCATAACATTAAAACCATAGGCAGATGTAGTAAATAACTGATTATTTCATGACAAAGGACATTGAGGCATGGAAAACATAAGGCAGCAGGTAAGCAGTCAGGCAAGCATACAGATCTGAGGACCAAATTGTGATGGTTTGATGACTGTCTGAGTATTTCCAAAACAGCAGATCTTGTGGAATGTTCCCACTGTATAGTGGTTAGTATCTATTAAAAGTTGTCCACGTAAGGACAGCTCATTAAATGGTCATGGGAAAAGGCCAGCCCGTATGATCAGATCTTATAGAAGAGCTACTACAGCACAAATTGCTAAAATCTAATGCTGGCAATGATAAAAAAAAGGTGTCAAAACACACAGTGCACCACAACTCGAGAAGATAGGGTTGGGTAGAAGCAGAACAGTCATGCTGACCCCTGCCCACCACTGAAAGCGCCTACAATGGGCACATGAGTTTTAGAACTGGACCATGGGTCAGCAAAAGAAGGTGGCCTGGTCTACTCGAAGATTTTTCAAAACCTGTGTAGAGGAAAAGGGGTGCAGTTGCCCATAGCAACCAATCATCTCTCTTCTTTCATTTTTCACAGGCTTCTTTAATAAGGAAAACTTTCAGTAAACTCCCCCTGCACTAACCAGAGGTACTGGCTGGTAGTGGGTCGCTAATCAATATACTGCCTACCATGCCTGGATCCCCCCCACGGTTTGCACGTTATCTTCATTCTTCTGGATATGCAAATGAGCTGCTAACTGGCATGGGCAGGATTACAAGGCTCCTTCTGGCACTGTGACGTCAGCGCCGCTCGTCCGCAGCGCCGCCCGGGTTATGGATTTTCATCCCCTCCCTCCTCAGTGGAGTCCAGTACAGAGCGGGGAGAGGAGGAACAGTCAGAGGGAGGGGATGAATATTCATAAGCCGGGCGGCGATGCGGACGAGCGGCACTGTCACAGTGTCAGAAGGAGCCTTATAACCCCAACCGTGCCAGTTAGCAACTCATTTGCATATCCAGAAGAATGAAGATAACGGGCGAACAGCACGGCAGATCCGGGCATGGTAGGCCGCATATTGATCAGCTTCCCCCGCACTACCAGCCAGTACCTCACCTCTGGTTAGTGCGGGGGGAGTTTACTGACAGTTTCCTTTAAAAATGAAAGAAGCGAGCCGATTGGTTGCTTTGGGCAACTGCACACTTGTTACTATGTACCACCTATATAAATACTGCTAGTGTACACGATTTATAGCAACTGTAATCTCTAATGGAAATGTTTTAAGGCACTTGACAACAATGTTGGCTTGGCTTATCAACTCCACATATCTCAAGCATCAATCTATGGAGACCCCATCACACAATTCACAGAGGCTTTTCAATTATTCATTAAATAACCTGTGAATAGGTGATTAATATGTGATTAGTGGGAGTCTGACTGCTGTGACTCCCAGTGATCCTGAGAACGGCAGTCCTTTGTATAGGGGATAAGATGTCTAGGGGCGGAGTAACCCTTTAATGTAACAAAGCCATATAGGTTATTAAAATTCTTACACTTTAAGAATATAACTTACCGTGGAATTCTGTGAGTTTTGACTCCAAAACATAAAATTCTATATATTTTCTGTAAACGGACCAATGTTCAGCTTCATGTCCAACTAATAAAAAAAAAGGACAGTTGCAATAACAAAAATAAATAGCAACAAAGGCATCATTTTATATTTGAAATCAACATAAAAAGACACATATACACAATAAAAGACATATATACAATGCTCAATACCTGCTTTTCTGTCATTTCTCTCTACATCTATACAGAACACAGGAATTCTCTCCTTTCGGTCTTTCTTTTCAAGATACGAATCCTCAAAAAAATCTACAAATGGGATGCTGATCTTCCATGCAGAGAGATTACGGGGTGTGTTTGGAGTGGTTGCAGTGAGAACCTCCACAGGGGAATCATCTTCTAATACCATAATACCTTCTTCAATCTGAAAGAAGAAAATAATTCATGACATTCCAATGTAGAATATGTAAAAATTTATTTTCAGCCCTCTTCCCTAAATGAGTTTTTCCACTGTGGCTTTTACTTTTTGATTACAATTTGCTGCTTAAAATCCACAACAAATGTGTAACAGAGCTGACATGGGATTCAGTAGATTATCTGAAGTGAACAATCAATTCTACACTGGACACGTGGTTAGGAGTTTATTAACAGAATTTATCAAGACTTTATAGGTTTATTCACAGAAAGGAAATGTTTGGGTCCTATCTAGCTATATCCTAATGGGATGACACCTGTTGTGAGACAACTGAGATCTATATAGTCATGGAAACCTGAATGTGTAAAGGCTGGGAGATTTAGGCTGTATTCACACTATGGAATTTCAGAGTGTAATTCCGCTTAGAAATTATTCTCGGAAATGCAAGTGCAGCAGAATGCTATTACTGGCAATGGGATTCCGTTGCACAGTGCACACTACGGCATTTCGGCAGCATACCTTCCGCCACTATCTGCATTATTAGCCAGGAATACATTGCCATCTATGGGGATGGCAATGTATGTGCGGTCCTAGAGCAGATTCGGTTGGGCGCTGGCTGCACTTTAGGTACATTCACAAGGGCTTATTCCTTGTCAAACTGACAGCAGAGTTTCCACTGCGAGTTTGAATAGGGGCAGGGTCTCTACGTGCTACCCCTAGCAGATTTTCACCAGCGGAATCTCCACTGTTGGAAATCCAAGGCAAACCCTATTGACTTAAAAAATGTAAAAAAATCAGCTGTGGGTAGAGCACAGAGACCCTGCTCCTATTCAAACTCGCAGTGGAAAATCCGCAGCAAGTTTGAAAAGGAGTATGCCCGTGTGAATATACCCTTTGACATCCTGCCAGAAGATTCTAACAGTGTGAACCCAACCTTAGGGATCCTTAGTTTTAAATCACCTATGGGATATTACAAGCTAGCTTTGTTCCAAGCACTCTCATGTTGTATACAGGATTATATAAAAGGAGAAATGCGGTGCAAAACTTTTAAGTGTCACTGTGCCCGGGCTGCAAAAATGAAAATAAAAAATTAATAAAAATAAATAAATAAATAATAAAAAAAGAAAATAATAAACTTTAACTCATCTTCCCACGTTCCCCAGTTGCGGTCATGTTCCTCCAGCGCTGCTCGGCTCCCTTTTTCTCCCTCAGAGTACCGCCGGCCGCAGTGATGTGCCGCCTCGGCCGGTGATAGGTTGGCCCAAGCTCCTTACATGACAGTGTGCTTAGCCTATCACAGGCTGAGGCAGGACATCGCTGCGGCCGGCGGTATGCTGACTGCAGTGTGACGTTCCAAGGATAAGAAGCAAGGAGCCAAGCAGCATCTGAGGAATGGGACGCCGATACTGGCTCAACGCGGGAACGTAGGAAGGTGAGCTAAAGTTAGTGTTTTTAGTTTTTGCAGCCCGGGCACAGGGGGACATAAAAGTTTTGCGCCACATTTCTCCTTTAAATATGATGTTTTAAAGAAAATAAGATAAAATGCACATGATCAATATGATGAAGACATTATTTCAATAGGAAAACTAGAATGCATAACTATGGAGTAAATAAAAAGATGCTCATATACAAACAATACAGTATTCCAGGAGAATATGGAAAAAGCCTTTACATACAGCATACTCGTCTCCCTCTGCCATCCCATGGTTAGGCAGCATTGCTCCCTCCATTGTGGTGCTCTTAAATACTCCTTTCAGCCTGCTGCCAATCTTCCCAATTCCTGACTGCTCGCCTCCTCTTTTTTGTGTCGTCCTGAGAAGTAAAAATATCATGAACAGAAGTAATATTCGGCAATGTCACACGCAACCTACAATCTCTACCATCAGTCCTTGTCCCTCATGAGCCTCTAAATTACACCTAATGTACGGTAGGTGATTGGGGACCACAACTGGACCATTTCTAGAAATCTATCCAGGATGGATTTGTGATCGCAGATGTGGATTGTTAAGAGTTAAAATGCTACGCTGTTCACTTACATAAGCTGCGCTATGACAAGTCAGAATGTTGATAGAATTAAGATATTAAGTATTTCCCAACCAGGGTGCCTTCAGTTGTTGCAAAACTACAACTCCCAGCATGCCCGGACAGCCAAAGGCTGTCCGGGCATGCTGAGAGCTGTAGTTTAGCAGAAGCTGGAGGCACGCTGGTTGGGAAATACTGTCTTAGGGTACGTTCAGAATCTGCTGCATATTTTTGCAGCATATTTGAGCAGCTGATTGGGCTACCCATTAACTTCAATGTGTAGTAAAATCAGCTGCAAAAAAATTTATCAAAACATGCAGCAGATCCTGTATGTGTGAACACATATAGAAACAAAGGGGAAAATTATCAAACTAGTAAAAAGGGAAATGAAAGCAAATTCCCTGAGAAATTTTCCAGGCCATTTTGTAGAGCTCCATGAAAGCTGCAGCCTGTTTTTTTTGTTTACCTATGTTTTAATTTATTTATTTATTTTAGATTCATTACTTTACCATTATTGAACACCAAATACAATCATTGCTGCCTAAAATTAAATCTATGATGCCCTCTTTTAGACTAGATTTCCACTTAATTTTTTTTTTTTTGCAAACATGCCCATAAAAACGCCACACAGCTTTTTATTTTTTATTTTTTTTTTGTCTTTTTTTTTATTTTTTATTTTTTTTTCTACAAATCTTTGGCGGATTTTCCCCAAATCAAAGCATCTATGGGAGCAAAAAAAAAAAAAAAATCCTCCTTTAAAATGCCATGTGGTTTAGCATTGGTGTTTTTTCTGCATTTTTTCCTTTCATTTCTTCAACATAGACTTGCATTGAGGGGGTGGGCATGACGTCACGAGGGGGCGGGGCGTAACGTCACAATCCTCCATCCCCTGCATCGCCATTCATCAGGCAGGGAGTGAAGCTCACTCCATGCACCAGATGACGGGGGGGGGTTCTACAGGAGAGATTGTGGGGGTCCCCAGCAGTGGGACCCCCGCGATCAGACATCTTGTCCCCTATCCTTTGGATAGGGGATAAGATGTCTAGGGGCGGAGTGCCCCTTTAAGTTGCATAATGAAAGAATCACATGACTTGTCATGATAAAAACGCAATGGGGAAAACACCAAAGAAAAAAAATTCCACTATTTTTGGAAAAAAAAATACACACACAAAAACTGCAAAATGACAGGGCAGTTTTTTGAGGTGTTAATACTGAAAGCAAAACTCGTAAGACTAAGACTGAAAGCATATCTGACAGTATATTTGAACAGGGATATATTACCTGGAATCATAGTTGAGAATAGAGGAAAAAAAAGCAGTTAGTGTGAAAATTTACACAGCAAAAAAGACCAGAATCTATTAATACAGCCAAAGTGATACATAAAAAATTGCAATCCAAATTATGTGGAGCATGTAAACACTATGTTATGGGGTAACTGGGTCATCCAGGCAGCCATGTTAGGAGATAGAGATGCATTAAGGGTATGGCATCCATTTACTGGTCATGCATTGGGTGTAATGCTGCAAGAGCCAGACATACTGCCTTTACAAAAAAAATGTGTACCGACACAATATACATTATATTTATCTTTATTTTAAATATACATAAAACACTGGTAAGTTGAAATAAGTTTCTTCAACATGCAATATTCTACGTAAAGGCAGTATATTGCTACTTAAAGGGAAGCTGTATCCTATTTTTACCCTTTGCAACAGAACAGGTATGCTGTCAAAACCAAAAAAAAAATGTTTTGTGTCTTGTGTGTAAAGATTTTTATATGGCTTTATTTATGAGCATACAGTCCCTCATGTAACTCCTGTATGTCGTCTCTGCAGTAAGGTTTGTATCAGTCTGAGAAAGTTGGTTTACACTCACTACTTCCTTGTGTTGAAGGGAGTACTGTTAGAAGGGGAGTTTCCAGCATATTATGTTATAACATATTGCTAGGATAAGGCAGAACATTATGCTAGGTGGAACAGCGGTAGTAAAACCAAACAGGTTTATTGGTTTGTATAAAATAAAAATAAAAAACAGGTACAGATGCAGAGACAACGCGTTTCGCAAGGATCCCCTTGCTTCGTCAGGTCTTCGAGAGACCTGACGAAGCAAGGGAATCCTTGCAAAACGCGTTGTCTCTGCATCTGTACTTGTTTTTTATTTTTATTTTATTTGATACAAACCAATAAACCTGTTTGGTTTTACTACCGCTGCTCCTGTGCATAATTGACAGACAGCCTCCTGCTAGCGCCGCTGTGCGATCCTTAACAGGGAAAGGTACACTACCTCTCCATTACTTGAATCTGCACGACCGCAGTTCGGGACCAGGACGCAAGGCTGCTACAAGGACCGTTTTTGAGTATATATACTCATACATGTGCTTCACAGTGTTGTGCCTGCTGCGCAACACTGAAAGGTGAGTGAACTACCTCACCAGTGTTTTCTATACAATCTTTTGCTTCATCAACTTGGAAATTACTGCACTTAGAGAGCGCCTTTCTTTTTTCTGTTCCCTTCTACTCATATGCTCCCATTATGCTAGGTGGGAGTCTGAACTCAGGACCCCCCTACTCATAATAATAAAAAGGCACTGTGCCATCTTCCTTCTGGAGGACCATGAGGGCACTGACCCCCACCGATCAACAAGGGGTTGAATATCCTAGGGCAAAAAAAAAGGAATCTTGCTATATCACCTACTACTTATCTACAGATGTTATTTGTGTCATAAGTGGACTAACTAGGAAAGGTAGAAAATAGGACACAATTTCCATTGAAGACAAAAGAATTAACACAAAAGATATAGCACAACAATGCAACCACATAACTACACAGTGAAGCAGTTCCAACATGCTGTTTGGAAACTCACCGTATATCCTCCAAACTGAGGCTATTTCTGCAATAAGTATACATAATCCATGATCAACATGTTAGAAACACAGCACCCTGAGATGGGAAAACTAACTATTACAAGAACAGTTTTCCCTTACGGCAATCCAGGTCCCCAAATCTTTAAAGGGGTACTCCGCCCCTAGACATCTTATCCCTTATCCAAAGGATAGGTGATAAGATGTCTGATCGCGGGGTTCCCACTGCTGGGGAACCCTGAAATCTCCCTGCTGCACCCAGCATTCCTTTAGAGCATCAGGTGCAGTGCCAGAGGCTTGTGACATTGTGGCCGCGCCCCGCAAGTGACATCACGGCCACGCCCCCACAATGCAAGTCTATGGGAGGGGGTGTGACGCCCCCTCCCATAGACCTGCATTGAGGGGGCATGGCCGTGACGTCACAAACGGGGTGTGACTGTGACATCACGAACCCTCCACTCCACATTGCCAGTCATCCGGCACTGAGGGTGGGTTCACACTAGGGATCGACCGATTATCGGTATGGCCGATATTATCGGCCGATAATCACGATTTTGGGCATTATCGGTATCAGCAATTACCTTGCCGATAAGCCGATAATGCCCCGCCCCCCGCACCACCCCCACCGCACCCCCGATCCACCGCACCGCACCGCGACCGCCCCCCGTAATGCTGGGCGGTATACCGTATGGATTTTTGCCCATACCGCTATATCGGTCGGGCCCCTCCCCCACCCTCCGAGTCAATAAAAAAAAAATTAAACTTACCCGTAATGGGGTGGTCCGGGCCATCCATCCTGTAGTGTCCGGCGGCATTCCGGGTGGAGGGTGAACCGGTCCGGGCTGTCCTTCTCCGGGGGTCCTCTTCTCCACTCCGGGCAGGCTCCGGCCTAGTACGCTGCATAGACGCCGCTACACTGTGACGTCAGGTGCGTCACTGCGCACGGGCGTCACTGCGCAGCGGCGTCTATGCAGCGTACTAGGCCGGAGCCTGCCCAGAGTGGAGAAGAGGACCCCCGGAGAAGAAGGACAGCCCGGACTGGTGCACCCTCCACCCGGAATGCCGCCGGACACTACAGGAAGGGAGGATGGATGGCCCGGACCACCCTGACAGGTAGGGGGAGAGAAGCGGGTGGGGGCGGAGTACCCCTTTAATACACAAGGTCACAATGCTGGTTTTTAAGGTCCAGCTTAGCCATCTCTGAAAGTGGAGCCTATTGTAGGCAAACAGAACCTCTTCTGAGCTGCCCAACTAGCTCTGTCCTGGCACTAGTTATTTTTAGGCTGCTTTTCACAGTTGTTTTCAATAAAGTAGTGCACATAAAGTATTAGAAACATATTCTAAATGAACACTGCCAAGTGAAATTATTAATCTAGAACGTACCTGTTAAATTTTGAACTGCGTGTAGGGGACTCCGCACCTTCAAGCAACTGCCTAAAATACTAGGGAAAAATATAAAAATAAAAGTGAAAGGTTTAGTTAACAAAAACAACAAAAGCTGGTTACAAAATCTTATCATCTTAAAGGGTTTTATCACCAACAACTACACTTGTCACTGATAAACAGATTGCTGAACTTTGGTATCTTTGCAGGCCCATAGAGTTGAATTTAATCAAAACGGGGGACACATGAACCCTGTACATAATAACGTCATAAAGCTGGTTCCAGAACCAGAATGAGGTATCAAGCACACCAACAAAAACTCCACCAAATCTAGCTTCAGACATTTAAATTGGCCTAAAAATCACCAAACATGTATAATGGTACAAAACGTGACCAATAGAATCATTTTATTCTGTCTATTTTCAGAGCTGTGTGAGGAGTCTTTTTTATATAGTGATCTTCTTTTGTTATTGGTACCATGTTGGTGTAGGTTGCTCTTTCCATGTTTTCTGGAATGCAAAATAAATCAAAAACAGCAAAATAAACCCTCCTACTAGAGGTAAAAATTCCTTCCTGACTCCGAAAATGGCAGTTAGAATAAATCCCTGGATTAACGATCTGTCCCTATAAATGTAAAATCCATAACCTGTAATGTTATTACTCTCCAAAAATGCATCCAGACCCTTTTGAACTCTTTTACAGAGTTCACCATGACCACCTCCTCAGGCAGAGAATTCCACAGTCTCACTGCTCTTACAGTAAAGAACCCCCGTCTGTGCTGGTGTAGAAACCTTCTTTCCTCTAGACATAGAGGATGCCCCCTTGTTATAGATACAGTCCTGGGTATAAATAGATCATAGCCTATTAATGCCAAGATTATATATATATATATATATATATATATATATATATATATATATATATATATATATATATATAATCTTGGAATTAATAGGTTTACATCTGTGGTATTTTGTACCTGGTCATTTATCACAGGTAGTTAAAAAGTAATTTTGCAACAAGTTTGATTTTGCTTTTCTTCTTTTGCACGAAATAGCTTTTTGGCAATGTTAAACCTGTGGGGGGCGGTGCAGTGCGGTGGGGTGGTGCGGTGCGGAGCTATGTGGTGGGGGGCATTATCGGATTATCGGCAAGGTAATTGCCGATACCGATAACGTCCAAAATCGTGAATATCGGCCGATAATATCGGCCAATCCCTGAAGAGTGGTGCAGTTGCCCATGGCAACCAGATTGCTTTATTTTTAAAAAGATGAAAGAAGCCCATGGCAACCAATCAGATTGCAACTGCCCCATCTTCCTCTACAAATAATAAGGCCCATAAAATGGGTTAGGAAATACATTGATCCCTCAAGTTACAATATTATTTGGTTCCAGGATGACCATTGTATGTTGAAACCATTGTATGTTGAGACCAAAACTCTGTGAAAACCTGGTAATTGGTTCTGAAGCTACAAAATGTCATCCAAAAATAGGAAAAAGTGAGGATTAAACAAAAATAAATAGATAACTAATATAGATAAAGCAAATCCTTACATATAAAAGTAAGAAAGATCTGCTGGGAGCTGTAATCACTGTCTGTCTATGTAGAGGACAGGAGCTTCTTCAGGGTCCTGTACAGTACACGCAGTGTCCTAAAAGTAAGATGGAGCTGCCCCCACCTGGAGCAGCTATCCCAAGCACAGGTAAAGAGTAGTACAGAACATGTAGTTCCTCCCTGTACTTTAGGGAGGCGCTACCAGACAGCCAGTCAGTGCATGCACTTTAGGAATACAAGGGTTTTACCAGTGAAATGTCCTGATCGGTCGGTTCTTCCGGCCATTGACACGTTTCACAGATCTGTACTGTCCATAGCATTGTATGTGGAGTCTGGTTTCGACCTACAATGGTCCAGAAAAGAGCATTGTATGTTGAAAATATTGTATGTTGAGGCCATTGTAAGTTGAGGGATCACTGTGTACCAGCTTTTCTCTGAAAAAAAATCCCCACACATGTCCATAGGTTGTGTGAGGGATTACAACTTGGCCTTATTCACTTCAATGGAACGGAGCTGCAATACCAAACCCAAACTGAGGACAAGAGGGGTGCTGTTTCTGGAAAGAAAGCAGCTATGTTTTTTTTCTAATTCTGGATAACCCCTTTCATTTTAAGTCATAAAACAGCATTACCAATCTTCTGATCATCATTTGGACTAATAAAGTCAGGAATATTTACGCCTACATTTGGATTGTATAGGTACAGTACTAACAAATACCGGATCAAATCCCATTTTTACCTCATCACTGTGACAAAACATAGGGGTGAAAACATTCTCAAGGAGGGAGAGGACATGTTCATAGGCTTCAAACAGGCACCTCATAGTTTGAAGCTTCACCACTTCATTGTAGGGGCCTTCTGCAACTAAAACAAAGTTCACAAACCCACATAAGAAAGTAAATAAAGAAACTCAAATAAGTCCAAACTCAATGAAAATGTGTCTGGGCAACACTTCAGCATAACTAACAAAGGCCAGGATATTAACATTTCTTGGCCACAGTGAAGCATGCATACTGCAAAACAGCTGTCTTGTGGGTGTATTTGACTACAATGCTTATGTTTAAAGTTATTTAAATAAAAGAGATTATTTTATGGATTTACAGAATATTTGTATCATGCCCAGACTGTTAAAGGGGTACTCCACCCCTAGACATCTTATCACCTATCCAAAGGATAGGGGATAAGATGTCTGATCACGGGGAACTCGCCGCTAGAGACCCCCCGCGATCTTGGCTGCGGCACCCCAGACATCCTGTGCACGGAGTGAACTCCGCTGCGTGTTGGATGACTGGCAATGCGGGACAGAGGCTTGTGACGTCACGGCCACACCCCGCTCGTGACATCACGGCCATGCCCCCTCAATGCAAGGGGGCTTGGCCGAGACATCACGAGTAGGGCACAGCCGTGATGTCACAAGCCTCCGGCACTGCACACGACGCTCTAAACGAATGCCGGATGCTGCAGGGAGATCGTGGGGGTCCCCAGCGGCCAGACATCTTATACCCTATCTTTTGGATAGGGGATAAGATGTCTAGGGGCAAAGTACCCCTTTAACTGCAATAGCTAAGCACCAACACTTATTACCTGGATATAGTTTATAGGTGAAGGGTGCCAGTGGACATTATTGTCTGTGTTTTTAAAAATAAGAGTTTACAATCTAAACAATAAGCTCCGAAAAATCATGTTAGCTGGCACTGCTAGAATTTATGGAATCTGTATAATCAGATGGGGATCTACCAATCAAGGTTAATGGGGCTGGGGAAGCCGACCGGGACTACCACAATGAATCATGGTTAAGACAACATGATGGTAATGACAGGTCCCCTTTAAGATTATAATCGGTTCTCTTCTCACAGTTCTTTGTCCGTAGTCCTCTAGTTAAAAAGGTAGACAGGCTACAAGGCACTGTTCACATTGGTAGAGAAATGGAAAGTCCCAGTAGTGGCAATTCCAACTTAAAAGTGGATGGTGTAGGAGGTGCACGGATGAATAAGTGCATAGCAAAAAACAATAACTAAATCCAGATGGGAGATCCCGCACTCACCATGTCCATCGCTGTGTCTGAGGAGGTTCAACGGAAGAGGAAGGTGAGAAGAGTAGACGGGGCTCAGAGGCTTTGCCTCTGAGCCCCGTCTACTCTTCGCACCTTCTTCTTCCGTTGAACCTCCTCAGACACAGCGATGGACATTGTGAGTGCGGGATCTCCCATCCGGATTTAGTTATCGTCTATTGCATTATAGTTGTAGGCTTTGATGAAACATATAACTTACTTTTTTGGATTTCATCCACAATGAAAGGGTCAAAGCTAATTTTATCAATACTTTCTTCCAAGCAATATGTAAGATAGATCTTCTTTACTTCTTCATGAAGAGCGAGCATTTCATCATCAGATAGCTCTGGCCTTAAAATCTTGTCATTAAATTCCTCTATATAGAACAAAAAAAATTGTATATTAAAGCCAACACTGAAATATACAGAAAAAAGGAAGAATTTATTCAAAATATGTCTAAATTGTTGGGTGGGGACTTATTGTTGTCTTCAGAAATGAAGTTTTAAAGTCATTTATTTCTGCTGTGGTTTTGCTTACGTGCGACATATTTATCATACTATCGCAGGGCGGGGGGTTGGTAAATTTGGCGCACGTAAGCAAAAAAACAATCCCTTCAGAACACCATTTGGTACGATTCCTCCTCTCTGCAACTTTTTGCACAAAAAGTCGCAACTGCGCCAAAAATGTGTGACTTTTTTAAAGGGCTTTCTAAAGACAGTTTTGTAAGCCAGGTATGGGTTGGTGTAAATTTGAGGTGTTTTGGAAGGGTTTGCGACTTTGTGCGAAATTAGCACGTGATAAATTTGTTACCACTGCAAAGTGAAAACAAATTGACTTTTGATCGTTTGCAGGATTTTTTCTTACTCCAAAAAGTTGCAAAAAATAAAAAAAGTGCGTGGCGTACATAGGGAGATTTATCAAAACCTGTGTAGAAGAAAAATGGTACAGTTGCCCATAGCAACCAATCAGATCGCTTATTTCATGTTTCACAGGCCTTTTTAAAAATGAAAGAAGAAATCTGATTGGTTGCTATGGGCAACTGGTCAGATGTTTATCTACACAAATTTTGATAAATCTCCCCTATTTTTTTTCCTTTTCAAACTCTGTATTATTGTAAAAGGGAACACATCCACCCCAGATAGTAAATCTCACAGAAAGAATCAATAACCAAAAAGTGTGTTTTCCGGAAAACCAACAAAACTAGCTTAAAGCGTACCTGCTATTTGCAAAAATAACTTTATATATATGTATTTTTCTTCATTATATAAAATTTGTAATATACATTGTTAACCCCTTAAGGATACAGGGTGATGCCCGGCATTAACCCCTTAGACGACGCAATCAAAGTTGATGATCTAAAATGTAAAAATAAAAAAAATTGAAAAATCCCATCTCAGTCACGCTTAACAGGACTACCGCGGTGGAAATGTGATGTCCCAATCAGCTGCATCCTCACTGTCCGATCAGTGCTCCTATGCTCCAGTCAGTCATGGCAGGCATAGCATTGTTCAGTGTATGCAATCTAATGATTGCATGTAACAGTCCCCTTGGAGGACTGTTTGAATCATCCCCCTTTTGCCATTTAAAAAAAAAAAAAATTAAGTAAACCAAAATATAAACTTATGTGGTATCACCGGGTGCGTATGTCTGAACTAAAAATATAACATTAATTAAACCGTAGACGAATACGTAGAAAAATACCAGAGTCCAGAATTGTGTATTTTTGGTCACTTTGTATACCGTAAAAAAATAAAAAAATAAAAAGGTATAAAAAAAGCAACCAAAAAGTCCCATCAAAACAAAATGGGTACAGATAAAAACTATAGATCACGGCACAAAAAATGAGCCCTCATATAGCCCTGTATAAAGGAAAAATAAAAAATGTATAGGGCTCAGAAAAGGACAATTTTAGACATGCAAATTTTCGTACAAAAATGTATAATTTAAGTACAACAAAATAAAACCTATACAATTTGGGTATTGTTGTAACTGTATGGACCTACACAATAAAGATAATGGCCCAGATTTATCAAACTGTGTGAGAGAAAAAGTGGAGTGATTTTACCACAGCAACCAATCACAGCTCAGGTTTCACTTTACCAGCGCTCATTAGCTGGGCTGTGATTGGTTGTTATGGGAATATCTCTACACTTTTTCTCTCACACAGTTTGAAAAATCTCGGCCAATGTGTCATTTTTACTGAAAAGTGCACTGCGTAGAAGCAGAAGCCCCCAAAAGTTACTAAATGGCATTTGTTTTTACTTTTGTTTTTATAAATGTTTTTATTTTTATTTTTTGGTTTAGTCGTAGATTTTGTGGTCAAATGATTAATGTCATTCCAAAGCAAAAATTAGTGGCACAATGGAAAACTGAAAGGGTTATGATTTTTAGAAGGTGAGGAGGAAAACTCAAGTGCAAAAAAAAAACAAAAAAAAAAAACAGAGTCCTTAAAGGATAACTCCGGGATGTACAACTTATCCCCTATCCTAACCCTAACGGCGCCCCGGTTCTCAGCATGAACGGGGCGGGTCGACCACCGCCGACACGCCCCCGCCATGCAGCTCTAACATTTTCAATTTTTTCCTGAAGTTTTGGAGTTTTTCACCAAGAAATGATGCAAGTGACAATGAAAATTTACCACTATGTCAAGGTAGAATACGTCACAAAAAAACTGTTTCGGAATCAAATTCATAAGTAAAAGCATCTCAGAGTTATTAATGCTTAAAGTGACAGTGGTCAGATGTGTAAAAAATGCTCTTGTCCTTAAGGTCAAAATGGGCAGGGTCCTAAAGGGGTTAAGGACCAAGCCCATTTTGACCATAAAGACCAGGCCATTTTTATTTTAGCATTTTCGTTTTTTTTCTTCCTCAGATATAGCTTGCCCTGCCTGTTTTTTCCTGGGTTTGCAATTTTGGCGCATAGCTCGGCAAAAGTGGCACAGAATTGTAAGTATTTGGCGCGAAAAAAATCAAAAAAGTGGTGCGAATGCTTTTCTAACCATATATTTAAAAAAAACATATTTGAAAAGCCCAACTAAATTAATAATTAACGTAAAAGAAAAAAGGTGCTGAAAAAGACATCAAACTTTGAATATACCTGTCATAATGTTATAATCTAATCTACATTATAAAAAAGTTTTTTCAATGACAGGTACTTTAATCCCAGACGTCATAGAATATTCTTGTTAACCAGACAATTATGATTGTTAAAAAAGTGTCTAAATGACTTACCCACTGTCAAGCAAAACTGTAAAACATGTACAGCTCCTTCTTGCTTGAGAAAATTCATGAATCGGAAAAGAAGGTCCTGCTCTGCCCTGACCTCCTTTAATTCTAGTTTCAGTACCTTGAAAATAAATCAATCAACTAAAACATTAGGAAGTTTGCCCCAAAAATGTCCAATCCAAAACATAAATGATCACTGGCAAGCAAAACAAGTTTGATGAAGCAAAACTTCAAAACAGGTTGTCTAGCTAGAACAATTTATATTGATTTGTTACTAAGACATTCTTTTTTTGCTTACACGTAAATAACAAAAAAATATACTATTTAAACTTGTCACATACATCAAAAAGCATACAAAAACTTTGTTTGAAATAGCAAAATTATTTTAAGTATGTCAAGTACCGAAGGATTCTTGTTTTTAGGCTCTGCAAATTTTTGTAGGAATGGTACCAAATTGGAGGTAGGCTCCGTTGCCTTTTCCGGCTAAAGTCAAATAGAGATTAAAGAAAAAAAAATGTAATTAGATTTAAAGAAACAACACACAAAAAATACTAAGACAACTGAAAGAGTAAATAGTATTACAAAAACAATACTTACAGGACTATCATCAATGAAAATCAGCAGTAACCGATTCACATTATCCTAGAACAAAAAAAAAACATTAGTGTATGTTACAAACGGATAATACATAAAATATATCACACACATTACATAAAATCAATTGTGTATTTAAAAATAAATAGAAACTAAACTTTTAGAGCAGTGGAAGTTACTAAGCGAAGCCAAAATTAGGTAAGCAATAAACCTAGAAAGAAAAATGCTTTTGTCATGCTCTTCTTCAGGATGTCACCGTACATGGCGTTCATGGTTCCTGCAATTATCTTGGTCTCACTGGACCACACGACATAGTTATCCATGTCCTTAGTCTGCTTGTCTTCAGCAAACTGTTTGTGGGCTTTCTTGTGCTTCGTCTTTAGAAAACTTGGTTAATGGATAAAAGTTCAATTCTTTGAATTTCAACTTGTGGCCATAGCGCATCACCGAAGGACAGCACAAGTGTGATAAAGAACGTACTATTTATTGATTCATGTACAAGAACAGGTACATGCAAGGACAATGCATTTCAGAGGGATCCCCTTTCTTCTTCAGGTCCAAGTTACACATACAAGATGAAACGTTTATACATGTGGAGATTTCAAATAATGGCAGGATTGGAGGTCACCTGGGGTTAACTGTGAAGCCAGCCCTCGTGGACTTAGGTATAGGGTTCTGTTACTCGTTGGGATAGGCTTGTCTGTATGTATAATACTTAAGAAATTGGCCCATTCAAAATCAATAAAATCCCACAATATAGTTCCCCTAGGGGTCCCTGGGCCGATTTGTAATAACACAACATCTACTTGGGGAAATTAATCCCCTCAGGAAAAACCCTGACTAAAGATCCCCTGTAAAATTTAACTTTTAATTAAACTTATTAAAATATCATCTTTTGTGTACTTCACATTTATTGCCACTAGATGGCCGTGGTTTTTAAAACATTCAACACTGTGCTCAGTTAATTCTTCTCTAAAGAATTATTAAAGGGGTACTCCGGCGAAATATTTTTTTTTTTTTAAATCAACTGGTGCCAGAAAGTTAAACAGATTTGTAAATTACTTCTATTAAAAAATCGTAATCCTTCCTGTACTTATTAGCTGCTGAATACTACAGTGGAAATTATTTCCCATTTGAAACACAGAGCTGTCTGCTGACATAATGAGCACAGTGCTCTCTGCTGACATCTCTGTCCATTTTAGGAACTGTCCAGGGTAAAAGGAAATCCCCATAGCAAACATATGCTGTTCTGGACAGTTCCTAAAATGGACAGAGATGTTAGCAGAGAGCACTGTGCTCATGATGTCGGCAGACAGCTCTGTGTTTCAAAAAGAAAAGAAAAGATTATGATTTTTTTTTATAGAAGTAATTTACAAATCTGTTTAAATTTCTGGCACCAGTTGATTTAAAGAAAAAAAAAAAAAAGTTTTTCATGGGAGTACCCCTTTAAGTGTCTGTGACACAGACTAGGGATCGACCGATATAGTTTTTTTAGGGCCGATACCGATAATCGGTGCAGGTTAGGGCCGATAGCCGATAACTTATACCGATATTCCGGTATAAGTTATCGGCTATTTATCCCCCCTGCGACACCGCTGCAGATCATTGATTTAAAGCGGGTGTACTAGGCCGGAGCCTGCCCGGAGTGGAGAAGATGACCGCCGGAGAAGAAGGACAGCCCGGACCGGTTCACTCTTCACCCCATTACGGGTAAGTTTAATTTTTTTATTGACTCGGAGGGTGGGGGAGGGGCCCGACCGGTATAGCGGTATGGGCAAAAATCCATACTGGTATACCGCCCAGCATCACGGTGGGGGGTGCGACGCGGTGCAGTGGGGGCGGTGCGGGGCATTATCGGCTTATCGGCAAGGTAATTGCCGATACCGATAATGCCCAAAATCGTGATTATCGGCCGATAATATCGGCCATACCGATAATCGGTCGATCCCTAATACAGACTACTAATTTTTCATGTATATCTAGTGTATTCCAGTGTCCGGCTGCAGTTCGGACACTCGGCGTACTAACTAGAAAGGACACTGGCACAGCGTGCTATTAAAACATTACACCTCTCCTCTAAACGTTTTGACCTCGTATTTTTTGAGAAAGCCATTTACAATGGCGAAAACGTTTTGAGGAGAGGTGTAATGTTTTACTAGCACTCTGTGCCAGTGTCCTTTCTAGTTAGTACGCTGAGTGTCCGAACTGCAGCCGGACACTGGAATACACTAGATATACATGAAACATTAGTAGTCTGTATCACAGACACTTAAAGGGGTACTCCGGTGAAAAACTTTTTTTTTTTTTTTTTTTTCAATCAACTGGTGCCAGAAAGTTAAACAGATTTGTAAATTACTTCTATTAAAAAATCTTAATCCTTTCTGTACTTATTAGCTGCTGAATACTACAGGGGAAATTCTTTTCTTTTTGAAACACAGAGCTCTCTGCTGACATCACGAGCACAGTGCTCTCTGCTGACATCTCTGTCCATTTTAGGAACTGCCAGAGCAGCATATGTTTGCTATGGGGATTTCGTTTTACCCTGGACAGTACCTAAAATGGACAGAGATGTCAGCAGAGAGCACTGTGCTCATGATGTCAGCAGACAGCTCTGTGTTTCAAACGGCAAATAATTTCCACTGTAGTATTCAGCAGCTAATAAGTACAGGAAGGATTAAGATTTTTTAATAGAAGTAATTTACAAATCTGTTTAACTTTCTGGCACCAGTTGATTTAAAAAAAAAAAATTTCACCGGAGTACCCCTTTAATAACTCTTTAGAGAGGAATTAACTGAGGACAGTGTTGAACGTTTTAAACACCACTGCCATCTAGTGGCAATAAATGTGAAGTACACAAAAGATGATATTTTAATAAGTTTAATAAAAAGTTAAATTTTACAGGGGATCTTTAGTCAGGGATTTTCCTGAGGGGATTCATTTCCCCAAGTAGATGTTGTGTTACGTTCAAATCAATAGGCCCATTATAGTCTGTGGGGAATGCTGGTAGTGATACAATGAAGCTACACAGCATTCCCTTTGGCTGAGAAATGTATGGGAGACTTAGCAGTGGGTTTGATTCCCACAGTTTAATAATGAGGTTAATGTTTAACCAGAAAGAAGGAAACGAGAATCGAAAAGACCAAGGAACTCCTGACACTAATGTGAACAAAGATGCCCAAATAAAATATTTAATCTGTCCTCCCATAAACTCACTCTACATGAAATCAGCCTTTTAAAAAAAGGGTCTCTCCTTGTCCCAAAAACAAACCGGATGGATTTTACCCTATTTCTGGATTTACACCAGTTTACAAAAAAATAAAATAATAATAATTACCTTACAGAGACTTTCTCTTACCAAACCATACCACCCAGGAGAAAGAACTCACTGTAGAAGCGGGAGAAGATCTCCCTGAAGGAAAACATCCAAACAAAGATTAAATCTCATGTCTACCCGGTACTCAGGGGCACCTAAAACTTTTTATGACCTGATGGCAGAAAAATTTAAACGCATACCAGTAGTGACAGAAGTGACAAAAATCCCAGGGAGAAGGGTTACTGACCCGAGATGAAAAGCGGGCGCTAAAGGAATTGAACAAAGACCTTGTTATACGTCCGGCGGAAAAGGGCGGAGGGCTGGTGATCCAAAACTATAGCAATTATTACAAGGAAGCAATGAACATCTTAAAAAAACACAGAATACTACAGGAAATTGGATTACAACCCCTATCCCATACTGGAAGAAAGAATACAACATCTACTTGATTATGCCATTGGCCAAAACATCATCAATAAAAAACGAAAAATGCTTCCTATAGGTCGATAACCCCTCCACTTCATACTATTACCACTTACCGAAAATTCACAAAAACACAGAAAGTCCACCCGGACAGGCCCATTACTGTGGGCGTCAATAGTCACACATCCCAAATATCCCACTACTTGGACCTCATCTTACAGGAGTATGTCCAATCTCTGCCGAGTTATCTAAAAAAAGCTCAGATGACCTAATAAACCGTGCAATGCCCCCTTAAATGGAAAAAGGGATGCATGTTCCTCACAATGGATGTTACTGCCCTCTATTCCAATATCAAACATGACGTTGGTCTAAACTGTGTTAAATTCACCCTGGAAAAAGGCCCATATGATACCACCCAACGAGAAGCAATTCCTCCTAGACTGTGTAGAAATAATTCTAACAACAACTATTTTCTGTATGACGCTAACCTGGTGATGGGCGTCTTCAGGGAGAAGTTTGTAACATCCCAAATGCTTTATAAAGAACACGCGTTTTGATGACCTCTTCAAAACGCGTTGCATCTTGGTCATTAAAGTACATCTGATCCTCCCTATTGTGTCCATCTGGGTTCGTCAGCATCGTGGTGAGCCGGCTGTATCCATTGAAGTCTTCCTCAGTTCGTTTTCCTTAGCAATAGATTTGAAACCTTGGTCAAGAGAGATGTTCTGCATATTCCACTTGGGTACACTCCAGCCCCACAGGTTCATCGAAGCCACTGAACTTATTAGATATTACATAGCTTGTACCCCCCTCATCAAGCCTTCCAACAGGAATAATCTTTCATTCTACTACCATCAAGATATGTATTCAATCACTTGGTCCATATGCACACGATGGTACTATTCTTAAACCCAAAAATTGTACAATGTTTTTCTTTTTTTACAGTACTCTGCTACCTAACAAATTACTCAGCTATACTTGTACATTACTCCCCTTCTACAATACTCTGCTGCAATCTACAGACACTGGTGAGGAATAGTCATCCTGTAGGTTCATTCAAACTTCACCTCTATGTTCATTTCATTCATGATGCCCAAATGCTTATGTAACCTAGTCCTCCAAATATGGGTATTCCACTTAACCCTGTCCATAAAAGGGACACTGTGGAGTTGGAAAGGGTGCAGAGACGCGCAACTAAACTAATATGGGGCATGGAACATCTTAGCTATGAGGAGCGATTAAAGGAGTCACAATTATTTAGTCTTGAGAAGAGACGTTTAAGGGGAGGGATATGATAAATGTATATAAGTATATAAATGGCCCATACAAAAAATATAGAGAAAAACTGTTCCAGGTTAAACCCCCCCAAAGGACGAGGGGGCACTCCCTCCGTCTGGAGAAGAAAAGGTTTAGTCTTAAGGGGCGACACAGCTTCTTTACCATGAGAACTGAACTTATGGAACAGTCTACCTCAGGAACTGGTAACAGCAGGAACAATTAACAGCTTTAAAACAGGATTAGATACATTCCTGGAACAAAATAACATTAATGCTTATGAAGAAATATAAAATCCCATCCCTTCCCCAATATCGCGCCACACCCCACCCTTCAATTCCCTGGTTGAACTTGATGGACATATGTCTTTTTTCGACCGTACTAACTATGTAACCCACATTATATTGTCATTGCTCATTAAAAGTTATCCATAACGGGTTATCCATATGGGTTCCCACTTTACCCACATATGTAAATTTTTATTAAATATTAACCACATTATTAAAGTGTAACAAGCCCTTAAATGTGTAACTTATTATGCCTATTATGCCTGAAATAGAAGAGGGAGCCTTTGAAATACGTTCTCCTTTGCTTGCACCTGTTCTTGTTCATGGATCAATAAAAAATAAATAAAAAAAAGTTCTTTATCACACTCGTCGTGCTATCCTTCAGTGATGCGCTACGTCGTGCTATCCTTCAGTGATGCCGTAATTCAAATAATAGGGGGATCACTGCCAGGAAACCCTTACTTTATCCACTGGCTATAGCGATGTCATGCCTGGACCAGCGATTGGCTGAGTTGTACTGTGAAGCCTCAACCCCTGGCACCAGGAGGAGGATTGTGCCGACAGCAATGTGACCTTAGCCTCAAAATAGATCTGACCAGGTTTCAGATTTCTGTTAATAGGGGACAAAATTCAGTTCTCTGGAGTACCCCTTTAAAATATATGAAACCTGGCTAGATCTATTTTGAGGCTAAGGTCCCATCTGCGTTGGAGCTTCATTCAGGAGATGGGTGGCAAAGACCGATTCATAGACAAACAACAGATCTAGACGGTCCAACACCAACAGGTCCAATAAGGACTTTAATGGGGTCTGTCGGATATTTGTCTGTTGTCCGTTGTTTTGCAGGAGGTGAGTTGAGAAAAAGAACAGACCTGCAGGATATTTTCTCCACTTAACTCCCATCATTTAAACGGACTCAAGGCTGATGTGAACCCGGCCTAATGTGTGAGCAAACATCAAAGTATAGCAAAAACAAAGTTATAAGTCAGCATTATATTCTAAGAACTTACTGGATCAGCCAGGAAGTCCATTGATGGGAGGAACACCGACCCAGAAAGAATCTCTCTCAGAAGCAATGTCAGAGGTCTGAAAAAAAGATCAACATACAATCACAAAAATGTGCTTTTATTAAAAGACATTGCATATCATACTGTTGCTAAAGAAGTTGATCTGAGTTGTCTAAGAATTTCTGTCCATCTATCATATTAGGGCATATGGACATCATAGAGTAATATGGAGAGCCAAGAAAGTAAGAGCAACACTCACATCGTTGGACTGGCCTGTTCATATACTGGGGAAACTCGAAAAATTTTAAAGGGTACCTCTCATCAAAAATCAAAAAAACTTTTGATATATTATAGATTAATGTATGCAGAATAACTTTACAATTGCATGTTATTAAAAAATATGCTTCTTTCTATTTAATTTTCCACTTTGAAGAAATGACCACTAGGGGTCTCCCTACCAGTCCTGGCAGCAAGCATTTCAGACTCATGCTGGAGTCCTAAACACTTCGAGCTGCCAGTCTGCTTTGTTCACAAAGGAGAACACTCAGAGCTGCCAGCCTGCTTTGTTCACAGCCTGTTTGGCTGTGAACAAAGCAGGCTGGCAGCTCTGAGTGTTTAGGACTCCAGCATGAGTCAGAAATGCTTGCTGACAGGACTGATCGGGAAAAATACAATAGAAAGAAGCATATTTTTCATTAACATGCTATTGGAAAGTTATTCAACATTCATTAATCTAAAATATATCAAAAGTTTATTTGATGAGAGGTACCCTTTAATATTGTGCAAAAATTTCTTTCTTTCAGTAATGCAACTTAAAAGGTTAAACTTATATATGAGAGAGACTCATTACATGCAAAGCAAGATATTTCAAGTCGTGATTTATCATAATTGTGATGATTATGCCTTACAGCTCATGAAAACCCCAAAGCCCCAATATATTATATGATTTGGGGAGCCATGTCATCTGCTGGTGTTGATCCACTGTGCTTCATTTAGTCCAGGGTCAATGCATGCGTCCACCAGGAGATTTTGGAGCACTTCATGCTTCCTTTCCTTTTAAGTTGCATTAATGAAATAAATAAACTTTTGCACGATATTCTAATTTTTCGAGTTTCACCTATATCACATGCAAACGGATGGGAAGCATGAAATAGATTTTCCCTGCAGCAGCTGGAGAAATGTATGGACAGAGGCAGCTTTATGTGCCCATTACATAAAATTGCCAGGAAAACATGTGTTCACACTGCTTAAATTATTATTATTTTTTTTAAACGTGCATTTGCAGGAGTTTTTCTATTCGCTGTAATCAGCAAAATATGGGTAAATTTTCTTTTACACAGTGTGAATTTAGCTAAGGGTCTGTCTATAATGTGCCACTTAGGATAAAACTATAATTAAACTATTAAAGTCACCTGCTATCTGTTGATTTTGGTGGTAGAATAAATGGAAATAGAAGTTCAGTAAGTTTTCGGAGGTAGCAAAGTTCATCTCTGCGACTTCTCAATGCAACATGAAGATCAGGTCCGTACTCCTCTAGTGCAGCTTGCTGCAGATACTCAGAGTTTTTTACTAATTGGAATGAAAAAAAAAAATGGAATCATTTTAACCAATAGCGTTTCCCCAACCATTATACATACCAGCATTTTGAGTTTGTACAACAGTCTTTATCAATACTGCAGTGCCAATGCTTACTACTGTATATATGTGTAATGGTTTTGCTTAATAGAAAGTATAAGTTAAAAATAAGATGTTAAATTAAATCACAAATTGTGATTTCTGACTCTACAATCAGTGCACAAAGTGAAGCAAACACCGTAGTTAAAGATTATGGACCTCCTTCATGACAACATGGTGTTCTTTACATCCTTTAATTATAATCCATTGCCAAATGTATACAAGATCTGAATTAGCCAAATGATACATAGCAATACTAACAGATCCATGCAAAATGCATTGTCACTTGTCTAAATATCATCCCGATTCACTATATAAATGGTTCAGGTGTGTAAGATTTGTCATTTTGGGCTTATTCACACAGAGCAGTTTTGTTGTCACGGTTTTTGGAAAAACCACTGCACTTTTTTTTAATGTTGTACAATGGTCTTTTTTTATGTGTGAGACTGCCAGGAGAATGTGAAAAGTATTACTGTAGCAGAAACTGAACATCAAGCAGTGTCATCGTACCTTTTTGTCTGGCTTTGGAAATTATTTCAATATGCTTCATAGCAGCTTTCAATAATTTTCTTGTTATTACAGATGGAATATCCACCTATAAATAGAATAAAAGTTATATGGCTACAATTGGTTAATGGCTGAGCAGACGTTTCCAGTGTGTCAACTGAAAGCAGAAAGTGCTGCTCTACCAGGACCAGGCACCATAGGATAGACAAAGTGGGGGATCAGGGAAGGTAAGTATAGGGATTCATTTTTGCCTATGCAACTCGATAAAATGCTCACTGTTAGTCTCATAGAAAGGAACAGGGAAAGTGACTATATAGCAGTAGCTGTGGGATGCAAACAGTGACAAGGCCGGTAAGATGGGCAGACAGAAAGACAAGAAGAGCATCATTACCGGTAAATGAGGTCGCCTGAGAAAAGGAACATCATCCTGGCTGTTTAATCATACCATGTTTATTATTTTTATTTTTCCCCTTAAGGGGTACTCCGGCGCTTAGACATCTTATCCCCTATCCAAAGGATAGGGGATAAGATGCCTGATCGCGGGGGTCCCACCGCTGGGGAGCCCCGTGATCTTGCACGCAGCACCCCAGTTAAAATCAGTCCCTGGAGCATGTTCGCTCCGGGTCTGAATACCGGCGACCACGGGGCCGGAGGCGTACGGCAGCTGTCATGCCCCCTCCCATAGGCTTGCATTGAGGGGAGGAGCATGACGTCACACGGGGGCGGAGGCTTGACGTCACACGCCGCCGGTAACCAAACCCAGAGCGAACATGCTCCGGGGACTGATTTTAACTGGGGTGCTGCGTGCAAGATCACGGGGGCCCCCAGCAGCGGGACCCCCGCAATCAGGCATTTTATCCCCTATCCTTTGGATAGGGGATAAGATGTCTAAGCGCCGGAGTACCCCTTTAATCAATCATCTTGAAAGATAAATAGATTTGAACATACAATCCTTTATTTGCTTCAATAATATAGTGCAATACTTTAATTGCAGTGTATTACGGCTCTCAATGTCACATAGAGAGGCAGCCTAATATGGCCTTACTGAGGCACACAAACATGGCAGGCCTTTGTTTGGCCCACTGTGTCAATGAGATGACAAGGGAGTCGGTCTCTTAATCTACCCAACCATTTAGATATCATGGTCAAACAGGCCAGATCTTAGTTATGTCAGTTCCCTATCCTTTTGGTGGAGTGTCAACATAATATACAGCTGACACCAACTGCTCATGGTGTGGGCAGAGCTATAATAGTACTGCTAAAGCTATAAGGATCAGCAACACTACAAGTCCCACAGGGTCCCGTCTAAAGGGCTGTGGTGCCCGCAGTGTCAGGCCCGGACCTGTTCATGCCCTTCGATCTTAACCACCATAAGTATATTCCAGCATCAACCGCACTAACCAGTTGTACAGGTTTGTAATGCAGGTGACACTAATGACAATGATAGTAACTGCTCTCCGCTTCGTGTCTCTATTCCGAGCAGGGGTGGACGCGTTAATAGGAAGATGCCGGCCAGATGTCACCAAGCATGGGGAGCTTGGAAACCGCTCCATGCACCCCATTTGCATGTGCCAAAGATCCACAATTGATGCCCAACAGAGGCACAGAGCAGAGACCAATAAATAATATTGTTGTCAGTGTCACCCGCACTACAAGCCAGTATCAAAAGGTTAGAGCTTTTAATACTGATGACAAATACCCTTTAAAACAGCATTTTTTGACTGAACATACATGCAACAATTCAAAGTACTATATTGCATTTTTCAGCTTTATAAAAGGTGATCTAGCACTGCCGAAACACTGCATGTATGTTTGGTAAAACAAAGTTGTCTGCAAATGGAGTTGGTGCTTTGGTCAGTACTGCTAAAGCGTGAACGAAAAAAAAAAAAAAGAAAAAAAAAATTATATATATATATATATATATATATATATATATATATATATATATATATATATAAAATCTGATCACCTTCTGTATCCTTCGCACAAGAACTGATGCAAAGAATCTCAAGGTCATCCTCAGTTCATCCACGGAAGATTCATCTTCAGTTATGTCACTGCCATGAGATAGAAAAAGTAAAGACAATACAGTAAAACTGCAAGAAAATCCTCAACAAGTGGTAACAAAAAGATCACATTAATAGTGATAGACAAACAACCCATAACAAATACACAAACCACAAATACAGCACAAATCAATGTTTGTTTAATACAGTAGAACCTCCCAATAGCCGACACAGGCAATAAAAAAAAAAAAGTGTCCGCTATTGAGAGATAATAATCACTGATAGATTGCCAAAGGCAATCCAATAAAGGCCCTGAGGGTCCCAACCAAAGATTTACTATATACAGGACTTTAATTTGCGGGTCCAAAAATATAATAATGAAAAAAGAAGGAAAAACTCACACATTTAAAAATACTATGTGCTCCTAACTAATAGCTGAATTAAGGCTTATTGGGCTCGACTAGCTCCACCATTTTCTTTAATTCGTAGGAGATACATTGTGTTTTTTGTATCCCAGAACTACTGATTGTTAGGGTACATAGCAGTTAAAACCATAACACTGCCCCCCTCAACGTTTTGCCACCAAGTGGCTTTGTCAAGAGGCAAATGGGCAATGGCGAACAGAAAACGCCGACCGGACCTTTTAACACCTCCTGTTGTGATGTCACCAATGTTATTGCCAATCAAAAATGGAAATAAAATCCCATCAGCCATTGTGACAAACCCTCCAATCGATCTGTATCAAGTCTTGAGTGACAAGTTGATAGCCAACCAGATAGCTCAAGAAACTCACCACTACATGTCTGCCACGTCTCTCTTCTTGATAGGAGTTCGTCCGGACTTCCAGCACCGACGTCATGTGTAAACAATGCGCAGAACACACTGCGAGCGGACTTCGTATCTGTAAGTACCTGAAATGCCTGCCGCGCATGTGCCGGAGTCTAAACTGCGCGTTCTCAACTGCGCGAGAACTTAGCTGTTATTTCGCTTACTCATTGTATATGCTGATAGTGCCTGCGCACTAGAAGGTGCGCAAACACTTTACCATCACCCAGGAAGAACAATGGATACACAGACACTTTGGTCCAGAGCCAAAAAGGAGTGGATATATAGAAGAAGTAAATTACATTAGATAAGTTACCATTTAGTGTTGCCAGTTATTTAATTTTGTTAAAAGGTTACCACCCAGGTAAGTATACAGTGAGGAAATTAGGGTGTGTACAAATCAATTAATTGATTCAGAGGGTAAGTATTAGGCATGGTGATAACTAAACCCCTTCTCTGACCGCAGGGGAGGGGAAAGGAGAAAAAGAGGTAAAAGGTGAGAAGGAAGAATCTCTATAAGGAATAGGGTTTGAATAAGGCTGAAATGGGAGAATAGTCATATTAATAAACTTCATGATATTAATGGAGGTGACTGGTTCCGGTCGACTTGAGTGATAATAACCTTCAAATAATAACTCACAATTGATTAGTTATTGGTAGAACGTAAAAGAGGTCACAAAAAGGCAGAAAAAGTAAAACCTTCATTTAATCCTTTCGGACTCAAACTTTGTAATTTGTAGATCCACTTCGCCTCAATACGCAAGAGGATCTTATCTAGATCACCCCTTCTGGGACCTAACTTGCACTTGATAAAGCCCCAAAATTGTAATTGGGACACGTCACCATTGTGGACTTCCCAGAGGTGTCTAGATAGAGGTGTATCCCCTTTATTTTTAATCATGCTGAGATGTTTTGATATTCTCCTCCGAAACTGCTGAACTGTTTTACCAACATAGAATTTAGGACATCCGCATTCCACTATATATACAATGCCCATGGTTTGGCAATTGATAAAATCTCTAATCTCATATTGGTGATTGTCAACTGGGTTAACGAAGGTTTTCTTTTTGGGAAAAAATTTGCAGAAAGTACATTTCCCGCAAGGGAAAGACCCCACAATAGTAGAGGCCAACCAATTACTTGGAGCCCCCTCTGAATAATGGCTCCTTACTAGTTGCTCACGTAAGTTTTTGCCCCTTCTGTAAGTGACAGAAGGATGCTGGGGGATCACTTCCCTAATTTCTGGATCCGCTAGTAGGATTGGCCAGTACTTCTGCAATATGTTCTTTACTTGTTTGTTGTTAGAATCGTAGTTTCCTATGCATCTGATAACACGAGGAGTGTCATCAGGATGTCGGGTTTGTAAAAGATAATTTCTGTCTGTCGCCCTGGCCCTAGCAAATGCCCTGTGTAAGGTTTTCTTAGGGTAACCACGTTCGATGAAGCGATTATAGAGTAAATTGCTCTCTTGTAAAAAGGAATCTTCAGTCGAACAATTCCTACGGGCTCTCAAGTACTGGCCCGTAGGAATCCCTCTCTTAAGAGGGACTGGATGGTAGCTAGACCATTCCAAAAAGCTATTGGTAGAGGTAGGTTTGCGATAGACTTTAGTTTTGACACTGCCATCAGACTCCAGAGATATCGTCAGATCTAAAAAGTTGATAGTAGTGGGGTGAATTTCAAAGGTGAACTTCATCCCAATGGTGTTCGTGTTAAGTTGTGTAACAAAATCGTGAAAAAGTGCTTCAGTGCCATCCCAAAAGAGTAGAATGTCGTCAATATAACGACCCCAGAAAGAAATGTGGGAAGTTAAATCAGCCAAGTGCTCAGAAAAGACCAAGGTGTCCTCCCACCACCCTAAAAAAAGATTTGCATAATTCGGTGCACACACCGTGCCCATTGCTGTGCCTTTCTTCTGAAAGTAAAATTGTCTATCAAACAAAAAATAATTGTGAGTGAGTAGGAAAAATAATAGTGAGGAGATCAATTGATTATGTGCAGTGTACTGCATGCCTCTGGTGCAAAGAAAGTGATTGACAGCCTTTATTCCCAAATCGTGTTGAATATTAGTATAAAGTGATTCAACATCTAGACTGGCTATCATTGTACCAGGTGAAAAAGAAATCTCCTGGAGTCTGGTGACAGTGTCCTTAGTATCACGAAGAAAGGATGGCAAAGTTGCCACAAATGGGGCCAAAAATTGATCAATGTACCCACTGATTCATTCTGTAAGATTGTTGTTACCTGAAACTATTGGGCGTCCAGGGACAGGGCGACAGAGTTTGTGTATTTTAGGTAGAGCATACATAGTTGCCACAGTGGGTTTTTCATTATAACATACACGGAACTCATCATCTGAAATCAAATCTTGGCCCTTTGCTTCTTGAAGTAAATTGTGGAGTTCAGATAGGAATCGTTCGGTAGGATTCCCATCTAGTTTCATGTAAGTCTCACTATCACTGAGCAACCTAAGAACCATATTCTTATAATCACTTCTGTCCATAATTACAATGTTGCCCCCTTATCGGAGGGCTTGATTGTAATTGTATCATTACTCTCTAGTTGGCGCAACGCTTGAATTTCTCTAGTTGTTAGGTTCTTGACACTATTGAATCTGGATGGTTTAAGTTGGGATAGTTCATTACTTGCCATTCTCACAAATGTCTCGATGTTACTATATTGGGTAAAACTAGGCGTAAATTTCGATTTGGGTTTAACCGAGGAGTATGGGGCACTAATAGTGCTAATTCCTGTCTCATTGTCCCGCAATAGTGATTCCAAATCACGGACGACTTGTTCGTCCCGCTGAGACCTAACCAAAGGGTTCTGATCTCGATGGAGGTGGAATTTATGTAGTGCCAATTTACGGGCAAAGAGATTTAGGTCTTTTACCCATTCGAAAGCATCATATTTGGGAGTCGGAGTGAAAGAAAGACCTTTGCTCAGAACTGATATTTGATCATTCGTAAGTATAAGGGATGATAAATTACAGATGCGTGAAGCCTGATTCCCAACTAATTTTTCTGTGTTGGATATGCCCATTTTTCCCGGTCTCTCAGCTGTACACCCATTCCTAAAAAAGAAGAAGGAGCTACTGCAGTCATCGCATTGGGGGTAGAAAATTGCCCCATAGGTATCAGTGGTGCTGCTGTGGTAATAATGGGTGGTTGAGTCATTGGTACTGTTTGTAACGAAGTGGAATATGAGGCTGAGGTACCAGAGAATTCCAAGTTTGGGGTGGACACAACAGAGTTGACTTGATTAATAGATGTATTGGGAAGATTCGTGCGTACTGGATAGTGTGGATGTACGGACACTTGATTAGCAGTGGTATTCTTTCCACTGTTAGTGTTTGATTTTTTTGGGGGGGTATCTTCGCTTGTATTTCTGCGTGTATTTGGGTTTTGCAGACTGCGAAGGACCTGCTCCACCACAAGAGAATGTGTCTTCAGAGCCTGACACTTCTGACTCAGAGATATCCGTATACTGGGGAAATCTCTCTGTTGGTTTACGAATGTAAATCCGTCCTGTTTCAAAATCCCTTTTGTCCCGAATATACTTCCTATGTTTTCTTTCTTTAATTTCAGATTGGAAGAGTTCGATGTGTTTTTGAAGTCTTTGTTCAAAATTGTTAAATTCGGGATGGGCTCTAAATCCTTGTATCTCACCTAACTGTCGATCTAATTGTACAGTGACCTCGGAGAAAACCTTCTTTTCGTAACCCAGAAGATACTCAAGCATACGTAGCGAGTTTTCTGTTAATAGTTGTTGCCAACCAGACAGGAACTCGGTATCACCCTGGTGGGAATTTGGTGTTATATTTATACGTAATCCTCTGTAAACAATTTTTTGCTGTAAATAGGTGTCCAAGCTTATAATTTCCCACCAGGATCTTATGTACTGCTTGTAAGTCTTTTGGAGATTGCGAAATGCGGATTGGATGTCAATAAGATTAAGCGGCAGCTCGTTTGAGGAGAAAATGTGTGCAGCGTCACTTAAATAGTTTTCAGGATTAGGTTTTCCTGCCAAAAAACCTTCCATCACTAACCTATAATAGGTATAGTCTCAATAAATAAGAGGTGCTAACCTCAAACAATAATAATACAAAAGAGCGAGACTAATGGCTGGAGGGCAAAATATACAATAATCACTGATAGATTGCCAAAGGCAATCCAATAAAGGCCCTGAGGGTCCCAACCAAAGATTTACTATATACAGGACTTTAATTTGCTGGTCCAAAAATATAATAATGAAAAAAGAAGGAAAAACTCACACATTTAAAAACACTATGTGCTCCTAACTAATAGCTGAATTAAGGCTTATTGGGCTCGACTAGTTTGTTCTGCGCATTGTTTACACATGACGTCGGTGCCGGAAGTCAAGAAGAGAGACGTGGCAGACATGTAGTGGTGAGTTTCTTGAGCTATCTGGTTGGCTATCAACTTGTCACTCAAGACTTGATACAGATCGATTGGAGGGTTTGTCGCAATGGCTGATGGGAGCCATTTTTGATTGGCAATAACATTGGTGACATCACAACAGGAGGTGTTAAAAGGTCCGGTCGGCGTTTTCTGTTCGCCATTGCCCATTTGCCTCTTGACAAAGCCACTTGGTGGCGAAACGTTGAGGGGGGCAGTGTTATGGTTTTAACTGCTATGTACCCTAACAATCAGTAGTTCTGGGATACAAAAAACACAATGTATCTCCTACGAATTAAAGAAAATGGTGGAGCTAGTCGAGCCCAATAAGCCTTAATTCAGCTATTAGTTAGGAGCACATAGTGTTTTTAAATGTGTGAGTTTTTCCTTCTTTTTTCATTATTATATTTTTGGACCCGCAAATTAAAGTCCTTTATATAGTAAATCTTTGGATGGGACCCTCAGGGCCTTTATTGGATTGCCTTTGGCAATCTATCAGTGATTATTGTATATTTTGCCCTCCAGCCATTAGTCTCGCTCTTTTGTATCGCTATTGAGAGATGTCCCTAATTGTGAAAAAGGGCTCAAAAATCTTCCTAAATGACGGAATACTGTACTGTACTCACTCCAGAGTGAAATTACCTATAAAACACAATAAAAAGCTATATTACAGTAGAATATCCCAGTGTTTTTTAATCTTCCCTTATCTCCCCCCCCCACCGCATCATTACATCCGCCCTTTATACCCTGTGCCATCTTATTCTCCTGTGCATTGTGCCAAATTATCCCCCCTTACTTCCTGTACCACATAATTTCCCCTTGATCCCCCTGAGCCATTTCATTCCCCCTTTATTACATTCATCACCCCCTCTTTATAAAATGCCACAGAGTGATAAAGGGGGAATAAAATAGCACAGGGGGTGGTAAAGAGGGGGGTCATGAATTTGCACAGAGGGCAATAAAGGGGGAATTAAATAGAACAGGAGGATCCTGAGGAAATTATTTGGCACAGGGAGGTAATAAAGGGGGGGATGATTTGGCACAAGGGGAATCAGGGGAGGAAGGGGGTGAATGATGTGGCCGGCAGATGTACTGTACAGAAGCAGGGGAAACCTGTTTAAACATTGGTCTTCTGCTTCTGCAGGGGGGTGCAGTGGGGGCCTGGGCCCATTACTGGGTTATTGGGTGTACCCCCAGAAGCTAGCCCTGTGTACAAGGTAGGGCCGGCATATAAGCCTGGTTGTACCCTAATGGGAGTGTTTTGTGACCTATTGTACCCTATTGGGTCTGTCTGCGTCCACTATTGGGAAAGTCCCCTATTCAGAGGGTGCAAATACATTAAGTCTTATGGGACGCTGCCTGGGAAGTAAAAACTGTCCGGTATTGGGAGGTGTCCGCTAAGGGAGATTTTACTGTATCTGAACATTCTGATTAATTCAAACAAATAAATCCAAGAAATTATCCAAGTCTGGGAAAATACACTGAATATCACCCATATCTGTCCGCATAAAAAATTTTGATAAGACACAAAAGAAAGTAGTGAACACTGAAGCAGTGTTTGCCCTATATAAATCTTCCCTCCAGTGATATGGTCGGTGCTCACAAACTATACGCTGCTAGTGGTGATGAAGCATCTAATGGTGGCGTACGGCTCTGGCCCGTCACTTGATTCCCCAGTTTCCATCCTCCGCCTCCCTGATTGTTCACCAAATGGACATGATGTGAATCATCCTGCTGCTATCAACTTACTGGATGAGTTGCTCCACATTTTTCTCTCAAGTGTTTGCAAAAAATTTTGATAATTGCAAAAATAGCTCAAAAGTATATATTTTTCATTTTCCATATGTTGACTAGCTCTGTGTTGCACCCGTTTTCTCATTTTTCTAGATCTTACTGTGGGCAGAACTACAGTATCCAGGATTTTTTTTTAAAATCTCTATAGTGCTTTCCATAGTAAAGGTATAAGCCTTTTTGTTATTATGCTATGTTCTCTACCATACCAAGAGCCCAGGTAAGTCCTGCCCATGTGCTCTTTATCCAGTGGTTGTCAAACAGGATAGACAGATGCAAGTGGGCTCTTTCCATGCTGGGGAATGCCCCCTAGGCTTTCAAGCCTTATTTACATAATACAAAATAGACTTATATCATCTTGACACTAGAAAGGACTATTGAGACAAAAAGGTATGCCCAGAATTCTGAAGACTAGCCTTATCTAGCCATGTGATTGATTAACACACGTTTTTCTGCTTAAAGGTCCACATAAACACTTAAAGGGTAACTCTCATTAAAACTAATTTTTGCTATTGCACTCCTTATGGTAAATAAAAAATATTTCTAATATACTTTGTTTAAAGAAAAAAAAGTTTTCTATGTTTTATTTGTGCTTAAAAAAGCTCAAGAGCACATTTTCCCCCATCTCATCAACAGACTTTGGACCGAAGCCCAAACACAGGAAGTGCAGTCTGGAGTGCTGAGGGGGGTGTGTCCAACCAACATCATATGACAGTTAAAGGGAACCAAGCATCAGATTTTACCCTATATAACGCTTGGCAAAGCGTTATATAGGGTAAAATCTTTATTTTCGCCATTCCCGGGGGACGCTCCTGCCCCCAGGGATGGTGAAGATATGAAGTTATAAACTAGTCACCACCGCCGCCGTAAGTAGTCACCTGGGCGGGGAGCTCTTCTCCCCTACTCCCGTTCTTCGGCCGGCAGCGACGCCCCCTCCGCTTGATTGATGGGCTGCGTCATTGCCCTGCTCCGTCTGTTTAGTGAGCGGAACAATGACGACGCAGCAGGAGCGTCCCCCGGAAATGCTGAAAATAAAGATTTTACCCTATATAATGCTTTGCCAAGTGTTATATAGGGTAAAATCTGATGATTGGTTCCCTTTAAGTGTGAGAGGAGCTATGATTGGATGAGGCTGGACAACCCCCCCCCCCCCCAGCACTCCAGGCTGCACTTCCTGTGTTTGGACTTCGATCCAAAGTCTGTGTACGAGATGGGGAAAATGTGCTCTTGAGCTTTTTTAAGCACAAATAAAACATAGAAAACTTTATTTTTTTTAAACAAAGTATATTAGAAATATTTTTTATTTACCATAAGGAGTGCAATAGCAAAAATTAGTTTTAATGAGAGTTACCATTTAAAGGAATACTGTAGTGGAATATAACTTATCCTCTATCTGAAGGACCCCCTGTACGGGGCCGTGGCAGTAAGAAGGAAGGGGGCATTCCGTCCCCGCATGACACAGCGGCTGACACGCCCCCTCCATGTATCCCATATCCCCTCCATGTATCCTGTGGACTACCGCAGCCCCACACAGAAGATTGCGGGGAGTCCCAGCGGTCTATAACTTATCCCCAATCTTTCGGATAGGGGATAAGTTATATTTCACAACAGTACTCCTTTAATATTGGCCCAAAGGTTTACACTATTACATATTGGCAAGACATCAAAATCAAAACTCAGGTACAAGCCCTAAAATACATTAAAAAAAATTAGGTAAACAGGCTGATCAATTATGTAATGATTACGTATATTTACATACCGATACCAGGGGTAAACAAAGTTTTCCAGTACAAGTTCAAACACCTAAAAAAAAAAAAAAAAAAAAAGGGATGAGAAACCTATAAACAGTCATAACCATGCGCCACCCTACAAGCACTGTACTAGCATAACAAAATGTAACACAGCGTAGAATGTTCCTTCAAACCGAAAATATTAAAGGTTAAATAAAAGCCCCAAAAAATCCCCTCTCTATGTAACCTTAATTGCTTTGTAAATAATCACTACTTTATAAAAAATGATATGCACAAAATGGTAATACCTCAGAAAGTGATGCATCAACTTTGGAAGGAACCTTTAAGTCCAGCCATGGCTGATAGTTCTCCAGCTGCAGCGTCGGTCTGAAATCAGCACAACATTTTTAGAAAGAAATAGTAAAATCTGGCTAAGGTTCAGTTCACATTTCTTTTTTCAACTTACCTATGCCTTTGGCACTTAACTTTGCCACACACTGCACAGCTATGGCCTTGTGGGAAAAGCTCTTGCAGTTCTGCCTGCTAGAGAAAAGAGATTCAAAATGGACATGCCTTACTATGTGCAGATTTATTATGCTTAAGTAACTGGCAATGAAGGGTAATGTCATTCCCAAAAATAATGATAGCAGCAAATGCTATAAAATGCATTTAGTGTAATTTTTCAAGCAGTTCCATGATCTTTGCTTAGGCCAGCATGGGACCACTGTAGCCTTACAATGGGCTTAAAGGGGTAGTCCAATGTTGAAAAACGTATCCCCTATCCTAAGGATACGGGATGAGTTTCAGATCGCAGGGGGGGAAATCGCTCGGGCCTCCCGGCTCGCTGGACAGATAGCGCGTGTTGACCACTGCATGAAGCGGAGGCAGACATGACCCCTCAATACAACTCTATGGCAGAGCCGGAGATTGCCGAAGGCAGCGCTCCGCCTCTGCCATAGAGTTGTATTGAGGAGGCGTGTCAGACACCGCTTCGTGCGGTGGTCAACACGCCCCCTTCCCGTGGGCTGTCGGGGCCGCAGCGGGCGGACCCCCCGTGATCTGAACCTTATCCTATATCCTTAGGATAGTGGATACGTTTTTCACCACTGGATATCTCCTTTAACAGCCACATGTAGTAATAGCGGTGGTCATATGTCAGCTACTTGTAAACAAAGTACAAAGTATTGGGCCCCAAGGAGGGGCCTGATGATGGAAGACCAGAAGGGACCACAGGATCTAACAAGATGCCCCAATCATTATTAACCATGGGGTCTAGGAGGTTAAATAGCTGGGAACCTAGTTATCTCCATACTTCCTTAGCCCCATAACATATGTTTAAGTCATGGGGCTTAAGGGTTAAACAACCATACACGACCATATACATAAACAGTTTGTGATACTTCTGCACATAATATTAAAGCTAAGATTGCAAAAATCCCCCAGAGATTTGTGTATTTTATTATCAATGTAGAATGTCAGGACCGCTAAGACAGTTTTCACATAGGGGGTTGGGCTGTCAGAGGCCATCTGTCCCCAAGAGGGCCAAATGTCACATTATTTTTAACAGAAGCTTAAAAGTGCAATAAAAAATGTAATTAAATACTGTACCTTGGGCTTATATTTTATATTGAAAAGAATATTAGGAAGGAGAGATTCAGGTTCCAAAGTGCAATATAATGTGACAACTCCAGCAAGGAAAGACCAGAAAATCATAAGAATATGGAGGTATCTGCAAAAAAGAGAAAAAGTTAACTTGATTATAAAAAAACGGCAGACTGCACACCCTCCATTCATTTCTATGGGAGTGCCCATGAAGTCCGAGAGCTGTCCTTGGGGTTTTTTGGTTCAGTCCCAGTGATTGCGGGGGGGGGGGGGGCTGACCGCTGGGGCCCACCGCGATCAACAGATCAGCTACTTATCCCCTATCCTGTGACTAGGGGATAAATACATTTTTGCCAGAGAACTCCTTTAACTGAAAAAAATGATATTGGATAATTTATTTCTGCCGCTCAGTGCACAGCACGGAGGATTCACTCATTCAGCAGAATTCGGACAGAAAAGGCAATTAGTCAATGAGATTTTGAACTGCAGCAGTTAACTTGGTTTGCAAATTTCTCACAAAATGAACCCTAATTCTGGACAGCATGGATCAGCTGACGAAATGCAGGGAGGATATTCCCCGCTGAGGTTCCTTAGTGTGCATGGGCAGTACATGGCAGTATTTTGCATCAGTATTTGTAAGATAAAACAAGAAGTGAATCTAAATCTCATAAGAGGTGCAAATCCTTCCAGTATAGTTTTTCTGTTTCACTCCCGGATTTGGCTTTCAAAAACTGATGCAAAATACTGACCGAAATACTGCTGTGTGAAAGGTGCCATAAGCTCTCTTCTAAAGCGGTCGAAGATAAAAGACGTGCTTTAAAGTGGCAAACTGCTTACTTAAAGGGGTATTCCGGGCAAAAACATTTTATCCTCTATCCAAAAGGATAGGGGATAAGATGTCTGATCGCAGGGGCCCGCTGCTGAGACCCCCCGCGATCTCCCTGCAGCACCCGTATTCTAATCGGGTGCTAAATCTCCAGTTTCGGAAACCTCCGGGTCTCCGGGACTGGGGACATGATGTCACGCCACGCCCCCTCCATTCATGTCTATGTGAGGGGGCGTGAAGGCCGTCACGCCCCCTCCCATAGACATGAATGGAGGGGGCGTGAAGTCACGTCCCCAGTCCCGGAAACCCGGAGGTTTCCAAAACTGGAGATTTAGCATCCGATTAGAATACGGGTGCTGCAGGGAGATCACAGGGGTCTCAGCAGCGGCCCCCCGCGATCAGACATCTTATCCCCTATCCTTTGGATAGGGGATAAAATGTTTTTGCCTGGAATACCCCTTTAATGGCATTTTCTTTCTGTAGAGGTTATAGCCATCAAACAAACAACTCCTGATAAGACATTGGTGGTTTTTACTAGAATGTGCCATCAATGTCTTAGGCTGTGTTCACATGGGCAATGTCCACACACGGAAATTTCTGTGCGGACGTTGCCCCAACAGTGGAGATCTATCACATTCTATTGCAAAACACAGAATATTTCATTACAATCCTGTTGTGGTAGCCGAACACACACTGAAACCAGGCTGAAGTTTCTTATTCGGCAGCTTCTTATTCACTGAAGTTGGTTTCTTATTCGAGCGTTTTCTTATAGATGACTATGACGAAGAAACCTTTTCTCCTCTTATTTCTCTGCAGTAAACCTGTTTTTTTGATACATAGATGTTGATTATTTGGGAACAATTGATTTCAGAAAAAATTAAAAAAATTAAAAATCGAGATTGTTTGTGTTGAAAAATAAAGAGCAAGGGCCCCTCCATAATACCCAACTATATCCAGCCTGGCCCAAACAGTGGATTGGCAAGAAAACAGATGCCAACCTTGCCAACTATATACACTGCTCAAAAAAATAAAGTGGACACTTAACCCCTTAACAACCACGGACATAAATGCACGTCCTGGTTTGGCGGGATTTCCCGCACCAGGACGTACATTTACGTCCTGTGTATGACCGCGAGCATCGGAAGGGTGCGGCATCTGCGGCATTGCGGCACTTTGATTGGATGATCGGATCGCCCGCAGTGCTGCCGCGGGGATCCGATCATCCAGCATGACAGCCGGAGGTCCCCTCACCTGGCTCTGGCCGTCTCCCGGGGTCTTCTGCTCTGGTCTGAGATCGAGCAGACCAGAGCAGAAGATCACTGACAGGGGTGTGGAAATCTACTTGTCCCACAAGAAAATCCACTTGTCCTGGTAGATAAAATAATTTCAACCAAAATAGTCTGATCCCCCCCCCCCACTAGACCACCAGGGATGGATATAAGATTCCTTTAGACACTGCTGACAGCGGTGATCTAATGGTTTAATAGGTGATCGCAGCATGACAGGGTATTAGCAGCCGGAGAGCTGTAGCTCCTCTTACACCCGAGACAAGCCCAGAAAAGTCTAGATGTTACTTGTTACTTTTTGATCACCATAAAAAATTTCTCATATGAAGTGACCAAAAATGAACAATTCTGGACAATTTTTTTACATTTACACCGTTCACCGTACGGTTTAATTAACATTATATTTTAATAGTCTGGACATTTCCACATGTAGCTATACCACTTATGTTTATTTTTGTACATTATTTTTATTTAAAGAAAATTGGAAACTTTTATTAGTAAGGGGCTTATTCACATATATACGCACCTTTTAAAATATTTTAATCACAATTTTTCAGTCTCAATAGGGACTTATGTTACTGGGGGGGGGGGGGGGTTCTGCTTCTCCAGTTGATGTGCTGCATTTTGTGTCAGAAAATGCTGGAAGTTGCATTTAGTTACTAGATAACTACAACTCCCAGCATGCCCTGATACAGCCTATGGTTGTGTGGGTGTTGCAGCATGTTGCACTGTATAGTAGTACAGTTAAGGTTATTGTGTAACATGCTGGGAGTTGTAGTTTTGGTTTGTGTCAGCTGCAGAGCCATAGTCTATGTCAAGGAATACTGGGAATTACAGTTAGTAACTACAACACCCAGCATGCCCTGATGCAGCCTATGGCTCTGCAGCTGACCCGAACCAAAACTACAACTCCCAGCATGTTGCACTTTATAGTTCTACAGTTTAGGTTATGGTCCAACATGCTGGGAGTTGTAGTTTTGGTTCGGGCGTGTTTCCGTGCATCCGTGGGGCTCTTGGTCGTCGGGAGAGTATGAAGGGGGGTGGGATTCTGGGGGTGCAATTTAGTGCGGGTGGCCAGAAACCACTAAAAATAAATAAAATTAGATGGTACAACTGCCCTAATACCCGACGTGACAGTCCGCTCCTATACAAAACATTCATGCATACACATCATACATGCACCAGCCACTGCCCCCATATCATACATACACACACACACCCGCTACTGCCCCCCCCCCACATCATACATTACATACACACATCACACATACATCATACACACATACACTCACACCATACATATACACACATCATACATACACCCACCGCTACCCCCCCACATCATACATTACATACATACATCACACATAGACATCATACACACATCACAAATAGACAGACATCATACACACATTATACATTACATACACATCACACAGACAGACATCATACACACACATTATACATTACATACACATCACACAGACACACATCATACACATATTATACATTACATACACATCACACAGACATCATACACACATCACACATACATCACACATTACATACACATCACACATGGACATCATACACACATCATACATTACATACACATCACACACAGAAAGACATCATACACACATCACACACACACATCACACAGACATCATACACACATCATACATTACATACACACATCACACATAGACATCATACACACATCCACTCACACCCTACATATACAACCACCCTTCCTGCCGCCTGCATTCTCGGCCTCCTCACCTGAGCCGCCATGAGTGGACATCAGAGCTGTAGTCCCGGCCGGTGTGAGGTGAGATTTCCGTCCTCCCCCTCACCCCCCCCTGCTCTGTGTTTTCCCCGTGCAAACAAGCAACCGCCCCGTGGTGGATTAGGTCCTGTGGAGACAGATCAGGGGGAGGGATAGAGCTGTGTGCGGGGGATGGAGCTGTGTACGGAGCTGTCAACATCCTTTCTCTCACCCTGCTGTGTCTTCTGAGCTCCGTCCATCCTCCGGGAGGGGAGATAAGGGGGCTCTGCAGTCAGCTGGAGGCCGTCACCCCCTCCATACACTCTGAGCGCTGGTGTGAGGTGTAGACTTGCATCCGCTCCTGCGCCTCACACCGACATTAAAGAAAAATAAGGGGGAAGTCTGTCTGTCCCTGCTAGCCCGATACAGGGCTAAATCTATAAACAATTCACCTGCCCGGCGCCCAAAACTACTTGTCCCGGGCGTCTGGCTATAGGATTTCCACATCCCTGACTGATAATACTGAGCAATGCTGTGTCCTATATATATAGCACTGCACAGTATTAGCAATCAAAGGTTTGCTATAGATAGTCCCCTATGGGGACATAAAAAGTCTAAAAAATAAAAAAAAAGTTGAAAAATGTAAGAATAAAAAAGTTTTTTTTGAAAAAGTGAAAAATCCCCTCCCCCAATAAAAATGAAAATTGTCCTTTTTACCCCCAAAAAGCGTAAAATATTTTTTTTTGTAAACATATTTGGTATCGCTGTGTGCGTAAATGTCCGAACTATCAAAATATAATGTTAATGATCCCGTACGATGAATGGCGTAAACGTAAAAAAATTCACAAATGCTTTTTTGTCACATTTTATTTAAAAAAAAATAATTTCAGAAAAAATGATCTAAAAGTTTTATATATGCAAATGTGGTATTTAAAAAAAAAAAAAAAAAGTACAGATGACGGCGCAAAAAATGAGCCCTCATACTGCCCTATATACGGAAAAATGAAAAAGTTATAGGTGGTCAAAATAGGGCGATTTTAGATTACTGATTTTGTACAAAAAGTTTTAGATTTTATTTAAGCGGTACAAAAATATAAAAATATCTAGCCATGGGTATCATTTTAATCGTATTGACCCACAGAATAAAGAACACATGTCATTTTTACCGTAAAGTGTACAGTGTGAAAACTAAACCCTCCAAAATGTGCAAAATTTGGGTTTTCATTTAAATTTCCTCTATAAAAAAAAAAAAATTTTGGGGGGTTCGCCGTACATTTTATGGTAAAATGAGAGGTTTCATTACAAAGTACAATTGGTCACACAAAAAACAAGCCCTTATATGGGTCTGTACATGGAAATATAAAGGAGTTATGGATTTTAGAAGGCGAGGAGGAAAAAACTAAAATGCAAAAATAAAATTGGCCTGGTCCTTGAGGTGAAAATGGCCTTGGCCATTCTCCTAATTGACTGGGAGTTACATTGTATTGTTTAACCCCTTGTTAAACAATACAATGTAACTCCCAGTCAATCACACTTCTGTGAAATCGCACTGTCCACTCAGGAAGCAACACTGATTGACAATCAATTTCATATGCTGTTGTGCAAATGGAACAGATAACAGGTGGAAATTATAGGCAATAAGCAAGACACCCCCAATAAAGGAGTAGTTCTGCAGGTGGTGACCACAGGCCACTTCTCAGTTCCTATGCTTCCTGGCTGATGTTTTGGTCACTTTTGAATGCTGGCGGTGCTTTCACTCTAGTGGTAGCATGAGATGGAGTCTACAACCCACATAAGTGCCTCAGGTAATGCAGCTCATCCAGGATGGCACATCAATGCGAGCTGTGGTAGGAAGGTTTGCTGTGTCTGTCTAGTATCCAGAGCATGGAGGCACTACCAGGAGACTGGCCATTACATCAGGAGACGTGGAGGAGGCTGTATGGGGCAACAACCCAGCAGCAGGACAGCTACGTTCGCCTTTGTGCAAGGAGGAGCAGGAGGAGCACTGCCAGAGTCCTGCAAAATGACCTCCAGCAGGCCACAAATGTGCATGTGTCCACTCAAACAGTCAGAAACAGATTACATGAGGGTGGTATGAGGACCCGATGTCCACAGGTGGGGGATGTGCTTACAGCCAACGTGCAGGACGTTTGGCATTTGCCAGAGAAGACCAAGCTTGGCAAATTCACCACTGGCACCCTGTGCTCTTCACAGATGAAAGCAGGTTCACACTAAGCACATGTGACAGAGTCTGGAGAAGCCATGGAGAATGTTCTGTTGCCTGCAACATCCTCCAGTATGACCGGTTTGGCGGTGGGTTAGTAATGGTGTGGGGTGGCATTCTTCTGGGGGGGCCGCACAGCCCTCCATGTGCTTGCCAGAGGTAGCCTGACTGCCATTAGGTACCGAGATGAGATCCTCAGACCCCTTGTGAGACCATATGCTGGTGCGGTTGGCCCCGAGTTCCTCCTAATGCAAGACAATGCTAGACCTCATGTGGCTGGAGTGTGTCAAGAGTTCCTGCAAGAGGAAGGCATTGATGCTATGGACTGGCCGCCCGTTCCCCGGACCTGAATCCGAATGAGCACATCTGGGACATCATGTCTCGCTGCATCCACCAATAGACTGTCCAGGAGTTGGCGGATACTTTAGTCCAGGTCTGGGAGGACATCCCTCAGGAAACCATCTGCCACTTCATCAGGAGCATGCCCAGGTGTTGTAGGGAGGTCATGGGTTGATAAATTAGATTTCCATTGATAATTTTTGTGTGATTTTGTGGTTAGCACATTATACTATGTAAAGACGAAAGTATTTTATATGATTAGTTCATTTATTCAGATCTAGGATGTGTTATTTTAGTGTTCCCTTTATTTTTTTTTTGAACAGTGTACGTTTCCTGCATTTTGAATAAAGTAACTAATGAATTTAAAGGGGTTAAACATGGTTGAGCCACTGACCTAGGGGTGGAAATATAAAGAGTAAGGACCCCTTCATAATACCCAACTGTATCCAGCCTGGCCCAAACAGTGGATTGGCAAGTAAACAGGTGCCAACCTTGCCAACTATATACATTTTCAGTAACTTGTGATATGTAAAAGAATCTGCATGACCCAGTGTGTAACATATAGAAGCATAATCTTTTCTGTGATAGGTCAGGTCAACTTATTATAATGGGACAGAGCCCATTATGATCCTAAGGATGGGAGCATTTTTTTTTCATATCTGACCTCTATCACTTTATGCATTAATAACTCTGGGATGCTTTTAGTTAGAAATTTGATTCAGAGATAGTTTTTTGATTCAGAGATGGTTTATGTTAGTGGTAAATTTTCGTCGATAATTGCATCATTTCTTGGTGAAAAATTCAAACATTTCAGGAAAAATTTGAAAATGTTGCATTTTTCTAACTTTGAAGCTCTCTGCTTGTAAGGAAAAGGGACATGTCAAATAAATGATATATTGATTTACATATACAATATGTCTACTATATGTTGGCATCATAAAGTTGACATGTTTTTACTTTTTGAAGACATCAGAGGGCTTTAAAGTATGACAGCAATTTTCCAATTTTTCACGAAAATGTCAAAATCTAAATATTTCAGGGACCAGTTCAATTTTGAAGTGAATATGAGGGTCTTTATGTTGGAAAACCCCATAAATGACCCCATTATGAAAACTGCACCCCTCAAAGTATTCAAAACGACATTCAAAAAGTTTGTTTTAGGTGTTTCACAGGAATAGCAGCAATATGGAGGAGAAAAATCAAAATCAAAATTTTTCACACTAACATGTTATTGTAGCCCCATTTTTTTTCGTTTTTGCAAGGGGTGAAAGGTAAAAACAAAACGCATTAGTGTAGTGTAGTGTTTTTATGGTACATTCACACAGGCGGGGGTTCTCAGTGAGTTTTCCGCTGGGAGTTTGAACTGCTGAAAATTGAAAATTTGCCGCAGCTCAGACTTGTAGAAAGAAACCCACTGTAAACCCACCGTGTGAATTTACCTAGTACATTCAACATGGGGGGGCATCCCAGACCTTCAGTTGTTGCAAAATTACAACTCTCAGAATGCAGACCGTACATGCTGGGAGTTGTGGTTTTGCAACAGCTGGAGGTACAGGGGTTGGAATTACTGAGTTAGGTTTGAGTTTCCCAACCAGTGTGCCTACAGCTGTTGCAAAACTACAACTCCCAGCATGCACTGACAGCCGAAAGGCATGCTAGGAGTTGTAGTTATGCAACAACTGGGGAAGAACAGTTTGGAGAACGCCAAGTAGTGGTCTCCAAACTGTAGCCCTCCAGATGTTACAAAACTACAACTTCAAGCATGCCCAGACATGCTGGGAGTTGTAGTTCTGCAACATATGAAGGGCCAGATATTGCAGAACTACACCAGACAGCATCCCTGACTGTCTGGGCATGCTGGGAATTGTAGTTTTGAAACATCTGGAGGGTAACAGTTTGGAGACCACCATATAGTGGTCTCCAAACTGTGCCACTTCAGATGTTGCAAAACTACAACTTCCAGCATGCCCAGACAGCCAAAGGCCTTTTGCTCTCTGGGCATGCTGGGAGTTGTAGTTTAGCAACTTTTGGAAGGCCACAGTTAAGATCACTTACCAGCGATCTTCACTGCAGCCTCCTGCCGCCGCCCGATGACCCTGCCGCCGCCACTCTGATGCCACCCGATCCCCGCAAGCATTGAAAGCCAGTGGGCTGCGGGCGCTGCAGAACTTCTGATCAGAAGTTCTGCAGCGTCCGCAGCCCACTGGCTTCCAGCGCTTGCAGGGGGAGGCGACAGCTTCCGTTCTCCATCCTGCGCCCGTGGCTCACAACCCATTCATTTCCAGGGTTATATATGATTGGTTCCCAAGCGCACTGCGGCTGATAATTCATTCATTCGAGGGGCCCGACCAGTATTGCGGAATAGGGAAAAAAATCATACCATACAAAACATAAATAAATACAAAAACACACACACACACACCGGTATTCAGTATGAACCGGTATATCGCTCAGCACTAATGAGAAATGTAGCCCTATGTGCTGTATACAGCCTTGCATTGCACACGACGTTGTATATGTTGTATACCTTGTACCCAGCCAGAAAAGAGTTTAAGTTGACCTATCACAGAAAAGATTATGCTTCTATATGTTACACACTGGGTCATGCAGATTCTTTACATATCACCAGTTACTTAAAAACACTGAAAAATATACTGAAAATGTATATAGTTGGCAAGGTTGGCACCTGTTTTAATGCCAATCCACTGTTTGGGCCAGGCTGGATACAGTTGGGTATTATGGAGGGGCCCTCACTCTTTATTTGTCAACACTTAGTTCAGTGGCCCAACCACATTTAACCCCTTAAATTCATCAGTTACTTATTCAAAACGCATATTTTTTCATCCATTTTTCACTATCGGTTTTTGTTCAGCAAAAACACAAACAAACAATCTAGATTTATTTTTCTGAATTCGATTGTTCCCAAATAATATTCAACATTTATGTATAAAACACAGGTTTACTGCAGAGGAATAAGAGGAGAAAAGGTTTATTAGTCATAGTCATCTATAAGAAACCAACTTCAGCCTCGTCACACTGAAGAGAACAATAATGGACACACAATATAGATGGTCACGTGACATGTGCACCCCCCCCCCCCCCAACCCCCCAAGAACCAATGGTAGGTGCGAGTGTGCGCATGTCAGCCAATAAAGAATCCTTAGTGCTGAGTCATCTAACACATTCTATCGCAAAACGCACAATTTTCCATTACATCGGCAGAACATGCTGGCGCTAGGACTGCTTGGAAATGCACCATCTCATAGACGGCAATGCATTTTTGTGCAGACTCTGCATAAAGAATAGACATGTTTGGTGGTCTCTCTCTCTATTATATATCAGATCTCCCTGCATTACACACCTCTATAATGTATCACACACCTATGAATGCACATTACTGGGCTCTGTATATATCAGATCTCCCTGCATTACACACCTCTATAATGTATCACACACCTATGAATGCACATTACTGGGCTCTGTATATATCAGATCTCCCTGCATTACACACCTCTATAATGTATCACACACCTATGAATGCACATTACTGGGCTCTGTATATATCAGATCTCCCTGCATTACACACCTCTATAATGTATCACACACCTATGAATGCACATTACTGGGCTCTGTATATATCAGATCTCCCTGCATTACACACTTCTATAATGTATCACACACCTATGAATGCACATTACTGGGCTCTGTATATATCAGATCTCCCTGCATTACACACTTCTATAATGTATCACACACCTATGAATGCACATTACTGGGCTCTGTATATATCAGATCTCCCTGCATTACACACCTCTATAATGTATCACACACCTATGAATGCATATTACCTGGCTCTGTATATATCAGATCTCCCTGCATTACACACTTCTATAATGTATCACACACCTATGAATGCACATTACCTGGCTCTGTATATATCAGATCTCCCTGCATTACACACCTCTATAATGTATCACACACCTATGAATGCACATTACTGGGCTCTGTATATATCAGATCTCCCTGCATTACACACCTCTATAATGTATCACACACCTATGAATGCACATTACTGGGCTCTGTATATATCAGATCTCCCTGCATTACACACCTCTATAATGTATCACACACCTATGAATGCACATTACTGGGCTCTGTATATATCAGATCTCCCTGCATTACACACCTCTATAATGTATCACACACCTATGAATGCACATTACTGGGCTCTGTATATATCAGATCTCCCTGCATTACACACTTCTATAATGTATCACACACCTATGAATGCACATTACTGGGCTCTGTATATATCAGATCTCCCTGCATTACACACCTCTATAATGTATCACACACCTATGAATGCATATTACCTGGCTCTGTATATATCAGATCTCCCTGCATTACACACTTCTATAATGTATCACACACCTATGAATGCACATTACCTGGCTCTGTATATATCAGATCTCCCTGCATTACACACCTCTATAATGTATCACACACCTATGAATGCACATTACCTGGCTCTGTATATATCAGATCTCCCTGCATTACACACTTCTATAATGTATCACACACCTATGAATGCACATTACTGGGCTCTGTATATATCAGATCTCCCTGCATTACACACCTCTATAATGTATCACACACCTATGAATGCACATTACCTGGCTCTGTATATATCAGATCTCCCTGCATTACACACCTCTATAATGTATCACACACCTATGAATGCACATTACCTGGCTCTGTATATGTGATCTTTCTAGTCTCCCTGCATACACCTCTGATGTATCTACCTTATGGACGCAAATTACTGGGCTCTATACATGTTATCTCTCCGGTCTCCCAGCATCACACATCACTATAATGCATCACACACACATCACTATAATGCATCAAACACAACACTATAATGCATCAAACACAACACTATAATGCATCACACACAACACTATAATGCATCACACACACACACACACACAACACTATAATGCATCACACACACACACACACAACACTATAATGCATCACACACACAACACTATAATGCATCTCACACACACAACACTATAATGCATCACACACACACACACACACAACACTATAATGCATCACACACAACACTATAATGCATCACACACACACACACACACAACACTATAATGCATCACACACACACACACACACAACACTATAATGCATCACACACACACACACAACACTATAATGCATCACACACACACACACACACCACTATAATGCATCACACACACACACCACTATAATGCATCACACACACACACACAACACTATAATGCATCACACACACAACACTATAATGCATCACACACACACACAACACTATAATGCATCACACACATCACTATAATGCATCACACACATCACTATAATGCATCACACATACATCACTATAATGCATCACACACATCACTATAATGCATCACACACACAACACAACACTATAATGCATCACACACACACAACACTATAATGCATCACACACACACACAACACTATAATGCATCACACACACCACACTATAATGCATCACACACACACCACACTATAATGCATCACACACACACACCACACTATAATGCATCACACACACACCACACTATAATGCATCACACACACACACCACTATAATGCATCACACACACACACACACACACACACACCACTATAATGTATCACACACACACACACACACACACACCACTATAATGTATCACACACACACACACACACACACACATCACTATAAGGCATCACACACACACATCACTATAAGGCATCACACACACACATCACTATAAGGCATCACACACACACATCACTATAAGGCATCACACACACACACATCACTATAAGGCATCACACACACACACATCACTATAAGGCATCACACACACATCACTATAAGGCATCACACACACACACATCACTATAAGGCATCACACACACACACACATCACTATAAGGCATCACACACACACAACACTATAATGCATCGCACACACACACACAACACTATAATGCATCACACACACACACAACACTATAATGCATCACACACACACACACAAAACACTATAATGTATCACACACATCACTATAATGTATCACACACACACACCACTATAATGCATCACACACACACACACACCACTATAATGCATCACACACACACACACACACACACATCACTATAATGCATCACACACACACATCACTATAATGCATCACACACATCACTATAATGCATCACACACACACACACACATCACTATAATGCATCACACACACACATCACTATAATGTATCTCACACACACATCACTATAATGTATCTCACACACACACACACCTCACTATAATGTATCTCACACACACACACACACATCACTATAATGTATCTCACACACACACACATCACACACATCACTATAATGTATCTCACACACACACACACACACCACTATAATGTATCTCACACACACACATCACTATAATGTATCTCACACACACACACACACACATCACTATAATGTATCTCACACACACACACACACATCACTATAATGTATCTCTCACACACACACACACACACACACACACACACATCACTATAATGTATCTCTCACACACACACACCACTATAATGTATCTCACACACACCACTATAATGTATCTCACACACACACACACACAACACTATAATGCATCACACACACACCACTATAATGCATCACACACAACACTATAATGCATCACACACACAACACTATAATGCATCACACACACAACACTATAATGCATCTCACACACACACACAACACTATAATGCATCACACACACACACACACAACACTATAAGGCATCACACACACAACACTATAATGCATCACACACACAACACTATAATGCATCACACACACACACAAAACTATAATGCATCACACACACACACACACACATCACTATAATGTATCTCTCACACACACACACACCACTATAATGTATCTCACACACACCACTATAATGTATCTCACACACACACACACAC